>NC_142065.1:87643753-87982503 GCF_059756535.1 Pantherophis guttatus
AGGAAGGAAAGAAGGAAGGGAAAGAGGAAGGAAGAAAGAAAAGGAAGGGAGGGAGGGAGGGAGGGAGGAAGACAGGCTTTCTAAATTTGCAAATAGGAAAAGACACACAAACACGTATAACACCCCTGTCTTAGCAACAAAAAAATTCAGCTTGAGTTCAAATGGCAACTCCCCTCACCCAAAAGATTAAAGTCTTTATCTGCTGTGATATGAAATACCACCCCCTGCCCCAGTAACCCAAGAGAATTGAAATCAAACCAGTTAAAAGTTGATGGATGAAAAAAGCTGCACTGTACAAGCAAGCGGTGATGAAAAGTGTAGGGATTTTGCTTATCTTATATTTTTGCTTTTAACAGGAGAAGCACTCCTGTTGATGTTGCCGGAGACTGAAGACAATTATTCTTTAATGCCATGTATTTGCTAGACCGGGACAGGAATACGATTCATAGCCTATTTCACTCAATTACTGCTTCTAGCAATATTCTTACCAAGATATTGCTTTACTGCCACTAAAGCAAACTGAAATAAGATTGGATTATTTGCAAGGTGGACGGTAAAGGAGGAAAATAATGGTTATTAGGTTTTCTTCCTTCTTCCTTTTTCTTTTTCTTTTTTATAAACTGACTATATAATACTTTCTGTCTGAAGGTCTGTTTCACAAACCAGTTAAACTGGACAACTTGGATTTTATTGACTAGCTCCTTAATCATATGCATTGGCTTTGGGGTATCTACCTGTCCTTTAGGTAAAATAGCAGCTGATTATGTTGTGTGAAGCTGTTTTTGTGTCCAGCTCACCCCCACAACTTGCCAGAGTTAAATTTTAGCCTGTCAAATGTTTCAGAACATCTTTGTCACCACTGTGACAAAGTCTAGAGCCCTTCAGGCCTCACTCTTGGGGTAAGGTAAAGGTAAAGGTTCCCCTCACACATAGGTGCTAGTCATTCCTGACTCTAGGGGGTGGTGCTCATCTCCGTTTCAAAGCCGAAGAGCCAGCACTGTCCAAAGACGTCTCCGTGGTCATGTGGCTGGCATGACTCAAAGCCAAAGGCGCATGGAAAGCTGTTACCTTCCCACCAAAGATGGCCCCTATTTTTCTACTTGCATTTTTTACGTGCTTTCGAACTGCTATTCTACCACTCTATCACTCTTGGGGTAGAGAAAAAGAATGATCTGAAGCAGCAGAAGAAAGAATAGGTTAATGAATGCCAATGTGGTGATTAAAGGACATAGTTGAGTGATGGACATATTCATTTAAGGGGATAATCAAAAGTGGCAATGGTTATCTAGAGCAGGGGTTCCCAACCCTTGAGTTGTGGCCTGGTGCTGGGCCGCAACCATTCATAACTGGGCTATGGAAGTGGTGGGCGAGCACAGGTGTGAATGTACGTGAAGCTGCATTTGTGAAAGCGGTGCACACATGCATGTGAAACCATCCCCTCTTCCTCTCCCACCCTCTCTTCCTCTCCCACTCCCACTCCCAGTCCCACCCCCACTGCCGCTGCCTCCACTGGTCTGCCAAGCCAGAAAGGTTGGAGACCACTGATTGAGTTCAGCCTCACACTAAGCACATCCAAAGTGAATAGAGTTAATTTTTTTCAGCATATTCTGAAGGATCCTTGAAGAGCATTAGGCTGCCTTAAGCTTTGGTGAGAGGGAAGACTTTAGTTTAAATTATATTTGCCCCTTAATACCCCCATCTCATTTTGGGCCAACAATTTTTTGCCTCAGCTGGCCCTGTAAAATCAGGATATCACCAGTCTTTCATCTCTATGGCCAACTAAGATGATTAAAGACCTGGAGACTAAAAGATGGCAAACAGTTGCAGGAACTGGGTATGGCTAGTCTAGAGAAAAGAAGAACTAGGCGTGACATGATAGCAGAATTCCAGTATTTGAGAGGCTGCCACAAAGAGGAAGGAGTCAACCTATTTTCTAAAGCACTCAAAGGCAAGACAAGAAACAATGGATGGAAACTAACCAAGGAGAGCAGCAACCTGGAATTAAGGAGATACTTCCTAACAGTGGAGGACAATGAACCAGTGGAATTTCTTGCCTTCAGATGTTGTGGGTGCTTCATCCCTGGAGGTTTTAAGAAGAGACTGGACAGCCACTTGTCTGAAATGATATAGGGTCTCCTCAGTGGGGGGTTTCAAAATTTTTTACTAGCGGTTCTGTGGGCGTGGCTGGTGGGTGTGGCATGGCTTGGTGGGCATGGCAGGGGAAGGGTACTGTAAAATCTCCATTCCCACCCCACTCCAGGGGAAGGATACTGCAAAATCCCCATTTCCTCCCGATCAGCTGGGACCTGGGAGGCAGAGAATAGATGGGTGCGGGGCCAGTCAGAATTTTTACTACCGGTTCTCTGAACTAATCAAAATTTCCGCTACCGGTTCTCCAGAACTGGTCAGAACCTGCTGAAACCCACCTCTGGGCCTCCTGCTTGAGCAGGGGGGTTGGACTAGAAGACCTCCAAGGTCCCTTCCACCTCTGTTCTGATCTATCTATCTATGGTTGCCTAGTAAACAAACAGGCTGGTCTGTAAATATCAGGGCAAGGAGAAAAACCAAAAAAGGTGGCGAAAATGCTGCAGGAGAGAAAGCAGCTACTACAGAAGACTTCAGTGGGCTCCTAAACTTGTATCCTTCAAATCTGACAGCATTATTGAACAGCACTTTTGGGTACACACACCTTGGAAGGTTAGGAAGCTGGTGTAGATCCTGTGATCTCATTTACATCCCAGAACTGTATTCTGCTTCTAGCTTGACCTTTCTAACTGAGTGCCTTCCAGGTATTTTTGATTATAAAATAGCTCTATCCGACATGACCAAGTAGGCCGCAGGGGTGGGCAAACTTGGTTCTTTTACAACTGTGGACTTCAACTCCCAGAATTCCTGAGACAGTCAAGGCTTTATTATCTGAGGGTCTGCTTCCCGTTACCAACTGACCTGGCCATTAAAATTTCAGCACAGATAGTCCTTAACTTATACCAGTTCGTTCAGTGACCATTCAAACAAGGGCACTGAAAAAAAAGTGTCTTATGACCGCTTTTCAGACTTACAACCGTTGTAGCATCCCTGTGGTCACCTGTTCAAAATTCAGATGCTTGGCTACTGACTCATATATATGATGATTGTCGTGTCCCAGGATTATGTGATCACCTTTTTTGTGACCTACCAACAAGCAAAGTCAATGGGGAAAGCCAGATTCACTTAAGAACCGTATTACTAACTTAAAAACGGCAGTGGTTCACTTAACAGCTGTGGCGAGAAAGGTCGCAAAATGACGGCAAAATTCACTTCACAAATGTCTCACTTAACAACAGAAATTTTGGGCTTACTTATGGTTGTAAATCGAGACTGTCTGTACAGGGTTTTTTTGCAGATGCTCTGACTTATCTGACACATGGGAAAGTGCCTCCTATACAGTTCCCATGCTATGAAATGTGATCAAGATTTTCCATTCCTCCCCGCCACTCCCCAGGTTGAGAAGGCATTTCCTTCCTTCCTTCCTTCCTTCCTTCCTTCCCTTCCCTCCCTCCCTCCCTCCCTCCACCTCCCCCCTTCCCCCCTCCCTCCCTTCCCTCCTTCCCTTCCTCCCCCTTTTCCCTCCCTCCCTTCCTCTCTCCCTTTCCTCCTTCCCTTCCTCCCTCCACATCCCCCCTTCCCTCCCTCCCTCCCTCCCTTCCATTTTCTTTTCTTTTATACATAAAATTATGTGTCTCCATACCATCTGTTTTCAACAATTTGGGTCAGAAGAGCATAAAAACAAATGAACAAATAAGTGAGTGAGTGAATGAGTGAATGAATGAGTGAGTGAACAAATAAATGGAGATAGGCACATATACACATAAGTTGGCCTTTGCCATAAGACACACATTGGTGTTGTTGGGCATGCTATGTTTGGTTAGGGCTACCAGTCCTGTGACAATCTTCTAAGGATCATAATTATCTAAAAGAGTCTGTAACATTTTGAGTTAGGGACCTGGCTTTTGAAATGTCTGATTTTGAGTTATGTACAAAAGTAGTAAAATAAAATAGAATGTTGAGTGCATTAAAACTTTACCCTGCAGCAAATAAATAAATAAATACCCCTGAAACTAGAACACCGGCACAAATAAGAAAGCAATCTTGGGTATAACCCTTATTAGTATGATGTAAAAAAGAGATTTGCAGAGAATTTGCCTAATGAAGATACTTTCTAAAATGGAATGGTGCTCTTTCAGCCCTTAAAATAGTCCAACCTCAAGACTTAATCTGCTTGGTGTCAGCATAAACCCATATTTGTATTTGCCTTTACATCAAATAGCTATTTGCAGAAGTTATAGGCTGCCTCAGAAAACACTGCTCAGAGGCAACGGTATACCGTTAAGCTCATTAAACCACACCAAAATGGCTTCTTATGTATATCAGAACACAGATGTGGTTTCTAGATTAAGAACAGATTAATCCCATTTGTTCTTAAGCACTTCATAAAACCTCTGGGTAACAAACAAACAAATCCTACAGCTGCTACGATCTATATTAATTTCTACTGTAGAGATTTACCCAGATTGGCATCTTACTGTTAAGAAAACAACATTCCCGTCCTAGATGAGAGATGCAAATGAGATTTTATCAGCATTTCATGCTGATAGTGTATAAAGACTTTCCTGAAAAGCTTGTATATCGCTGATGAGACTATTATGCTTAATCATACATTAAGAACTCAGATGTCCAGCTATAAAAAAACCACAGCAGGATATATTGTTATGGCCAGTTCCTTAAAACTAAGTGTTTAATGTTATGGTTTCAGCAGTCTGCAGATTTAAGATGCTACTGGAGGTTGATGAGACCATGCTATTAGTTATGACACAGCCGGAATCATATTTCAAATTTATCAGGAGCTAGTTAAATTTCTAAAAAGAGGCCTTGGAAGTAATATGCAATAATTATCTGGATGCTTTCCTGCTCAGTATTAGAACTCTTAGCTGATGTTAGCCAATTATGTAATTATGCCATGGATTGATTAGGAAAAGTTAACTTGCTGACATCATTGCTATGGCATTGCAGCAGTGAATTTTTTTGTAGGAATAACATAATATTTGCTTTCTATCTCTACCTATCCCTCCTTCCTCTTCCTCTTATTTATCATCTCTCTCTCCATCCCTCTGATCTCTCTCTCTCTCATTTCTCTCATCTCTCAATATCTATCTATCTATCTATCTATCTATCTATCTATCTATCTATCTATCTATCATCTACCTACCTACCTACTTACCTACCTACCTGGGGTGAAATCCCTGTCAGCAGGTTCTGACAGGTTCTGGAGAACCGGTAGCGGAAATTTTGAGTAGTTCAGAGAACCGGTAGCGGAAATTTTGAGTAGTTTGGAGAACTGGCAAATACCACCTCTGGCTGGCCCCAGAATGGGTGGGAATGCAGATTTTGCAATATCCTTCCTCTGGAGTGGGGTGGGAATAGAGATTTTGCAGTATCCTTCCCCTGCCATGCCCACCAAGCCACGCCCACAGAACCGGTAGTAAAAAAAATTGGATTTCACCACTGCTACCTACCTACCTACCTAATCATCTATATACTGTATCTATCTTATCTCTCTTTAATAGCTATCATCTTTCTATCTTATCTCTCTTTCTATCATCTCCTATCTATCATCTATCTGTCTGCCTGCCTGCCTGCCTGTCATCAATCAATCTATCTATCTATCTATCTATCTATCTATCTATCTATCTATCTATCTATCTATCTCTATGTACTCTAAGTCAGGCCTGATTAGTCTGTTGGTTTGAAACAAGCCAAGAGTTGTAGATTAGATTGAGAAGGCAGAAAAGCATCTGAAAAGAGGACAATGAAGAGCCCTTTCTATATTGTTGCCAAGAAGACTATATTCTTCACACAGGTACCCTATTTGTCTGAATGACACATCTGATTGCAGAAGTGGGCAGGTGGAGTCAAGGTCAGCAGTCCGAGCATTAGAAGGATATGAATGATGCACACGCAAGACATTATACTGAGAAATTGAACATTTGTGAAGCAGGGAAGAATGTGATCGAGGCAAATGTGAAAAGATGGAAGCAATCAAAGCTGACATTTGTACGGGTGGATCCCAGTCCTAATTTCTGTTGCAGGGGATTAAGCTCTAAACCTCCAAAAGAACAATTAAAGAAATCTTGGTCAGCATTGCATTGCCATTGGATTAAGACAGCATTGGATCAAATCACATCTGTATCGTTTCTACCTGCAGCTGTTCTGGAGTCTTTGAAAGCTTGGCTTGGCCTCTCTGGCTGTCCTTTTTTCTTTTGTTGTGCTGTATCAGGGGTCCTCAAACTACGGCCCGCAGGCCAGATACGGCCCTCCAAAGCATTAATCTGGCCCGCGTGGGAGCACAAGGCTGCCCTGCCCATATCGTCCCACCTACCCACTGGCCCCCACCCACCTTCTGGAGACCAAGGAGGCCAAAAATGGACCCATTTTTGGCCTCTCCAACCTCCAGAGATAGAGAGAAAGAGAGAGGGACAGACAGACAGAGAGAAAGACACACACACACACAGAAGTCCCTCACCCCCCCCCAAGGCAGCCACATCCCTTCACTAATCTGCTTTCCACCCCCAAGAGCATAACAAAGTGTAATTTGTGTGTATTGTTTAATGGACTGCTAAATTGGCCAAGCCCACCCAGCCACATGCCCACCTAGCCACGCTCACCCAGCCAGTCCGGGCCCCCAACAGTCTGAAGGACCGTGAATTGGCCCCCTGTTTAAAAAGTTTGAGGACCCCTGTGCTGGCTTGTTTGTTGCAGACATTCATGTCTTTGGACTTTTGAAATGTAAACTGCTGAAAGTCATTGGGAGTTGGGCAACTTCTAAATCCAGTCAAACAGATAAATAAGCCCCAGGATTTTAATTAAAGAATTCTTTTTCTTTTAAAAAAAAAGTCACGCTTTTCAATTCCACGGATGGATTTGTTTTAGAAGTTGAAAATGATGTAGATTTGCTTTTTTAAAAAAGAAAAAAAAAGAAAAACGGTGAAGAGAACAGCAAGGAAAAAAAAAGATAACAAAGCATATAATATTCTTCTGTATTGATTTCAAGTTCCTAATAAAATTTTTATTTGTGTATAACCTTTTTCCGGAGTATCCTTCCTTTCTGAGCAGGTAGGAAAAGATCAACTTACTTTCCAAGTCATATTTCTTACAGACAAATGTGGCAAATCATTAAAGAAACGATGCAGCATTCTACCCAATGTCTGCATGATGAACATAATCAGGTTTTACAAGTAAGTTTACAGGCGATTTACCAGTTGTACATGTAAGGCTTAGGAGAATTGCTGTAATAGGTTGTTAAAGATTCTACACCCTTTCTCTTGCTTTTCCTTAAGGGAAGACATTTATCCTGAGGTTTGCAGCTTTTCTCATTATATAAGCAGCTAACATTTCATTTGGTTATGCAAATTAAGAAAGGATGAATAAACACTGCCTTCAAATGCAACAGATAGTTTGCATTATCATATTAGGAATGAAGGAAGCACAAACCTTTCTTATAATTACTGTTGGCATCTGTGAATTTATAAGAAAGATACAAATTGAAGGAAATATGGAAGGATTGAATATAGAAGTTGTTGGAATTTTGTTTTGTTTTTTTACAAACCCACAGTAATGAGAGCTTCTGATTCTTAAAGAAAAGGGAGGAAAGCAGGGGTGGGTTCTACTTAACTTTACTACCGGTTCGCATCGTGCCCGCGCGTGCTCTTCTGCGCATGCGCAGATCACCTATGATGACGTCCGGGTCAGTGGGCGGAGCCTCCCACCGGTTTTACTATTGGTTCTTGCGAACCGGTCCGAACCAGGGGCAACCCACCACTGGAAGAAAGGAGGAAAAATATTATATTCCTATGGCTCTCCCTCACCCATGGCATAGATTGAGTTTACATTAATAAAGGTGTCAGGTTTGAAAGTTTGGAATTTCTATATCGATCTTAGAAAAGAAAAATCTTGGCTGGCCAAGGTTCCCTTATAGGAAAAAAATATTAATTCAGAATGCTGAACTTTTACTTACAAAATACTCTAAAGGACAATTGAATTAATTGGATGTTTTTAGATAAAGGGGTCCAGAAATGTTGATTTCTTCATGAGTTTGAGGGGAGGGTTGCTTTTCCCTTTGCAAATGGAGAAGAAAAAGAAATTAATTCAGTGATGTGATAATGAAGAAGAAATTGAAAATTGACTTTGGAAGATTTTCTTGTACTTACATATTTGTTTAATCTGTCTGACTAAACATCCTGGTTATGAAAAGCTTTGGACCGTATTGCACAACTCATCATTAATTTAGAGCTGCAATTTTTAATTAATCACAGAAATAGATTTATCAACCAGAATTCTATTGACCTTGGAAAAACATGTATTTTTCTTATTGGCAGTGAATTGAGTACCCATTTGCAGTTTTGTTTTGATATCGCTTAGTCATCTCGGCTCCCAAATGCAGCTAGACATTGAGCTAGCATTAGCGCAATTTTAAAAGAATTAGAACAATTTAAAAAATAATAATAAACTAGCAGATTTTAATGAGATCCTATGAAATTGCAATTAATGTATCTGGATAGTGAGGGTTTTTTTTTTTAAAAAAAATGTTTTAATACCGTAATGCATTATATGAAACTACTAATCTGGATCATGATTTTTACCTCTTGTGATTGCAGATCCATAATCTGCTTATGGAAGATTTTGATCCAGTAGAGAAATTATACAGAGATAAAAAAGTGGAGAGATTTGTCCCAATCCATCAAATCAATATGTATTACAGTCAAAAGCAAATATGGCAGGAGACCTAGTTGAACAGGTATCTTCACCAGCTTGAGTTGTGAGATCACATCCCCAATCTTTCTTCTACCTGTTGCTTAGATAGGTAGCTCTTCCAGGTCAATTTATCAGTCGTTTGTTGAATTACCTCTGTAGAATTCCCCAAAATGGTTCCCTGAAGTCTCTGCGATACAGTTGATTAAACTTAAGAGCCATGGTGGCGCAGTGGTTAGAATGCAGTATTGCAGGCTAATCTTGCAGACTGCCAGCAGTTCGATTCTGACCGGTTCAAGGTTGACTCAGCCTTCCAGCCTTCCAAGGTTGAATGAAGATGAAGATCTAGATTGTTAGGGGGCAATGCGCTGACTCCATAAACAGCTTAGAGAGGGTGGGGGTGGAGGGAGATAAGACGGACACCTCCTGCAGCATCCTGCAAACATTTTGACCGGCAGGGTGGTGCAGGAGTCCATTCAGGCTGAAAATGCGGTGTGTCCGTGCCCCATTTTCATAAGCAGGGGCACCGCAGCTAGTCCTTTGCTATTTTCAGGCCACATCTAAGCACCCCATGGTCTGGATCCAGCCCATGGCCCTTGAGTTTGACACTCCTGCCCTATACTATTTCTCCAAGAAGACATCCAGTGTCTTCTTGAAAGCTTCCAGTGATGAAGCTCCCACAATTTCTGAAGGCAAACTGTTCCACTGGTTGATTGTTCTCACTGTCAGAAAATTTCTCCTTATTTCTAGGTTGAATCTTTCCTTGATTAGTTTCCATCCATTATTCCTTGTCTGGCCTTCAATTTAGGCAGTCCATTTAGTTGTTGGAAACACGTTGAGTTAATATATTGGCTGTATAATTTGATTTCAGGTCCTTTGGTTGTCATGTGCATAAGATAAGAAAATGTTGGTTTCTGTGTTAGGTTGGTAGCAATGGTACACATGAATAAGATTGCAATGTCTTTAACAGTTTCAGGATTTCTTATAGCACAAGCAGAAGATTTTAAAGATCGTAACTACTACAACAATAATAGCAGCAATAATATAAAAGGGAAATTATAACATTTTGTTGTCAAGGTTATGGTCAGTATTTTGGTGGGCAGGAGCTGCAGGGATATTAGAGAGCTCTGTCTTTAATAAATTAAAAAAAAAACTAGATATGTTAAGACTGTCAGAATCTCTATGCGTCTAATTTTCTTGTTTTTCTGCCAAAGATTGATGGGGAATTATGCAGCTGTAAGTTGTCAGCTAGCTGCTGAATGTCTGCGAAGCAGCAAAAACAAGAACTCAAGATTCATGATTGCCTACGGACAGCATGTTGTGCAAATCCTTTTTTGGGTCTCTCTAAAATCATCTCTGTCCTTATACACGGATAAAATTGTGTCGGAATGGTGTAACACAAGGCATCCATTGCCTTCTTAGCTACTGCAATCTAAACATTAATTGAAGAGTAGAGTTAGTACGCATAATAACTCCAGTCAGCTTGAAAAACAGCCTCCTTTTCTATACATTATGAATACACACGCTCAAGGGAGGCATCTTTTTCTGTAAAGGTACCTTCTGCACTAGCTCACTCATTCTGTGACACACTGACATAATAAAAAGGGAGAAAAGAAAATTACTGTAGAAAACACCACACTGGCTTGAACACTCCTGGGATACCTGGACTTCAGACTTGCATGGCTGATCCATTCCCAAGTTTGTCTCTGACTCCATAGAATAGAATAGAATAGAATTCTTTATTGGCCAAGTGTGATTAGACACACAAGGAATTTGTCTTGGTGAATATGCTCTCAGTGTACATAAAAGAAAAGATACACTCGTCAAGAATCATAAGGTACAACACTTAATGATAGTCATAGGGAACAAATAAGCAATCAAATCATATTAGGAAACGGTCAATATAAATCGTAAGGATACCAGCAACAAGGTTACAGTCATACAGTCATAAGTGGGAGGAGAAGGGTGATGGGAACGATGAGAAGATTAATAGTAGTGTAGACTTAGTAACTAGTTTGGCAGTGTTGAGGGAATTATTTGTTTAGCAGAGTGATGACATTCGGGAAAAAACTGTCCTTGTGTCTAGTTGTTCTGGTGTGCAGTGCCCTATAGCGTCGTTTTGAGGGTAGGAGTTGAAACAGTTTATGTCCAGGATGCGAGGGGTCTGTAAATATTTTCACCACCCTCTTTTTGACTCGTGCAGTATACAGGTCCTAAATGGAAGGCAGGTTGGTAGTAATTGTTTTTTCTGCAGTTCTAATTATCCTCTGAAGTCTGTGTCTGTCTTGTTGGGTTGCAGAACCAAACCAGACAGTTATAGAGGTGCAGATGACAGACTCAATAATTCCTCTGTAGAACTATAGTCATTCTCTCTCTCTCTCTCCCCCTCCCTCCCACTCTCCCTGTCTCCCTCTCCCCCTCTTCCCCCTCTCTGTCACTCTCCTCCTCTCTCCCCCCTCTCTCCCCTCTCTCTCCTCTCTCTCTCCCCCTCTCCCCCCCTCTCTCTCACACACTCTTTTACATATATTCTGATTCTATCTCCTGTCTATCACTAAGTGTGCTTTATGTATTCTGTATGTAGGGCTCCCTGATTAGTGCAATCTGACATGCATATCAAATCCACAGCCATACAGGATATAAAGCTGTTTGCTCACAGCAATCTTGAGCAAGATTGTTCATAGAGAGAAGCAGTTTATGAGATTTCCCCATTCTTCTCCATAATCCTCCTTGTAGGGTGTTGGTTTCCCCAAGGCAGAAAAGTCTTTCATGTATTTACATGATTTATATAGCTTCCCATTTCGTACAAGTGATTTTTGGGTGGTTTACAAGGATTAAAAACAAACAACCCCCCCCCCACACACACATACTCAAACAATAGAAATCAACCGAAATCAGTAATTTTAAGTAGTATCACTGGAAGGAACAGTGAAATAAATGTCTTCCTCTTTTATTCCAAAGATCTCATTGCAGGCTGCAAATAGTCCATAATCCAGCTGTTCTTCCAGTATAACATTTGGAACTTTTTTTTCTTTGCAGAAAGGATGAGGAGGCTCAAAAGTATCTCACAGAAGCCTTCCTTAATGTATTTTCTAGATTGCTCGAACACAACTTCCAAGCTGATTGTGTGTGATGGAGAGCTGTCCTGTAACCAATCAGTAGAGCTTTAGGATGAAGAAAAGCACTTTAAGTTTGAAGTTACTGCCAGAAAGGGGAGACACATGCACAACTATATAAAAAAAGTTCTACTCTTAAGAAATTAGTACAAAATACCAAGGTTTTTTGGGTATACACAACCTTGTATATCTCTCCTACAAAATTTAACTGGCTTCTGGTAAATTCGAGGAAATTTAAATGTTAAGTAAGGCACAGAAGATATGTCACTTCTTGTTCTAGGAAAGCTCACTTAACATTTCTTCTGCTATCAAAACTTTAAAGCATGGTATCTGGGACATGATAATTACATTTTTTTTAAAAGAAAAAAAGAAAGTAGAAAAATAAAAACCCGAGAGGCATGCTTTGTTGACCTTCTACATTAAATCACATTTTCTGCTTTGATCTTTCTGTTTCATCAAACAATAGCATAGATAGAGCCCAACTTATATCCTTTAATCTTCCACAACACGAGAAAGACAGAGGTGACTTTATCCCACTCCAAACCCATAAGTCCAAAAGTTGATGGATTCACACAAGGATTCTTGTACAGCATCTTTACTTTGAGGAAAAACAAATACTGTATACAATAACAGGCCAGAGTTTCAAGAAAATCCACTTAATTACAAATGGATTTCCTTTAAAAAAAAAAAAAGAGTGACTGAATTCGGATTTTTCTGAGATGTGGACTGCTATAATTGAAGACCAGTTACTTAAGTAAGAAATATGTATTTCCACCGATAAAATAAAATTCTAAGTTTGTTCAAACAAGCCACAGAACAACATTTTAAAATAATTATGTGTGTGTGTCTGTTTACAAGTTTCAAAGGTTAAAAACTTACAGAAACTAAGACAGAAAAAAAGACAAAAGTGCAGAAAGAAAAGATAAAAAGAAATAGAAAAAAGCTTCCGATTTCCTTTGCAGCAAATACAAGAATGATTACAGAAGTATGTCTCACTCTATGGTTATAAAAAAAAACCTTTCACTTTCTTTTTATTATCTATTTTTTTTCTAGTCATCAAAACCAGAATTTATTAGTGCATGAGAGAAATAGGAATTATTCCTGTAAAGGAGTGAGCAAGAGAGAAGCCATATTTATCTTTAATATGACCTAAAACACCAGCTGTTAGATATTAGATATTGAGTTGTGTAAGCTTTGTTTTTTGAGGAAAAAACAAAGCCACAAATTGATTAAGCATATTCCAAGGCAAGTCAGGCTAACTTTGGCAGGGATGTAGCTGACATACTGAAATTGATGATAATGTTATGATGAACATGTGGTAAACTATTGGGGGAGTTCTAGTCTGGGAAACCGCTGCTACTTAGCCAAAAACTTATTTTACATAAGTTGGCAAAGGATAATGAGCGCCGTTAAAGGGGTGGTTGTTTTTGCCTTTGAAACTGTATTTAAATCTCTGTATTCGCATTCATAATTCGCTCTTTTGTTGCTCTATACATGAGCACAAAGGGGGTCCCTTTTGCAAAAGGTTATTAAAGCATTTTGTATTGTTCATTGTCTCCTGATTGTTTCAATTGAGAAGTTTAAATCTCACAGTGCATTGCTATTTTTTTCATGCAAGATGTCTGTAAGTGATTTCCAGTTGGCCATAAATGCAGATGTCTTTTCTTTAATTGAGATATCAATTTAGCCTTCTCTGCAAATTCCAAAAGAATGGTCTTCACCAACCATTCCTTTATTGTGGGTAATGTTGAGCATTTCCACTTTTGAGCATAAGATAATCTCACTGCAGTTGTTATAAAATAAATGTTCTACTTTATTGCTTATGTGTTTGATTTGGAAAGTGGAAAATAGTTTCATTTTTCTTTTACACACAGAGCCTGAATACATATGTTGTTTCACTGATAGAACATGACAGGATAAAGTGTTAATACCAGTTTATAATGCTTTGGTAAGATCACACTTGGAATATTGCATTCAGTTTTGGTCGCCATGATAGAAAAAAGATGTTGAAACTCTAGGAAGAGTGCAGAGAAGAGCAAAAACAATGATTAGGGGATTGGAGACTAAAACATATGTAAAACGGTTGCAGGCATTGGGTATGTCCAATTTAATGAAAAGAAAGACAAGGGGTGACATGATAGCAGTTTTTCAATATCTACAGTGCTGCCACAAAGAAGAGGGGATCAACCAAAGCACCTGACTGAGTGCAAGACAAGAAGCAATGGATGGAAACTAATCAAGGGAAGAAGCAACCTAGAACTAAGGAGACAGTTCCTGACAGTTGCGGTTGCTCCAAGACTGGAGGTTTTTAAGAAGAGATTGGACAACAATTCATCTGAAATGGTATAGGGTTCCCCGTTTGGGGGATTGAACTAGAACCATGATGGCGAACGTATGTCATGCATGCCAGAGGTGGCACTCAGCGGTGGCACTCTGTGGGCGCGCGAACTGTCGCCCCACTTCAGTTCCGCCGTACATGTGTGCGTGCCTCCCGCCAGCCAGCTGGTATTCGGGTCTCTGCTGCGCATGTGCAAGGGAGGGGGAGCAGGGCACGTGCAGGGGGCACATGCAGTGGGTGTGAACATGCATGCGCAGGGGTGGGTCACGTGCGGGGGCCACGTGCACATGCAGGGGGCCATGCATGCACGCACGGGAGGTGTGTGTGTGCAGGGGGCACATGCACATACACGAGGGTGCGTGCGCATGTGTGTGGCATATGCACGGTGTGTGTGCATGCATTGCATTTTGGGGGTTTGGGCATGCACACATGCATGCACGCCCACACTTTGGGCACTCAGTCCGGAAAAGGTTAGCCATCACTGGACTAGAAGATCTCCAAGATCCCTTCCAACTTTGTTATTTATTTATTAGTTCAATTTATATGCCGCCCTCCTCCGAAGACTCAGGGCGGGTTACAATGCTTATTGCCCCCACAATCCGGGTCCTCAATTTACCTACCTCGGAAGGATGGAAGGCTGACTCAACCTTGAGCCTGATGAGATTTGAATTCGCACTAATTGCAGGCAGCTGGCAGGTAAGTGCTACATAAGAGCACTTAGTCCCTGCATCACCGAGGCTCTTTTAAGGTTATTCTGTTACCTCTGACTTTTCCTTCCCATCAATCATCAATCACTTTCTGTAAAGTGTCTTTTGTAACTTCTGTAAAGTTTCTTTTAAATCAAGAAACATATCTTCTAGTAAGGTGAAATATTTCTTCTTATTTTGGCTTTGGAACTGGGCCAAACTGTATTCTTTCCCCATATTCTTGATATATTCTTTCCTGTTTTATAATTCACCTGAAGCAAAATCTGTGTGCATTTCCCCCCTAAACGTTTTACAGCAATGCAAAATTTAAATGGGATGTCTTGTATCTACTGTATGCATGTCTGTGTACAGTGTGTCAGGGGAAAAAAATAGATGTTTGTAGTGTCTAAATTTGAAGTTAATTAAGGGATTTGGAAGGGATTTTTACTCGTTTGAGATGAGGCAGATGCCTGTAATTTGTGGTGTTTTAATTCCAAAACTCTCTTAAATTTCAGCCCGGTCTTCGTTCTGGAACTCTGTCATTATTAGACCTCATACCAGAACTTTATAGCTCTCTGGATACTTAAATCCTTTTTCATCACATTGGCTGGACTTGGCAGAAGACTCTCAGGCATGTGTTGGCTGGATTAGCATCTCTACTCAAAATAAGAAGGCAGCCTTAAGCACTACAGCTGATTGTCCTTTGAAGTGCAAAGTAATGGGAGCCTCAGTGTTCCAGAGTTTAAACTCTAGGCTCTTTTCTTTTGCTCTTATGAATTAATAACTACTTGGCCAGTCTCTTGATGACCGTTAGAGACAACTGAGGTAGGCTTACGGAAAAGTACTTGGTTCCCTTCCAACAATGGCACTTGTGTTGGAGAGGGAGAAGTGCTGAATTCAGATGCATCCTCAACTTGCAATCAGACCATGGTCTATAGCCACCCCAATAACAACTTTTGGTGGCAGGTTTGATTGGGTGCTATTTAGACAACTCATGAGGTCAACCAGGGAGAATGAAGGTAGGCAAAGATGGGTTTCGATTAATGTTGTATTCAAAAAGGAATATTTAAGCTTTAAAAATGCAGTGCAAGTGGTCTATACATGTGGTTGCTATGATATATGTTCAAAGGGAGATCTCTCTTGCTCTATCATCATCATCATCATCATCATCATTATCATCATCATTATCACCATCATCCTATCTCTTCATGTGAGAGTCAAAATAAAGGTTGGGTTTGATAGAGGTGTTACTGAAAGAATGCCTAGAAAGACATCATAAATAGTGTTACTATGAGCTGTAGCTGACTGCCAGGAGTTCAGTCCTCACTAGCTCAAGGTTGATTCAGTCTTCCATCCTTCTGAGCTCAGTAAAAGGAGGACCCAGACTGTTGCGGACAATATGCTGACTCTAAAACCGCTGAGAGAGGACTATAAAGAACTGTGACGTGATATATAAAACTAAGTGCTATTGCTAATTCCAATCTATGATTTCCTTCAATTGTGCTTATTTGCCCAATCAAACCAGCATGATGTTATGTTAGGAAAAGAAGAGGCTGAATTTAATCAAAGTGGGATTCTCCTTCAATGAAAGCTCAGGCCGAATCTCCTGATGCAAAGATTGTAGAGATGGAAAACCTGATAAAGGATTGCGTTCATAAACCACTTTTAGCGTGTCATTTGATTGGAATGCTTTATCATTCTGAAATACCATGTGAAAGTGCTGAAAGAATAGAAATTCATTACTGAAGTTGATACACACACATACATGCCAGGGGTGAAATTCAGCAGATTCTGACAGGTTCTGGAGAACCGGTAGCGGAAATTTTGAGTAGATCGGAGAACCGGCAAATACCACATCTGACTGGCCCCAGAGTGGGGTGGGAATGGAGATTTTGCAATATCCTTCCCCCAGGAGTGGAGAGGGAATTGGGATTTTACAGTATCCTTCCCCTGCTACGCCCACAAAGCCACACCCACAAAGCCACACCACACCCACAAAGCCACACCCGCAGAACTGGTAGTAAAAAATTTGAATTCCACCACTGATACACCCACATACACACTTCTGACAAGAATAGAGTCCATTTCCAAAATTATGCTCCAGAATCCAGAACAATTTGAAAAAGACCCTCCCTGGACCAACTTTGGTTGAGATATGTTATTTCCGATACAGATGTCCAGTCTTTGAAGTGGGATGGTCTCTGCACATTTATATATTCTTCTAAGCTTCTCTGCAAAGAGATTAGGCTTTGGAGGAAGAAGACCACCTTTAATATAGCTCTAATATCATTATATACTTAATTAGTAATTTATACCTTAATTATACTTAAAGAGCCTTGGTAGTACAGGGGTTTAAGGCACCCTGTTATTAAGCTTATTAAGACCAGCTGCCTGCAATTACTGCAGGGTTCGAATCTCGCCAAGGCTCAAGGTTGACTCAGCCTTCCATCCTTTCTAAGGTAGGTGAAATGAGGACCCAGTTTGTGGGGGCAATAAGCTGACTTTGTATAAATATACAAAAGGATGAAGGCTATTGCTGAGCACATTGTAAGCCGCCCTGAGTCTTCGGAGAAGGGTGGCATATAAATCAAATTAAAAAAAAAATTAATTGTAAATGATTTTCCCCCCAAGTTCATACTGAATTTTGTAGTTTATTCCTATGCAGCAGATAAAATCATAAAATAAAATGATAGCAGATGCCTCACAAAGCCATTTCACGATGTTAATACAATACAACATAGAGGCAAATAGAGAGAAGGAGGAATTGAAGTTGATTCTTTGACTTTGACTAAAACTCTTCCTGAGGTTCAGAGTCAGTAACTTTAACATTTATTCTTCAATGGATTGTGTTACACGTTATTTGGTTAAAATGCTACTGAGTTTCCCTACCATCACAGAAGTTGCCAAATTTTAATACATATCAGATGCGTTAAAGATTGTGAAAAGAAATAATCCCCTGTGAATTTTTCTGCAAATGCCATGAAAATATGGACTAACTGTATACCTGAATGAGATCACTAAATACTACAATTACTCAGAATTGGCTGGTTGGTATCCATTCAAAGAGAGGCTAAAAGGTATGGCTTTACTCTGAACAGGATATGGGGAATCAGGTCAGGTGTAAGGGATGATATCATTCCATTGAGGATCTGTATACTGCATGAGTCAAAAAGAGGGCTGTGAAAATATTTACAGACCCCTTGCATCCTGGACGTAAACTGTTTCAACTCCTACCCTCAAAACGACTCTATAGAGCACTGCACACCAGAACAACTAGACACAAGAACAGTTATTTCCCGAATGCCATCGCTCTGCTAAACAAATAATTCCCTCAACACTGTCAAACTAGTTACTGAGTCTGCACTACTATTAATTTTCTCATCGTTCCTATCACCCATCTCCTCCCACTTATGACTGTAACCTTGTTGCTGGTATCCTTACGATTTATATTGACTCTTTCCTGATATGGTTTGATTGCTTATTTGTACCTATGACTATCATTAAGTGTTGTACCTTATGATTCTTGACGAATGTATCTTTTCTTTTATGTACACTGAGAGCGTATGCACCAAGACAAATTCCTTGTGTGTCCAGTCACACTTGGCCAATAAAGAATTCTTCTTTTTTTTTTTTTGCTTTAATTTATATGCCGCCCTTCTCCGGAGACTCGGGGCGGCTTACAATGCGTTAAGCAATAGCCTTCATACTTTTGTATATTTATACAAAGTCAGCTTATTGCCCCCACAATCTGGGTCCTCATTTCACCTATCTTTGAAAGGATGGAAGGGAGTCAACCTTGAGCCTGGTGAGATTTGAACTTGCAGTAATTGCAAGCAGCAGATGTTAATCTGTTAATAACAGTGCTTTAGTCCACTGTACTACAGGCTCCTATTCTATTCTATTCTATTCTATTCTATTCTATTCTATTCTATTCTATTCTATTCTATTCTATTCTATTCTATTCTATTCCATTCCATTCCATTCCATTCCATTCCATTCCATTCTATTCTATTCTATTCTATTCTATTCTAAGCAGATCCTGTGAAATTGAAGAAAGTTATCTTCTTTATCAGCACAGAAATATGCTGATAAACCAGCAAACCTCAACCATTAAGAAGAAAGAAGCCCTATTTCCAAGCCATAAATTGAGTTTCCAAATGGCCATTTTAGTATTTATCCCTCTGACATATTTCTGATGTATTTTAATTTTGCTGAAGTTCATCTGTTAAAGCACGAAAGTGAACTTTCATGAAAAGCAGCTTTGTCAATATCCTGTTGACCAAGAAAAACTTTTAAAACATTAGGCAAGTTATTTTATGGAAGAGATGCTCTGAGATCCATCTAGAGGTGGGTTTCTCCCCTGGAGTGTTATTTTCTATCTATATATGGAATTGGGAGATGGATCAGAAATAGATTTAATGGATTTTAGTGACACTTTCAGTCCTGAACTTGGATGTGAGAATTCCCTTGGTGGGAGTTTCTTGCACATTTCCAGTGAGCAGTATAAACAAACAAAAGAATGATTGAATGAAAGGCCTAACAAAAACGCAAATGTATCCCACAAATTGTAATGGATATCTTTGTAACATGATACATGCTGAGTAGACAATGTGTCTAGGAAATTGGAGTTATCTCTCTTCAAACTTTCACAGTTTATGTTCTTTCTGTCCTGTTATATCTATTTGTGTTTCACCTCAGGTACTCCAAGGCTCTGACTTAGCTCAGTACTTGTCAATATCTTTATCAATGATTAAAATGAGGAGATAGAAGAAGAACCCATCAAATTTGCAGATGACATCAAGCTGACAGGAATAGGCTCAAGGTAAGCTCAAGATACAGAAAGCCATTGACAAACTTGAACGCTGGGCCCATTATCTAACAAAATGAAATTCAATGGGGAGAAAAGTAAGTTTCTATTTTTAGGCCAGAAAAATTCACAGGTATAGAAGAGCTAGAACCTGGCTCAATAGTAGTAACTATAACTTAGAGTCCTAGTGAACAATCACTTAAATATGAGCCAGCAGTGTGCTGCAGCTGCCAAAAAAGCCAATGAAGTTCTAGGCTGCATTAACAGAGGGATAAAATCAAGATCACATGACATGTTAGTACCTCTTTAAAATGCTTCAATAAGACGATACTTAGAGTATTGCATCCAGTTTTGGTCACCATGATGTAAAAAAGATGTTGAGACTCTATAAAGAGTACAGAGAAGAGCAACAAAAATGACTAGGGGACTGGAGACTAAAACATATGAAAAACAGTTGCAGGAACTGGCTATGTCCAGTTTAATGAAAAGAAAGACTAGGGATGACACGATAGCAGTGTTCCAATACTTAAGGTGCTGCCACAAGGAAGAGGGAGGTCAACCTATTCTCCAAAGCACCTGAGTGCAGGACAACAAGCAATGGATGGAAAATAATCAAAACAACCTAGAACTAAGGAGAAATTTCCTGACAGTTAAAACAATTAATCAATGGAATGACTTGCCTCCAGAAGTTGTGGATGCTCCATCACTGGAAGTTTTTAAGAAGAGATTGGACAACCATTTGTCTGAAACGGCATGGGGTTTCCTGCTTGAGCAGGGGGTTGGACTAGAAGGCCTCCAAAGTCCCTTTCAACTCAGTTATTCTGTTATTCTATTTGGGGGAAAAAAAGTTGGATGGATTTATGCAAGATGAATAAAAGTATTTTATTTATATTCCGCCTTTATTATTTTTACAAATAACTCAAAGTGGTGAACATATACAACACACCTTCCTTTTCTTATTTTCTCCACAACAACCCTATGAATTTAGGCCATTTCTTTAGATGTTCATAAAGAACATCTAAAGCCTACCCACAAGCTTATGTTGTGATGTCAAAATGGAAATATTATCATTTGGCTTAGTGAGGATACCCTGAGGTGTATCACTTGCAGGATGGCAAGAGTGCCCCTTCCTATTGGCAGGACTTCTGAGTTCTGGCTTCTGGCATAGTCACATATGTAATGGTGACAGCCCGGCACAACTGGAAGACAATGCTCTGGAGATAGGCACACCACAGAGAAAAAGGCTGGAAATCACTACCTTTGCTGCATTCTTCATGGCTGCACATCTTTGTACCAATTCCCATATTTGTTTATTATCAAGAGCCTTAAACCAGCCCTAATCATGCACATTTTTAAAGTAAAGGTTCACAGGAAAGTACAGGGTGATGGACTGATCCATGTCTGAGAAAGTCAACGGAACCCCAAATGTCTATGGAGATTCTCAGTCATCCAGGTCATGGTCCCAAAAGTGCTTTTTCAAGAGGCAACTAGACTTTCTTGTTTTTCTTTGAAGATGTTTTGGTTCTCATCCAATAATCTTCTTCTGATTGGGTGGTGGGGAATGGAAGGATTTATATTCCTTGCAGACAGCTTTCAACAGTTCTAAGAAGGCTCCATGCCCATCTGCACTACTCAGGTGACCCTGATGACAAAGATAAATCTCCATTTGGCCTCAATTACTCTTTAAAAGAATGCAAATGACCAGTATCTGTAAGGAATATAAAACCTTCCATTCCCCACCATCCAGTCAAAGCTGGAGAAGCTTCTTGGATGAGAAGTGAAATGTCTTCAAAGAAAAAACAAGAAAGGTTCTTTTTTTTGACCAATGACCCTAAACCTGATGTAATCATATTATAAGACCCATCACAAAATTCACTGATGACTCACAGCTGACCCATCACAAGATCCTCACTTGATACACCCACACCTGAAGTCCTTATAAATACAGCGACACTGACACTGACATTCCCTAAACCTTGCTGAAGATGTTACCTAACCTAGTGATGAAAACAACCCGCAAGCTTGGAAAACAAATCCTCACTCTCAGAAACAAGACAGTCCAGTTGCCTCTTGAAAAAGCCCTTTTGGGGAAAAACTGAACCCCAGTTCTTTCCACAGGAGGAGCAGAAAAATGTTTCATTGCATAATAAAGGAAACAACCAAGTGAAAGCTTTTACTAACCACCATAAAGAAGATGAGAGCTAAGCCGGTACATGAAGCCTAAAGCTAGATTAGCCTTGCTATTGACTCATTTCCAGCCATGCATTCAAAGAGATAAGACTCATCTGGTAATCAATAAAATAATTTGCAAATAGCATTAGCGATAAGCATCACTCATTTGGAGAGAATTGCTAATGTTCAGGGTCAGTCCCAAACTTTAATCTCTATATGGGTAAAGCTCTACTGTTAGACTTGTATGCCCAACCGCTAGACTGACACTGATTTGAGAGTTAAAACAGTTCCAGGTTAAATGAATAGTCCAGGTTGTTGCCCTGAGATCAGGGCAGATAGGCCACTTTGCATGGCTTCCAAAAGCAAGACCGTGAAGATAATAGAGTCTGCTCTCTGACCATTTTTGGTTGCCAGATTAGTATGCTTTCTTTCACCTAGGCAAAATATAATCCAATGACAAGTCTCAGTGTAGCATCAACTACATTTCTGTTTCTATGGATTATTGACAATATTCTACATGGGTGATTTTAAAGGTCACTCTTCCAAGAAAACTTCTCCCCTAGTAACCTCATTGCAGATTGGTGCCAAATCTTCTGAATGACCGATAGGTCTGACCCTTTCTGTGTCATTCCACCAGAATTGGAATACTGTGCCAAGCTTCAGCAGGTAAGAAGATTGGGCATGTAAGGCAGTCTGGAATAGGTAGAAGGAGTAGGAAGTCTCACACATAAACACATTTCTTGGGACAATCAGCAGCTAAATTGGAACATTATAGCACTCCAGGCACCCAAGAAAGAGACTTAACCTCCCTATGAGAGGGAGACCAGCCCAAAGGGAAACAAATATTAGTCCACTGGAAATGAAACACTTTGCCAAACAGCAGACCAAATCACCAGATTTTAGCAGGCAGGAGAAGAGAGTGATGAGCATCTAGCCAGCAAGTGCTTTTGCAAAAGGCAAATGGACTTGTTTTTCCTTCAAGATATTTTGCTTCTCATCCAAGAAGCTTCTTCAGTTCCGAGGGCAAGTGATGTAGTTGTCCAAAGAGAACTGGACAAGAAGTGAAACATCTTCAAGGAAAAACAAAGGAAGTTCAGCTGTCTTTTGAAAAACCACCTGTCAAGACTGACTTGTAACACACTCTCTACTCGCAATTTAACAACAGAAACTAAGGTAGGAGGAAGGGGAATGCTTGGAATGCTTGGGAGCTGAGAAGGGGTTGGGTGAGGAATTTATGTGACCCGTTTGCAGCCTGAGAAAATTCTGACACTTCAAAGCTCTGCGATAGGAACCTTCCAAAGGTGCAGACTGTTTCCCCAAAATAAAAAGAATGTGTTGGATTGGTGAACAGTGGGTGGCCCAAATGGGGAAAAGGAGAAATTAATGATGCTGTTTTTCACACGAAAATCACAGCGCTAGCTTTGCTTCTTCTGTGCCTGCATGGATCTATCAGTAAAGTTATACTCTTGGTAAAACAATGTCCCAGGAGTTTCCTTTGTTGCATATGCCAACGGGATGGTTGATAGCACCTTTTGGACAACCATGACCTGAATGACTGAGAATCTCTGTAGACATCTAGCCAGCAGTGGCAGAGGGAGGAAAATAGCTGTATTCGGAGCTGAGAGGCTGTGCCAGGGTACAGCACAGTTTGGCAAAGGGAGGCAGGCTGAGATCAAAAGAGCATGAGGTTAACACATGCATTGATTAATTAGAAGTTTGAAGTCCAAAGTTCCAATGAATGATTATGAAGGCACTAGACTCACAGTTTATAGGAAGTATAATTTTTTTGGGGTGGGGCAAGGAGCTAGCCTGCATGCCTGACACAGTTTCCAAAGGAATCACTAAACCTTTAGGCCTGGCCTAATTTGGGCCTGCCCTCTGTTCTGGAAGCAGGAACTTTTGCCTTCTTAAAAGCAACAGCCCCTCATAAAATAAACGATCCCCTAGATTTAGCACATCTGGGGAGATAAGAAGGTTGCCCCATCCCTATTTAAAAGAAAGCAGAGCATTGGCAATTAGGAGCCATTCTCAGCTTCCTTCCTTGCTTCCTTTTTGGGGGGGGCAGCATTAGATGTTTGGGGCCAGCCCATTCACTCGCTGTAGAGATTTCATTTTCTAGCTACCCCAAGCAAGCTTTTAAAATTACTTTCTTTTCTATCTTTCTGCAATTTTGAAAAGCTTGTATCAGTGAGCCATTTTCCCAGCAGACAAAATGCTCATATGGCATCCAGGGTTGGGCTCTGGTCCCTTGTTCCCATCTGTAGAAGAAGAAAACTTTGGAGGCTGATTCTTCCTCCCAAAGTTTTGCCTCTTCCAATTTAAGCATCATTGAAAATTGAGAGGTCCTGAGTGTATCATTCAACTGCATGTATCACCAGGTGCTGGGACACGGTCTATAATAATAAATTGGTTGGCAAGACTGTGATGAAAAAATCTGTTCAGGTCCGTTTTCTTCCAAGCCAGGAGAATGGGGGTGAAACATGACATGAGGTGAGGCTGCTTTGGAAAGGAGGTTTATTTTCACAACAATAACAACAACAATGTGTTTTTCAATGTGTGGCAAAATGGGATGGTGATCCAGTAGGTTTTTATTTATTTCTGGGCCCATTGTTTCAATGTGTTGGTATTAGTATAAGAATAAGCTCCTTCCACATTTGCTGGATTGGAGACAATAGTTTAATTGTTATATGTTTTCCTTTTGTTGTGTCTACTGTAGTGGCTAGTCCTTGAGGGTAAAGAGAAGTGTAAATATGTGTCTTTTGTTTCCCTAATTTAGACCTAGTGATCAGCTTCAGTATTTTGTGTAGTCAGCTTGGTCTTTCGGAGATCGCTCTGCTACTTAGTATTTTCTGAATGGGAGTCTGGTTTTATGAATGGGCAACATTATGAATGAAGCATAGTTTCCCTAGGCTACACCAGTGACTGTTTTAGCGGAGAACAGACGGGGAAGACTTCCTGTTTAATTCTTATGGGGATTTTCTTTTCTTTTCTTTGGAAGATCAGCCTTGGGGAAATATTCAATTTTATTGGGGAAATATTCTATAAATATTCTAATAGAATAAACCTCCACCTGCTTGGAGGTTTGTAGTCAAAATGGGCTAAAACTGACTGGGATAGTCCTTACTATTTGCAAAGAATGTATGTGGCACAGGTATGAATAATAGTGGTAACTTAGTCTATTCCTTCTTTATCTTACTATGAAGTATTGTGTGGTTGGCCAAAACCACAACAGGAGTAGACATAAATATTTATGGGCTTGCCTGGTGATCCATGGAAGATTAAACTTGAAACGTAAGAACAAGAAATGGTGAAGAGCATCGATTAAAGTGTCAGAAGTGCATATTTGGAAAAAAAAGAACTGTCATGGAATAAAAGGAAAAAAGTGAAAGGAGAATGACTTTAGAAAGAGAGAGGGTAAGCCCTATTATCAGACAGTGTTAGATTAATCTCCCAAGAGAATGAATGAAAATGGATCTAAAAAGATGTGGAATAGAGTATAAAGAATGTGTGAGTTATGATATGAGAAGGTTAAAAAAAATAAATGCATGGTGAAAAACTGAAGTGAAATGAAATGAAAAACTAAATGAAGAAGTGAATGAAGTGAAAAAGACTATGGATGGTGAAACAAGACATGCAAGAGAATATGGCTGCAAAAATTGGCCTCATCCCTCCTGAATTTTTGGAGGTCGCTTCATACCTAGTTATGTCAGCAGACCTGGGGACTCCAGGAGATGAGTGAACTTGCAAGATGGCTCTATTATTATTAACATCCCTCCATCTATTATTTTATTTTTCTGCTTAATTCTGTCTCTATAGTTTTTAATACTTTTAAATAATAATTTTATAATGGTTGTAGATAATAATTATTTTATATATGAATTGTTTTATCGGATTGCTGTATACCACCCAGAGTCATTTCTTTGAGATGGGTGGCCATATAAAGTTGATTAATAAAACAATCAAATAAATAAATAAAAAATGCTGCCAAAAAATATCACTGGTTTTGTATCACATAATAATCATTTCTTGTCTTTTGGTCTTCAGAATTGATGATACAAAAGTGAGCATCGAGTTGAAAGAGAATACATCTTGAGGATTTGATAACATAAACACAAGGAATGAGAATCAAATTGCACAACAAACACACAGAGGAAGAGTAAAAGGATTGAGGGGAAGAGGAAGACCAAAAAAGTCACAATTGATTGGAATTCATAAGAACTTCAAAAAGAGATTGGGGAAGACCTTTAAAGAACAAAAGGTGATGGACAAAGCAATTTATGGACACGATAGAAGCAGGGATATTATGGGCAGATAGAAAAGTATGGAGAGATATTGTACGGTGAATGATGTTAAGCTGGTTTTAGCTAATTTTTCTTTTCTTATCCCGTTGTGCGAGTCTGTGATTGGATATACTTAGGTTGGATAAAAGCTTTGCATAAAACATGTACCGTATTTTTCAGAGTATCAGACACATCTTTTTCCCCCAAAAAAGAGGGTGAAAATATCTGGGTACATCTTATACTCTGAATGTAGCCCCACCCAGCCTCTCAAATGGGGGTTTCAGAGGCTGCAGAAAGACTCAGAAATGAAGCTTCAGAAAAAAAGCCTCCAAACAGAGCTTCAGAAAAAAAAGCCTCAAAAACGAAGCTTCAGAAAAAAAAGCATCCAAACAAAGCTTCAGGAAAAAAAAAATCT
Source organism: Pantherophis guttatus (assembly GCF_059756535.1). Lineage (NCBI taxonomy): Eukaryota > Metazoa > Chordata > Lepidosauria > Squamata > Colubridae > Pantherophis > Pantherophis guttatus. Next base: position 87,670,349 of record NC_142065.1, read on the forward strand.
GAAACAGAGCTTCAGAAAAAAAGTTTCAGAGACTTTTTTTCTAAAGCTCTGTTTTGGAGCTTTCAGAGGCAGAAAAAAAAGTTTTTTCTGAAACTGAGTTTCAGAAGTTTCAGAGGCTGAAAAAAAAAAGCAAGGCACAGAGCTCACAACCAACAAACCTGTTGCTAAAATTCACCTCTGGGAACAGTTGATTGGAGCTATTCCAGGAGGCTGATTCACCTGCCAATCAGCTTTTTTCTTATTTTCCTCCCCAAAAACTAAGGTGCGTCTTATACTCCAAAACATAGGGTAATTTCACCCTTTCCCCAATACAAGCCATTTTTACTGGCTGTACAGGGTTAATTTAACTTTCCAGTTTTGATGAGCCAATCTTTCCAAACAGAACTATGGGCTTGTTTAGAGGGGAATCCAGTCAGAGTTGAGAAGCACATGAATTAACAACCAGTTTTCCCAGCACCGAAAATGTAAGCGTGTGTGCATGCACTTTGCTTTTGCACACGCCTTTGCTCTTGCACAGCTTATAAAACACGGCTAAATAGGACGGCATAGCACCAGGGTGGGTGGGCCACCTGGAGGTCACAACTACCCATTCGTCCAAACCGGTCCAAATCGGCAGCAGCCCACCACTGAATCCAGTCCTTGCTGGCCTACAGAGTCTCCATGTCACAATACTTTTGACTGCTTCAGCTTGGTTACATCTGATATCAAGCTACAAGGCAGAATTATTGTTATCCAATTCAACCAAGTTCCCTTGCAACTTTAATCAGTAGCTTTCTCCTTGCAATTTTGTTTTCTTTAATGTCCCTTGTTTTACGCAACAGAAACATGAATTAATGGATTTTAATTTCTGTTTCTCTTCCCCCATGGCAACAGACTTTTAATTCTTGGATGATTTTGTCTCTTTTTTTGTTTTGTTTTGTTTTCCTTTTCAAAATAGTGAAAGAATGCTGCTTGCTGTGAAAAAGTACTTTTAAGATTAATAGTTTCAAGTCTTTTTTTTTCACTTTAGAAGCAGTGACTGCATAATTTGTAAATTATTCATTAGCAATTCTTCAATCATGTTGAACAGAGAACAATAATGGGTGAGAAGTTATCAAGAAGGAAAACGTTAAGCAAAGGGACAATAGCACCCAAGTGTCTTAATCATGTCTTACCAGCTTATAATGGACAGGCTGCTGGTGTAGTTGGATTTAGAAAATAAAAATAAAAGAAGATAAAGAATTAACATATAAAAACATTAGACTGAAGCAAATGTATCATCATCCTATTTTTTTTTTATTATTAAAAAGAAACACTTATTAAGAAATAGCAAGTCTATCTAAGCCAAGGTTCTGCAACCTTAAACACTTGAAGAGCCATTTGGACCCATTTCCCCACAGACATGAAATCACTGGGAGTCACAAAACCTGGATGGGCGTAGCCAACTTGACCTCACTCAGTCCCACCCAGTCACATGACCTCCCCCCCCACCCCAGCCATGCTTATCCAGGTTTTGTGGCTCCTGGTGTTTTCTGTGGGAAACAGGTATCTGTCTCTCTCTCTCTCTCTTGTGTGTGTCTCATGTGTGTGTTTGTGTGTTCCCTCTTCAACCATTTCCAAAAGTGGTTGGCTGCGGCTGCTGCCGCTGTTGCCACCTGCATAGCCTGCCCGCTGCTCTCACAGCGCCTTGCGCAGCAGTTAAATTTAGCGCGATTCCCAATGAGGGAGCGGTGTTCCCTCCTCCTCCTGGAGCCCATTACAATGCAGAGCATTGGCCGCAGCCAGGCTGGGTCAGTGTCTCAGAGCAGAGAGCAAGTCACGCATCTCCCCGAGCGACCGAGGTGCGTGCAGCAACAAGGGTTGGAAGAAGCACCTGAGAGATATGGCAAGTACAGGGGTGCTTCACTCCCACTCTGGAATATGGAGCGAGTCTCTATCCCCTTCTCAGGCCAGGAGAGGAGTGACTGAGAGGGGAGGGCGAGGGGTGGGGCCAGCCAATGGTGGGTTCAGCGGACAGGGAGCCACAGCAGGGGACGACAGAGCCACATGCAGCTCTGGAGCCACAGGTTGCAGACACCCGATGTAAACATAGCTCATCTTATTCCTTGGAAGTTCAATTCCTCAGTGGTGGGATTCAATTTTTTTAACAACCGGTTCTGTGGGCGTGGCTTAGTTGGGGGTGTGGCTAGCTGGTCATGTGACTGAGTGGGCATGGCTAGCTGGTCATGTGACCGGGTTGGCATGGCTATCTGCATAGGGACTACTCAGAGGGCTGAAAAAAGTCATTTCTGACTGGTCCTCGCACTTTTGACCGGTCCTCGCACTTATGACCATCCTCACATTTATGCCCATTGCGGCATTCGTAACAACCATGTCACTCATTTCACAACTTCTTCTCTTCATCATGGTGACAAGACAGGGCAAAACCGTAAAATATGAGGACAGTTGTAAGTTCGAGGACTGATCAAAAGTGTGAGGACCAGTCAAAAATAACTTTTTCAGCCCTCTGAGTCATCCATATGCACAAAAGGACTACCCAGAGGGCTGAAAAAAGTGATTTCTGACAGGTCCTCGCACTTTTGACCAGTCTTCGCAATTATGACTGGTCATCATTTATGCCCATTGTAGCATTCTTTTTTTTTTTTATTGCAAAAGTTTTACAATTACATTTTCACCCCTTTTTCCCCCCCCCACCTCCCCCCCAAACTTCCCAACCTCCCTAACCCTCCCTAACCCTCCCCTCCTCCCAGACTTCCCTATAATATACTCATAACTGGTAAAAAGAAAACACAACAACAACAACAAAAAAACCCTTAATATAACACTTATATGTAAACTTGAACCCCTCCCTCCCCTGTATAATTTTTCTCTTTACCTCATTACATTAAAATATTTCTAATACATTATTTTCAAATAAAAGCTATTTGATACTTTCTAGTTTGATATTTGTTCTGAACATATTCTATCCACCTTTTCCATTCCCATTCATAAGTCTCTTGTGAACAATCTTTTAAGTATGCTGAAATCTTCGCCATCTCTGCAAAACTGGCCATCTTCAAAGTCCATTCCTCGATAGTGGGCAAAGCTTCATTCTTCCAGTATTTACCTATCAACAATCTTGCTGCTGTTATCATCTACAATATCAATTTTGTTTCACCCAATGTAAAACCCTTAACTATACCCAATAAAAACAGTTGTGGAGAAAATTGAATTTTTTTCTTCAAAACATTCTGCATGACCCACCAAATTTTTATCCAAAAAGCCTTAACTTTCCTACAGGTCCACCAAACATGATAATACGTAGCATCCAAACATTCACATCTCCAACATTTTGGCTGAACATTAGGGTACATACATGACAACTTTTTGGGATCTAAATGCCATCTATAAAACATTTTATAGAAATTTTCCCTCAGGTTCTGCGACTGTGTAAATTTAACATTCTGAACCCAATTTTTTTCCCATGTTTCCAACATCACTGGTTCTTCAAAATTTTGTGCCCACTTAATCATACAGTCTTTAACTAATTCAGTTTCTGAGTCCCTTTCTAACAAAACATTATAAAGCCTTTTGATATGCATTGGACCTTTCTCTCTTATATGTCTAACCAATTCTTCCTCGTGCAACATAATACCAGTTTTTTGGTCCTCTTTCCATCTCAATTGTAATTGATTATATTGTAACCAAGTTAAATTAATCCCTTCGTCCAACAGTGTCTGCAATGTCTTCAGCTGCCATCTGCCCGCATCTGTAAAAAGAACCTCTTTATATAAACCCCCCCCGAGTGACATTATATTTGTATTCCACAAAGTATGACCAAGATCCAGCCATAGCGGTATTTTATAATCCCATTTGAGTCGATGCTTCTTCCAAACTCTCATCAAAGAGTCTCTAAGTATATGACTTTTAAATACTTTATCAACTTTGTCATCATAAAATAAGTAAGCATGCCATCCAAATTCAAGATCAAAACTTTCTGCATTCAATATTCCAGTCTTTTTCCTTCCAAACCAATCACTTGTTAAAGTTAAAGCTGCTGCATCATAATATAACTGTAGGTTTGGAAGTTTAAGACCTCCTCTTTCTGGAACATCTTGCATAATTTTCAATTTCACTCTCGGCTTTTTCTCATTCCAAACAAACTTATTGAGTCCAGTTTGCCAGACTTTCAATTGTTTATCGCTTTTAAGCACCGGAATCATTTGAAACAAAAAAAGAAATCTTGGCAAAATGTTCATCTTAACTGCCGCTATTCTTCCAAGTAGAGACAGCTGCAGTTTTTTCCAAGTCTCCATGTCTTTCTGCACCTCTCGCCACAACACCTCATAGTTATTTTGAAACAATTTCATGTTTGATTCTGCAACCTGAACTCCTAGATATTTTACCTTAGGTACAGTCTCAAAACCTGCCCTTCTTTCAAGCTCATGTTTACGATCTTGTGTCATATTTTTAGCTATCATTTTAGTCTTTTTTGGATTCAGTCTAAAACCTGAAACTTTACCATAGTCTTGTATAATGTCCTTCATCAGGATTATTGATTCCATTGGTTGTGATAGGGTAACAACCAGATCATCTGCAAATGCCTTTATTCTGTAATCCTCTTGCCTAATCATTATACCTTTCAAGATATTAGAGTCCTGTATTGTGTTTAGCAAGACTTCTAGTGTTAGAATAAATAAAAGTGGGGACAACGGACATCCCTGTCTTGTTCCTTTTTCAATTTTAAACTCTGTTGTCAAACTTCCATTAATAATGATCTGTAGGTGAGGAGCCACAGCAGGGGACGACAGAGCCACATGCAGCTCCGGAGCCACAGGTTGCAGACACCCGATGTAAACATAGCTCATCTTATTCCTTGGAAGTTCAATTCCTCAGTGGTGGGATTCAATTTTTTTAACAACCGGTTCTGTGGGCGTGGCTTAGTTGGGGGTGTGGCTAGCTGGTCATGTGACTGAGTGGGCATGGCTAGCTGGTCATGTGACCGGGTTGGCATGGCTATCTGCATAGGGACTACTCAGAGGGCTGAAAAAAGTCATTTCTGACTGGTCCTCGCACTTTTGACCGGTCCTCGCACTTATGACCATCCTCACATTTATGCCCATTGCGGCATTCGTAACAACCATGTCACTCATTTCACAACTTCTTCTCTTCATCATGGTGACAAGATAGGGCAAAACCGTAAAATATGAGGACAGTTGTAAGTTCGAGGACTGATCAAAAGTGTGAGGACCAGTCAAAAATAACTTTTTCAGCCCTCTGAGTCATCCATGTGCACAAAAGGACTACCCAGAGGGCTGAAAAAAGTGATTTCTGACAGGTCCTCGCACTTTTGACCAGTCTTCGCAATTATGACTGGTCATCATTTATGCCCATTGTAGCATTCTTAACAACCGTGTCACTCATTTCACAACTGCTTCTCTTCACCATGGTGACAAGATAGGGCAAAAACATAAAATGTGAGGACAGTCGTAGGTTCGAGGACTGGTCAAAAGTGCGAGGACCAGTCAAAAATAACTTTTTCAGCCCTCTGAGTAGTCCATATGCATAAAAAGATACAGCAGTAGAGAGGGATGAAGGAAGGGAAGGGAAATTAGAGTAGGAGTGAGGGTAAGAGAGGGAGGAAGAGAGGAGGAGAAGGAGAAAGGAAGAGGAAGTAGGGAGGAGAAGAAGGGGGGAAAGAGAAAGTAAGAAGGAAAGAAAAGAGAGAAGTGGTAGGTTTGAGGAGAAAGAAAAGATAAAAAAGATGAAAGGGAAGAAAGCCAACCCCAAACAAATATAAAGATATTAAGATAAAGAATGAATTGTTAAACTTTAAAGAATAAAAGAGAACAAATATGAATAAATAGCAATAATTAGAAACACACATACAAACATACAATGTATTTTCTTTGAACAGAGTATTTGGCCAGTTCACAAATTTAAACAGTGTTTAGTCATTTCAATTAAATTTACAATTTCTATATTTCCTTTTTGCCATATTTATTCCTCATCTATTTTTTTTTAAAAAACCAATATTACCCTTCATCCTCATCTCTAATCTTAATCAAATTCAATTTTCCCCTTCTGTTCTATATTATACCCCTTCCCATTGTCATCTATTTTTATATCCATCCTCACATTGCTTAATTATGTAATATTACAGTTGTTTAACACAAATTCAACATTTTAATATAAATCAATTAGTTATATAACTATTTTTTGTATATTAATCAATATATGAACATGAATATTCCAATTATTTCCATGCAATCCAATTTCTTACAAATCAATTAATTATATTTACCAATAATAATAAACCAAATAATTTCCCCCATATATTCCTCCAAACCACAACTTAACCATTTCTGCTTTCAACACAATATACAATTAATAGTATTTCAATTATTACAATTCCCTAGTTAAATAGAGCTTTTTTTCTTTTGTGTTTTAAAATCTTGAACTCTCCTCTTTTGCCCTAAATTTCCCATTGTTTGCAGTTTTGCACCTACCTTTTTTGGTGAGGAAAAAGAAAAGGAAATCTCTCTCTGCCTCATTTTGTCACGTTGCAGCAAAGACCCTGCTTTACTTTCAGTTTTGCTTTTTCAGCATAGCTAGGGGGAAAAAAAATCTGGTCGAGCACTTTTTGCAGATAGCAACAGAGCCCTGGCAAAACAGCTGAGAGCAAATCAGCTGAGAGTTGGGAGACAGATCTAATCAACTTGTGCTAATTAACGGATGCTGAAGCTGAAGGAGCTGTTTTTTCTTGCTGTTTGCTTGCAAGGAGGTAAGTGCTGCGAGGCACAGGCCAAAGGGTGGGGGCCACCCTCCTTGCCACTTAGCCCCCCCGCCACCCCCCTTGCCTCTTATCGCCCCCTAAGGCATTCCACCACCAAAGTGGGTACCGCCCACTTTGGCAACCACTGTCTTAACTACTTAACAACCGGTTCTACCGAAGTAGAATCCCACCACTGGGTCTACCCATTTATTTTTGCAGTTGGTCTACTCATTTGTTTTCTTTTAACACTGATCAGCTGTAGGGCGGCCCTTTGAAGCCCTGCGGCAGCTGCGAGGCCAATAAAATTATAAAAAAACACCAAACCATTTGTTAAATTGCTGGTTCACCCATCCCTCACCGAGTGGTGCGGAGGGATGGGGCAAGGGGTGGGCGAGCCAGCAATTTAACGAACAGTTCGGTTGAACCCCTAGAACCGGCAGAATCCCACCACTGCAACTCCTCCTATATAATTCAGCTTTAACACAGCATATTAAAGGAGCATAATTGTCATGCATTTGTATGCTAATTATTTTTTCCATAATTTTCTCCTGTTATTCTTTACGTACATGGTTGGAGGAGATTTTCTTGTTGAATACCTGCCCATCAGATAGTAAATAAAGACATGGGAGCAGGACCAATAACACAGCTGGAAGTCCTACTTTCATATTAAAAAATTGGATTTTTGGAATTGTGAATAAAGCCGCAGCCAATTCTTTCCCGCAAACCCATTGCAGATACCGAAATCTTTTGCCTGTCTAGTTACTAACCAGAATATAATGTAACTTCCTGTTTAAAAGACAAATAGCTTGTTTGCCGCACTAAATGTTTGCAATCATGATACACACCATGCCTTAAATAAGAGAGTTAGTGACAGGAGGGACGTCAGCCTTTAATTATCCCAAGTAGGTTATTTGGCTGAGAATTTCAAAAGCTTAATTGCAGATAACTTATGTGGCAAGGCCAAATGGAGAGAAAGTGATTAACTATTGAAATCTTTTCCTCATAATCAAAATGACAGAGCATAAAATAAACATGTGCTTTGAATTGGGATTGCCTGGTGTGTGTGTGTATGTGTGTGTGTGTGTGTGTGTGTGTGTGTGTATGAAGCAATAAATGGTTCTTTGGGGAAAGTCCCATAAACATAACATCATCTATGATAAGAAGCTCTCTCTCTATCCAATAATCAGAGAAGAGGTCATATGGATTTCATTTTATTCTCTGGGGCTCTGCTTCTTCTTTGTTCTTTTAAAGCAGGGGTAGGCAATTCATTTTTCCAACTGGCCACATGAGAAACTTGGACTGTTGTGGAGGGCCAAACCAACAGGTCTGTGAAGGGGTGTAGGCATGTATGCACATATGTACATTTGAAAAAAAAAAAGAGCAGTCACCTTAAAAATAAATGCAATGCAGTTGTATTGCAATCGTATGCTGTACACTTATTCACATTTGATTTCTAATTTCCAACTGATCTCATGCGGGCTGGATAGGGATAGTTAAAAGTGCCTGGCTAGGTGGCTCAGTGGCTAAGATGCTGAGCTTGTCGATCAGAAAGGTTGGCAGTTCGGTGGTTCGAATCCCTAGTATAGCTCTCCTGCATGAGCAGGGGGTTGGACTAGATGACCTCCAAAGTCCCTTCCAACTCTGTTAGTGTTATTTATTAAGGTCTGGATGTAGCCTGGGGGCCATAAAATGCCCTGATCTGTTTTAAAGGCTGGGAGGAAAAATAATGGAAAAGGGAGGGCAGGGGGAAATGAATGATTAGTTTACAACAACTGCATGAGAATTGGTGGCTTGCCATAATTCTGTTATTTGAGGTACAGTCTTTTTTGGGATGAAATCTAGAACTCTACTTTATTCATTCTCTAAAAATGCTTTGTCTAATACCTTTAAAATTTGGTGGCATGTTAAATCTATAAAGATAGAGCTGATGGTTATCGTTTGGACCAAAGCAACAAGAATCTTTATATCTCTCTGCTTTGATATACCTACTACCTTATTAGCTCTGTGTTGATTTTACACTAAAGTTAGTGAGTTGGGCTATAATCTGATTTGGGATCCCCACTCAAGGTGATTTCAGTAAGGTTTCTGCTCCCCCCATTCCTTTATGTTCTTTCTGAAAGAAAATGACAAAAAACAAACGACATTGATATTAGTAGATATTTCACATCTCTGCTTTTACTCGTCCAAACCAAAAATGTTGGGAAGCAAACAGCTGGGGAGACTTTTGAAAGCAATACAATGAAAAAAAAAATCAATCTTTTGATTAAAGGAGCCGAAGGGTTTAAAAACTTGCCTAGCGCTTCATGCCATGAAGCACCTGCACAAATCAGATCTTTAAAAGCTGGTTTTAAAGCCCCAAAGACTGAGCTGTAACAAACTGCATTCTATATAGAAATGAATAATAAAAAAAGTCGTACTTCCATAAGAAAGGGACAATGTATCAGGAATGAGGATCTGTTAGGAAGTCTCAAACCAAATGCCATGATATTCTGAGTGCCACACTAAGTAAAAGCCATGGAGAACATACAATTTAGAAATTTCCCTCTTTCTATTCCTTTTGAGGTTTTTATTGTTCCGGCTGCACCCTGTGGTGAGGCCAGAACAATCTTGAACTGAACACACTCAAAACTGAAGAGATGATAGTAGATTTTAGGAGAAGCCCTCCTATTCTACCACCTCTTATAATACTAGACAAAACAGTATCAACAGTAGAGTTTCTGGGTTCTTCTATAGTCCTGATATTTCTCAGGGCTTAAAGCGAACACCTAACATCAAAAACATCATCAAAAAGCACAACAAAGAATGTTCTTCCTGCACCAACTCAGAAAGCTCAGACTGCCCAAGGAGCTGCTGATACAATTCTACAGAGGAATTATTGAGTGTCATTTGTATCGCTATAAACTGTCTGGTTTGGCACAGAAACCACACAAGACAGGTACAGACTTCAATGGATAATTAGGACTGCAGAAAAAATAATTGCCACCAGTCTGTCTTCTATTGAGGACCTATACACTGCACAAGCCAGAAAGAGGACTGTGAAGGTATCTACGGACCCCTCACATCCTGGACATAAATTGTTTCAACGTCTACCCTCAAAATGATGCTATAGGGCACTCCACACCAAACCAACAAACACAGTGCCCCCCCCCTCCATGCTATCACTGCTAAACAACTAATTCCCACAACACTGTCTATGCCCTAGGATGTCCAACCATCTAGTAGGGCTGTATTACCTATTATCCTTCTTTTCATCTTTCCTATTACGTATTATGTTAGCTTCTTATGACTATAACTTTGTTGTTTGTATCTAATGATTTATGTCGGTTGCCTTTATTTAGTACCCTATTATGATTTATGTTGTTTGCTTATTTAGTATCCCATGACCATCACTGAGTTTGTATCTTATGATTTATGATGGTTGTGTTTTATGATAATGATCATGATTTATCACTTGCTGCTTGTGTGTACACTGAGAGCTTACGCACCGGAGACAAATTCCTTGTGTGTCCAATCACACTTGGCCAATAAAGAATTCTATTCTATTCTATTCTATTCTATTCTATTCTATTCTATTCTATTCTATTCTATTCTATTCTATTCTATTCTATTCTATTCTATTCTATTCTATTCTGGAAATTAATCCTGTAAAATAAGATTTTTAAAAAGTGATGTTTAAGGTACAACACTTAAAAGTGCAGGTGTGTCTTTTACATAGTGACTGTTTGTGTATGGGTATGTTTATAAAACTGCATATTTTGCTTCTTCTTTTTTTTTCCTTTTGAAGTAAGAGAAGTAGTTTTGGTGATGTGCTTTATTCTCTGACGATCACTGCTTTTGTTTTCCTGCTAAATGAATATTTTCCTTCGCAATTTGCAGGCTCAAACATGTGATTTGGCATTTAAGTTCCTAGAATCCATTTCGGCTTCCTACTTCATTTCAGGATCGAGTTGTTTTTTTCTTCTTCTTCACTGAACCTTATCATTCTACTTTTTGTGAAATTTGTGTGTGTGGGGGGGTTTAAACTGAACAATCTAGGAAAGCTTCTTTCGGCTTCTGTGGGCGTACAACCTATAATCTTTGATTTCATTTAGCTTTTTACTCCAGATTGCCTTTTTTCTTGGTCTTTGGTGATAACAGTCATTTTGTTCATAGGCATAGCTTGCTACAGATTTTGTGGAAACTGGCACTTCTTGACTTCCTTTATTCATGACCGACTCATTAGAATCCACTAGTTGTTTTTCTTGGAAGTAGAACACCTTGAATTACTATTGAATAAAGCCCTTGATCCCATCACCGGCCAGGAAACCTAAAAAGAAGTCTCTCTGCTGGCAACAATCCTAAGCAGGCAAGCCAGTCTCTCCAATTTCTCTGAATGTATGTAAATGTATGCTAATTGAAATGAGTTATTTGGCAGGCCGCAGGAATACCAGTTTAGCGGCAAATGAGCGAGGAATCCTCGGAGAATACAAACTAGGATAAAACTATGCAATTGCCTTCTTTATTTATTTATTTGTTGTCAGCTTGATGTGGCCACTTGCTCATTTATCAGGATTGTGACTGTGATTCATGACCTTGTTTCCCAACCTCATAATCTACTGGCATGACAGACGGCGAGCCATTTCAGTCTCCGTCGTGATGAAACAGCCCTTAGTGCATCAGTGATGGAGAAAAAGAACAGGTTCATTGCACACAATTATCCTCTCAAGCAGGGAGTAACTACATGACTATATATTACTTCATTGAATATAAGAGGATTTTTTTTGGTGGGTGGGCGTGTGCTTTCATTCATTCTTGACCCCTGGCAATTGCCTGGACAAATCCCTGCAGTTTTCTTGACAAGATTTCAGAAGTGGTTTGCCATTGCTTACTTCCTAGAGCTCAGAAAGAGTGACTGGCTCCTGATCGCACAGGTGGCTTTGTGTCTCAAGTGGAACTAGAACTCATTGGTTCTGTTCTGACCTAGGCTTCCTGATACAGTAAAAGCACACAATGATCCCAAAAACCCTCTTTTTATTTCAATGGCCGTGAATTCTGCTCATTCAGAGCCTGTTCATTCACAATCTGTCCATTGACAGATGAGTCCCAAATAGTTGTAAAGAGTCCAACAGAAGTCTCCCACAGTTCTTCTGATAAGGCTGACAAACACCCACCTTTATCTCCATTGACACGCTGCCAAGACCTAATTGGTAATTAACTTTGCAAGGCAACATGGAACACAGAGTCAACACAGAGCTGCAGTCTTGAAACCAACCAGCATGAAAAGCAGTTGCTTCCTGCAAAGGCCCATGTGCCTTTGCTCCTCCTTTATATCTTATGGGAGGGGCCACTCATCTCCAAGGCCTACCTTGGAGTCGACCCTTTTAACTGTTCTTGCCTTCTGGCAGCTCTGCGCATGCGCGCACTGGAAACAGGCTCCCCCTATTCCTCTGCCTTGCTGATGTCCAACTCTGGAGGCTCCGGAGTCTGCACATAACTCCCAGATGGCCCTGGCCCCATCTCTGCCTCCAATGCAGAGCCCTTTTCCGAGCCTTCCCCAGACTCCAGGATTGGCCCATGTTCCTCCCCAGCCTCCTCACTGTCTGACTCTGCTGCCAGCTCCGCAGGTCGCCGGCAGACCACAACAGGTTCATGGTTTCTGATCGTCAGACGCTTTTAAAAGCATTTTTTTTTTACAACCCCTTCAGCCGAAGAGTTTGTAGAAAAAACGCTTTTAAAAGAAAAAAAAAGCCTCTGACAATCAGGCAACTCAGCTGGGATTGTCAGAGGCTTTTAAAAGCATTCGGCCGAAGAGGTTGTAGAAAAAATGCTTTAAAAGTTAAAAAAAAAAGTTGCCCACTCAGTCATATTACCTCCCCCCCCCAAGCCACACCCAGAGAACCGGTAGTAACAAATTTTACATTTCACCACTGGTCTTGACTCTGCATGGGCAGGATCTAATATTAAGTCTGGTTATTTGGGATTATTTTTGGCCTGTGGTCTCCAAAGGAGTATACTGGGTGCTGTCTAAAATGTTATTCAGCTAAAAGAAAGAAGTTTCCTGAATCTCAGAGAATATTAATGTCTCATCCAGAGAAGGAAAGCTGGTGGGGGTCTTGTAGGACAAGCAGGGCCGGATTTTCCTATAGGCTAACTAGGCTTCAGCCTAGGGCTTCAAGATCAAGAGGGGCCTACACAGTGGTGGGATTCTGGGGGTTCTAGGGGGTTCGGCCGAACCCTTTGTTAAATTGCTGGCTCGCCCGCCCCTCGCCTCCCACCCGCGCGGCACCAGCCTACCGTAGCCAGGGGTAGGCAATTGTGGCTCTTTTACAACCTGTGGACTTCAACTTCCAGAATTCCTGAGACAGCTTGGCTGACTCAGGAATTCTGGGAGTTGAAGGCCACAGGTTGTAAAAGAGCCACAATTGCCCACCCCTTCCCTAGCCTGAGTTCCGCTGCCTGGGATCCACGTGGACTGCCACGTGTTTCCCCACCGGCTCCGGACACAAGAGAGCAGGATGGAGAAAGCAGCTTCCACGCCTTCACTCACCCTCACTCTCTGCTCTGTTGGATCGCTGGCCGTTCGCTTACCCCACCCACTCCCAATCTATTGCTGCCTCCGATGGCTAGAGGAAAAAGAAACTTCAAATTCTTGCCGCGGGGCTTCAAAGGGCCGCCCTAGAGCCAGTGGTGCAGCCGAACCCTTTGTTAAATTGCTGGCTTGCCCCGCCCCTCCGCACCACTATTTATTGCCAATAAATAGTGGTGGGCGAGGGGCGGGGGAGCCAGCAATTTAACAAAGGGTTCGGTGTTTTTTTTGTAATTTTATTGGCCCACGGAGCTTCAGCATAGGCTAATTGGCCTCCCGGCTCTCAGCTGATTTGTCTCAGCTGTTTTGCTCAGGGCTCTTCTGCTTCCTTGCAAAGAGTGCTGATTTTTTTTCCCCTAGCTATGCTGAGAAACGAAACTGAAACTGCTTTGCTGCAAGGTTGGAAAATTAGGCAGGCAGAATTCTTTTCTTTTTCCTCACCAAAAAAGGTAGGTGCAAACAATGGGAAATTTAGGGGAAAAGAGGAGAGTTCAGGATTTTAAAACACAAAAGAAAAAAAGCTCTATTTAACTAGGGAATTGTAATAATTGAGATACTATTAATTGTATATTTCTGAAAGCAGAAATGATTAAGTTGTGGTTTGGAGGAATATATGGGGGAAATTATTTGGTTTATTATTATTGGTAAATATAATTAATTGATTTGTAAGAAATTGGATTGCATGGAAATAATTGGAATATTCATGTTCATATTGATTAATATACAAAAAAGGTAGTTATATAACTAATTGATTTATATTAAAATGTTGAATTTATATTAAACAACTAATATTACATAATTAACCAATGTGAGGATGAATATAAAAATAGATGACAATGGGAAGGGGTATAATATAGAATAGAAGGGAAAAATTGAATTTGATTAAGATTAGAGATGAGGATGAAGGGTAATATTGGTTTTTTTCAAAAATAGATGAGGAATAAATATGGCAAAAAGGAAATATAGAAATTGTAAATTTAATTGAAATGACTAAACACTGTTTAAATTTGTGAACAAGCCAAATACTCTGTTCAAAGAAAATACATTGTATGTTTGTATGTGTGGCTCTAATTATTGTTATTTATTCATATTTGTTCTCTTTTATTCTTTAAAGTTTAACAATTCATTCTTTATCTTAATATCTTTATATTTGTTTGGGGTTGGCTTTCTTCCCTTTCATCTTTTTTATTGTACAGCAATCTTTCTCCTCAAACCTACCACCTCTCTCTTTTCTTTCCTTCTTACTTTCTCTTCCTCCCTCTCTTCTTCTCCTCCCTCCTTCCTCTTCCTTTCTCCTTCTCCTCCTCTCTTCCTCCCTCTCTTACCCTCACTCCTACTCTAATTTCCCTTCCCTTCCTTCATCCCTCTCTATTGCTGTATCCTTTTATGCATATGGACTACTCAGAGGGCTGAAAAAGTTATTTCTGACTGGTCCTCGCACTTTTGACCAGTCCTTGAACTTACGACTGTCCTCACATTTTACGTTTTTGCCCTATCTTGTCACCATGGTGAAGAGAAGCAGTTATGAAATGAGTGACATGGTTGTTAAGAAAGCTGCACGGGCATAAATGTGAGGATGGTCATAAGTGTGAGGACCGGTCAAAAGTGCGAGGCCCAGTCAGAAATGACTTTTTTCAGCCCTCTGAGTAGTCCCTATGCACATAGCCATGCCCACCCGGTCACATGACGAGCTACCCACGCCTACACAATCACGTGACCAGCTAGCCACGCCCACCCAGTCACATGATTGCCAAGCCACACCCCCAATTAAGCCACGCCCACAGAACCTGTTGTTAAAAAAATTGAATCCCACCACTGGTGAAAGGGCCTCATAAGTGGAATAGCCTAGGGCCTCTTTTCATCTAAATCCGGCCCTGAGAACAAGAGTCCCTGGATCCTTATGTGTTACATAAGAACTATCTAGTCTTCAACCTTCGCTTCTTAGATAGGATTGTTAAGAATATAATGGGAATCAACTGTGGAACATCCTAGAAGAAGCAGATTATCTGGACCTTCTATAGTTAGGCTTCAAGCTTCCACAAGAGAAAGAGACAAGATTGATCATGGACATGGATGGGGAAATACCCATGTTTCCCTGAAAATAAGACCCTGTTTTATATTTTTTTGAACTCTGAAATAAGCCCTTGGCCTTACTGCCATGCATTGAAAAGCCCAATTGGGTTTATTATCAGGGGATGTCTTATTTTGGGGGAAACAGGGTACATCCATCCTTGTTCTACCTCTCAATGGCCCTTGATACCATCAGCTAGAGTATTTTTCTGGGTCGTCTGCAGAGGTTGTGTTTGGAGGCACTGTTTTGTAGTTATTCTGCTCCTTTCTCAGTGGTCAGTCCTAGACATGGTGGTGGTGGTAAGGAGAGATTGGTGGCTATTCCCTTGTGACGTATCACAGAGGTCAGTCCTCTTCTCCCTTCTATTTAACATCTACATAAAATCACTAATAGGGATATTCTGATAGTTTGGAGCCCAATATCACCAGTATGCTACATCACTAGACCAGTTGTATTGAAGTCCTGCACTGGTGCCTGTGGGCTGTGAGGATGTAAAAGAATTTATCTCTGCTTTTGACAGTCTTCCTATCTTCAGCCTTTGAGATGCAGCTGAAATGGTGGCTCAGCCCTGGGGATATAGAAAGTGTGGGACAGAGGCTTAGAGTAGCCCTGCCTTGATCTCATCCTTAAATTGGAGCAATGGAGATTTAGAACAGTCCTTCAATTCAAGATTCTTCTAATAACTAAAATAAAGTTATATGCCTGACATCTTTGTGGTGTCTCTTTCTTGAACTGGCCCATCTCAAAAGACTAACAAAGGAGATAGGATTGTTAGGATTGAATTCTCACAAGATGTTGTAATCCTCAATTATCTGCCACAAAGGTGCCCCTTGATAAGGTGACACGATCCATGAAGAAACAAGTCTGTGACTTAGTACTTCTGTACTTCCAGCTCCTACATGAACAGCAGCTAGAGATTGTGGTTGGGGAGGCTTTGTCTAGTTTTTATTGATCCATCAGTTGTAACCCTTTCTGCAGAGTGGGGACCATACTATAGTAATTCATGTACTCATCACCCACAGTTTGGACAGTTGTGATTTATTCTGTTGGTTTTAAAGACTACTTGGAAGTGTTGTGGGGCCTGCACTGATTGCCAATATGCTTTTGGATGCAATTTAAAGTACTGGCACTGACCTCTCATGGCTTAGTGCCAAGTTATCTGTAGGACCATAGAAAACAGCCTCCCAGAAGATGACAGGTTCACTTTTATTCTGACTGGCAACTATTCAAAACTGAGCTTCCCAAAAAGAGTTGGGCTTTGACTCATGGCTAGCTCTTTTCTGTTTATAAGTGGCTCTTTTCTGTTTATAAGTTTTTATATTCCAGTTTTTCCCCCCTATTATTTTGATTGTGGATGTTTCTGAATGTATTTTTAAGTGTACTTTTATCTTTATGAATCACCAGCAGTGGTGGGTTACTTCCAGTTTGGTCCGGTTCTATAGAACCGGTAGTAAAACCAGCAGGAGTCTCCATCCACCCGCCACGACGTCATCATGGGTGATCTGTGCATGCGCGTGTGCACGGTCCTGTTCAAACCAGTAGTAAAGGTAAGTAGAACCCACCCCTGATCACTAGGTATCCTTTAGGATTATAATGGGGTATACTGTGCTTGATAAATAAATGAGCGATCATAATTATTGAAATAGAAAGCAGGGAGTGGGGTGAAGGGAAACATTTCAGTCACTTCAACTATAAATTTAGATCTGCAGAAGTTCACGGTAGAATATCTGTTGCACTCTTCAACCTGTCATATACTTAGCTTTATTTTTTTTAGCAAGGGGAAATGACTGAAGATGAAACTCCAAATCTAAGGTCATTTTCTGGAGACATTTAACTTCATTAAAGTCAGCTGGAGAGAGAGTATGCATGGATTTATACTTAGGTCTGTATACTTTGACCCTTAAAAAATCCTGGTCTTTTGGATGCTTAGATGAGTAGAAATGCCCAGTTCAGTTGGTTTTCATTGGTTTTCTCATTTTATGGATTGTAAATTATGTTCAACCCATTTCTGCATCAGTTGCTTCATTTAACCACCCTTGTTGTACATGGGAGTAGAAAAGTGAGATGTAAAATGAATATATAAAAATGTTAACTAATCTTGGGATTTCTGGGGAAGAAGTGGCAAAATAATGATGGCTCTAGTAAAAGTAAAGCTGACAACTGCAGCAGAACGAAGAGCCAATGAGTAGACCAATTCTTTGTAATTTCTCTCTGGACATGGAGGAGACTTGAGATTGTTCACAAGTACTCCACACAATAGTTCTTTGTGGTCTGTGGCAGGTTTATAGCTCTGGAAGATGAGGGAATGGCTAGCTTGCTCAAACCATGGTTGGTGCCTTTAAAAGAACACTGGGTTTGCATATTTTCTTTTCTAATCAATTTCAGAAAATGCTTGCTAACCGTTTCTCAGCTATTAGGAACCTTTTGACTGATATGTCTGAAAATTCATGTGAGTTTCCTTCAACCCTTAGTGAAAAAAAAACTTTAAATATTAGATTAAGGACTTAATTGGGGGAGGGGAATAAACTGCAAAAGAGTGATTAAAACTTTGATTTTAGAATGTTACAAATTAATAAACATCCAGATGAATTTGAAAGACGATTTTGGAATTGCTTGTAAGAATCCTTCCCATGGGAAAATGCTTTTGTTTTGATAGAACAGGGCTTTGATGGTTGGACACTAGAGGGAACTAGAAGGAATTAAAGGAGAAGAACCCTTAAAGTCAACTTACAAATAGAGAATGAAGGAAAGTATTTTAACATTACACATATTAAAGAATATTTTTGAATAGTGGACTCAGAAGTTAATTTTAAGACTCTGTCCCTTTAAATAGACTGTGTTTAAAAGTCTATATGAAAAAAGAACAACCTTTTCAAACAAAATTGAGAGTGATCTGAAAGTGGATTTAAAAATGATAGCAGAAGTCATACAAAAATGACTTGGATTTTTTGACATGGATTTTAAAAACAGACTTGTTAAACCTTTGAAGAATTTTGTGAGCAGGAACAAAGAAAACATGAAAAGAAATTAAATTTTAGGACATAATTTGAAGGGATCAAAGATCAAGATTGTCAAAAGTAATGGGAAGGAATATAAAGTTGATTTATTTGATCGAGGCTAAAAGAGATATCTTGCTGTCTTTGGTAACCCTTAATGGACTTTTGCTGACCAGGACTGAATGATGAGGGTTTAAGGTTTGTTTATAGATAAGAAAGGATATATAGGAAGCATAGATCATTTGTTTTATTTTAACAAAAGGAGATAGGTTTCTAAAATTATTTATAGTTATTGTGATGAAGAAAAAATCATTACTTTATATATTTCTTTCTCTTTTAACTATATTATTTTTCATTTGTTTTGTAAATTTTTCTTCTCTGCACGATTTTTTTTATTCTTTTCTTTTTAGTTTGTATTTGTTTATATTATTGCAACTATAATTTTAATAAAATTATTATTAAATATAAGGAAAATAACCTTCTGTCTAAAAAAGGCTTTGTGAATTTTCTTCCAAGTTATACAGTCCATATGACCTTTAGGAATATTCTTTCTTGTAGATTATATTTTTGTGTTTCTCTAAAGATATACATGTTCTGTATTGTTGTTAGATATGCTACAATGTTTCCAAAAATGTACATATGCAATCTATGCTTGCTTTGGGTTTCCCTGTATATTTGTATAGAAGTTCTGATGGGATGAATTATAATGGTTGTGTGTGTCCAGTGTTTTTGCCATTTCTTCACAATTTCCCTTGTGTCAGGGTTCTCCTCTAAGATGTGTTTGCACATTCCTTATTCTTTATGTACGTCAACATATGTATTTAAAAACCCTTTATACTGTTGGTGAAAGGCTTTAAGATAAGTTAACAAAGATAACAAAGAGACAAAGATACAAAAATAATATTGTAATTTTAAAGACATGACATAAAAGGAAAAAGAATTGGGAGGAAGAAGGTTAAAAAATCACAGGCATAAATAGTTAGTTCTTAAAGTTTAATTGAGAAGAAAATGAGACATAAGTTCTTTCTTTTATTTCATTCGCTAAACGTAAGTTGCTATATTGGACTTACATTGCTGGACTTCCTTTTTATTCTTACCTGAGGGTGATTCAAAATTGTGCTGTTCATCTTGCCATTCTAGACCAGTCTTGACTAAGAGAAGATAAAAGGAATTGTGTACCCTGTTTTCCCCAAAATAAGACATCCCCTGATAATAAGCCCAATTGGGCTTTGAACCAGGGGTGGGTTCTACTTACCTTTACTACCAGTTCGCAATGGGATCGCGTGTGCGCTCACTTTGCTCTCGCATACGCCTTGCTTCTGTGCATGGGAGGATAAAAAGCTAAGAGCAAAGACAAAAGTCGATGCAGAAAGTTGTAAAATTGTATATATCTGTTGTAAGTATTGTATTTTAATGTCTGGTGTATGTGTGTTTTTGTTTTTTGTTTTTGTCTCTTGATTTCTTTTGCTATTGTGTGTTTGGTTTTAAAATGTAAAATACTCAATAAAAATTATTTTATAAAAAAAATGTTGATAATAGATTCAATATCGTAACTTGCATGAATCGTTTTCTTAGAATATAAGGATTACCTGAAGCTCCTGGAAGCTATCAATAATCCTGTTATTGATCCTCATGTGTTTTTTGTGTTCCCTTTTCCAAACTGTCTGAGATATAGATTTTCCCAGTTCAGCATTGACAGTGCTGAAATGGCAGGTGTTAAATCATTGATTTTTGCAGAATCTTCATTCAGAATGCAGCTGAAGTGTTCTTGACTGTAAAATGAATTGTTCATGCTGAAATAAGCTTTCTCTACATAAGGATTGATCTTTAAAGTAACAGTTTTTTACTTCTTGCTTCATAACATGGTGCTTAATAATGCTTGTGACTAGATTCACACATCTCGCTAAGATATACTGTAATGTGGGCTTGTTTCCCATGAATCCACTCACAGTGATATGTAAAACAGGATGTGTGGGTTATTGTAGTTTATTCAACGGTGGCTTGTCAGTATGATGGGTGCCTCATGCCTGTTTGCTTAAGTTATATGTGATATAATTTAATATAACTTAGTACAATAACTTAGATGAGTCCTATTATTGTCCATAGGCCTTGATGATGAACTGTCCATGTTAGGCAAACTTGGAAATCATTTGCTCCAAAAGCATTCTTACTGAAAATGTTGCACACACACAAAAGACATAGTAAAAGTCTCTGAAAAGTGAGGGTTATTGCCATGTTTAAATCCTGTTTTTTTTATGAAGAATTTCTGTTTCAATTTTGGAAGACAGGCGGGTATTTGTATAATTGAATGCAAATCTTCCTTCTCTGTAACATGCTGTCATGTTAGTGACAAGAAATCTAGTCTAATTACCTCTTTCAATGTTAGCTTTATACATGTCATGAGATAAAGTATATGTTTATTCCCATCTGCCCTTATATATTCACATGTAATTCTCCTCGTTGATTCTAAAGAGAAAGTGAGAGCTTCAACAGATTAGATCAAAAGTCCATTTAATTTAGCATTTGGACAATCTGTTGCTGCCAGAGACCTATTTGTACTTCTGTATGGCCCAGGCTCAAGTAAGTAGTAGGAAAATCAGTCAGTGAAAAAACAAACAAATTTTATTCGAACAGCTGAGAATTATTTCAATCCCAGCGTCCTTCAACTAAATTAAAGCAAATTCCTCCTAACACAAATTCCTCAGTCCTATCGCAAACCTTAGTCCAATTAGGCAAACTGCCAATGGCCTTTCTTGGCAAACGTTCAGAAGTCACAGATACAAAAATAAATGCAAGACGTAGACGAAGAAGAAGACGAAGCTACCAATGTTGTTTTCCGGCAAAGCCCAAACACTGTTGCTGGTCTGTTTTAAACTTTATGGGAGGGGCCAATCATCTCTTGGCCCTACTCCCGAGTTGTCCTCTTTGTTTGAGCTGCTCTTGCCTTTTGGCAGCTCTTCTCATGTGTGCATTAGGAACAGGCTCCTCCTGTTCCTCTGCCTCACTCCTATCAGTCTCTGGAGGTTCTGGAGTCCGCACCTCACTCCCCAATGGCCCTGGCCCCATCTCTGCCTCTGACGCAGAGCCCTCAGCCTTCCCCAGCCTCCAGGACTGGCCCATGTTCTTCCTCAGCCTCATCGCTGTCCAACTCCGCTGCCAACTCTGCAGGCTGCTGGCGGACCACAACAACTACAATATTTCTGGCATGATGTAACAGTTAGTTGGCTGTTGGTTTCCTGTAGCTCAACTCCCTTCTGATCTGGTTATGCCAAGGTAGAAGATTCACTTTCACTGACATCTCAATCATACAGGACATGGTGGCCTTTTGGAAATTCCAGTTGCCTTTTGGAAAAAGCACCTTTGGGACATTTGTCTTTGATTTTTAATATGGATCAGTACTTAGCAGAATAGTATCAACATGACATCTACAGCCATAATTGTCTTAAAATGACACTAAGAGCTCTCCTGTAATTTTTGTTGGCACAATGAGATGTTCTTCACCTGTGGTTTGGTTCTCATTGTCTGGTTAGAGTGTCCTGTCTGTGTTAGTGCAAGATTTGGGACCTTTTTATTGAAAAAGGAATAGCTAAATCTGCTAGTGATGAATTTGGGAGACTCCAACATAGCACCTGTCATGGCTCTGAATTTCTAGAATTGAGATGACTTAATGGCTAAAAATGTGTGAGGCTTGCCCAGATACCATCTACTGACTCATTTGTGCCACAGCACAACCCAATTTTTTTTCTTCTTCTTCAAATCAATTTACAGATGAGTCTGATACTGGACACACATTATGGGGAGAAATGAGTTGGGCGTCATTCACACTGTTCGGTGTGTGGCACTGCTTCTTTGTTGTAAAGAGAGAAAGGAAGACAAGGCAGAATGCAGGCAAACCTCACCTCCACCCCCAATGTGTTATTTGTTGACTGAAGTGGAGAGGAGGACAGTGATGTAGTTTGTTGTTCCTTGCTCATAGAGTCGGCTAGTGGTGGAAATCCCCAACCTTGTATTTTCAAAATGTCAATTAATGTAGATTGTGGAGCAAGTCATTAATAAGCGGTGAGAAATTCATCATGAGCTCATCCGTATTAAATGAGCATCACTGTGTGAATGCAGATGGCTTTCTTATAAAATACTTTGTATATACCCAATGCTGGAAGTTTTCTCTAACAAAATCTTGTAATTTCCTTTCTCCCTTTCTTTAAGTGCAGGTAGTAACATGTTTGTTACTTATGTCTGGCAGACAGGTTGCTAAGTAATAGTAATATACAAATCCTGAACATATATAGGTGAAACTAGTCCCCATTTAATATGCGAGGATTTGCTTCGGAATAAACCTGTTTATATTTGCATCATTCCATTCGTTTAATTATGAGGTTGATTCAGGCGTTGGTATCAAAAGGAATGTTATTGGCTAGCTCCTTCTCTGGGTTTCCCAGCTGTCACCTGATTGGTTCACTTTAAAAGGAAGGCCTTCTCCAGGCATCAGATTTTCTTTATGGAATACGGAATCTTGATTGGGCTAGACTAAACTAATCAAATGCCAGATGGGGAGTGAGGCTGGGATTTTTATTCCTGATTATTGTGGAGAGATGTACTATAATGTTTAAATGCTTTGTTTTTATTAATCTTGCTGTATTCCAATAGTTATATAAGGCATTAATATACAAATATTAATAAGTGTCAGGTGCAAGGAACAATAATGACTCTGTGAACTGATCAAATAGTTTATTATTGCTTGCCTATTTACAAGAATCTTGCCCGACTGTCTGCATTTTCTTGGGAAGAGACAGATATTTAGGGATATTAAGGAGGGTCTGGCCTCTGTCGCTTCCTCCCCTGGAGGGATTCCAAGCTCACCAGTCTATTTACCTCACCCCCTATTTTAACTAGAGATGTCACCATATATGAAGTTCGTGGTGTTCTCTGAGCTTGGTTATTTTATTTATTTATTTATTTATTGGATTTATATGCTGCCCTTCTCCCGAAGGACTCAGGGTGGCTCACCACAATAAGAAACAGAAAATACAAAAGTTAAAAGACAAATTAAAACAGAGTAGCCAATAAATAAAGTTAAAACGTGGGAATACCAATTCAAATGTAAGATTTAAGAACATAAAAAGCTACAAAATCAGTATAGAGTCAGCCCAGGCCCACCCGTTGGAAGAGCCAGGTTTTCAAGGTCCGGCGGAAGGTTTGGAGGTTGGGGATTATCCGGAGCTCCAGGGGTAACATATTCCAGAGGGTAGGGGCTCCCACAGAGAAGGCTCTCCCCCTAGGGGTCATCATTTTCTTGCAGGTGTTTTTTTATCAGGGTAAATAACATCAGTATGAGGGAGAGTATAATTGCTTGTAATTGTCAACTCTGAAGTGAACCTGGCTGATGCCATCTTTTGCTGCATCATAGTTGCCACGAACACTGAGAGGGGGAACGGAGGGGGGAAGTAGATAGATCAGCAAACAATGAAAACAAAAAGTTTTATTGTGGGAACCAAGGTCATCCCAACAGGTGGCAGTTGAAGGAGGAGAGGAGTGACCAAGCAGCCTGCCAGCTACTTTAATTGGACAATGTGACTGGTGACATTTGGGGAGGGAAATATTTGCTCTTTTAATTAGGGAAAAACACATGGGAACTTTTAGAGTTGGTTTTCATTAGCTGTGCCAATATGATTTATCCAATAAACATGTTCTTTGAGGAATTTACCTGTTTCGGAGTTCTGATTTTGGTGGATGCGTTACTCGGAACGCTGACAGTAGTTTATCTATTGTAGTTTGCCCTGCCAATCTTAGTGGGAGTCTAGTTCCTTCACTGATGGTAACTTGACTGGGGTATTGTTTCTTTCTTGACTTGCTTATCTGGTGCTGTCTTCTGCTTAACTGGGTACCAGCTGCAGGGTGGATGCGCCTTGAGCCAGATAAGTTGAAATACGTGCAAGGTTAAAAACTAAGAAAAAGATTATTCATAGGTAAGACATAAAGAAGAAAAGTCAAGAAGCTTTAGTAGTTTGGTACAGGTGGACTACAAGGAGCTGGACATTTTGGAAAAGCACCTTGGGGATGACCTGGATGATTGAGAATCTCCAAAGACAAGGAGAAGGGAGAATATGTATTGCCTGGGAGAAGATTGTGGCTGACGAATTGGAGGAGGAAGAAGCAGACAAGATTTGCCTAGGCAAGCAAGGAGGAGGTCAAAGAAGGATCAAGGAGCCAAGAACCAGTGTGTGATTTGGGCAGCCATATAAATTTGTGAAATAAATAAATGACATGTGACAAACTGCTGTGTGAAATTTTTGGAAGCTAGCTGGGCCCCCAAGAGGAGGGCAAAGAGTTCACTTGTTGAAATACACACTGTGTTTTCATGCTCCTTTAAGGATATTTTCCAGCTCTTGGGTGGAAGAGAAGGAGTTATCTCTATTGAGATTTCCAACAGTTGCTACTATTTATTCTTGTATATATCTAATTCTGTGTGGGTGTTTATCTGTATGGCTCTTGGTTCTGAATGCAAGTAATAAAGAATGTTGCCTCTTTGTAACTGGAGGTTTATTTATTTTATTGAAGCTGTGGAGGAAGATTATATATTAAATCCAGCTCTGCCTTTTACAGTGTAGTCACTATGTGGAATGACTCAGATTCACTTAAAGGAAGTGCTTAGAGCTATTAGAGATGACCTGCTTTGCTTTGTTGAAGTGAGGGAGTCAAGTGACTGGGGTGGCCTTAAGCCTCTTCAACCCGCTGCTTGAAAAGTTCCTCTCAACATTTCCACCCTGGACTGGCTGGGTGATTTTGGGATTGCGCATTGCAAGGAGACCTTGAGATGGCTGCCTTCAGCTCATACTGCAGGATGACGTTTGTTCAAAATCGCCAGTCTGGAAATTCTTTGGATATTGCTGTAAGAGAAAGCTTTCCATGGATCATGGGTGCCAGAGGAAGCCACACAGGAGTTGAAGGTGAGTGGACCAGGCAGTGCTGTGACATGCTTTCCCAGACTAAATTTGGGAATGCTGAGGAGGCTTCAGGTTGACTACCTCTGATGAATGCTGCAGGATTCCCCAAAACCCATATTGCAGACTCTTCAACTTTGGAGATGCCTCATCCTATGTTGTAGGAGAAGGATCTTTTCATGGCCTTCATCAAAACAGGCTCCTTTTAGCTGCCTTAGATTGAGATGTGTAAGCAGGGTGAACTCAAGAGGAGCTCCAATATAGTTATTAAAACTAAGATGGTCTTTTCTGTTTAACAAACCCGTTTTAGAGAAGGGCTTTGATTGAAAATTCATCAAAGCAAATTGCTCCTTTGACCCTTCCTACCTTGCCCTAGTTCTTCCTTGCCTTCTTTATGAGTTGCACTGTTGTTAATTTGCTTCCAGATGCGATTTAAGATGCTGGCTGTTACCTATAAACAGTTTGTAAAGAGTCCGACAGAAGTCTGCCACAGTCTTTTGGGATAAGGCTGATAAGCACCCACCTTTATCTCCCTTGACACGCTGCCAAAGAACTAATCGGCAATTAGCTTTGCAAGGCCACACAGAGCACAGAGTCAAAACAGAGCTTCAGAATTTAAACTGACCAGAATGAACAAAGTTGCTTCCTGCAAAGGCTCACGTGTCTTTGCTCCTCCTTTATGTCTTATGGGAGGGGCCAATCATCTCCAAGCCCTGCTCCCGAGTCGTCCCTTTTGTCTTAACTGTTCTTGCCTTCTGGCAGCTCTGCATGTGTGCACACTGGAAACAGGCTTCCCCTGTTCCTCTGCCTCTGTCCGACTCTGGAGGCTCTGGAGGCAGCACATAACTCCCAGGTGGCCCTGCCCCCCTCTCTGACTCCGATGCAGAGCCCTCATCCGGACCTTCCCCAGACTCCAGGACTGGCCCATGTTCCTCCCCAACCTCCTCACTGTCTGACTCTGCTGCCAGCTATGCAGGCTGCCGGCAGACCACAACACACAGAGACCTTCTTCTTTTACATAAAAAACAATATAAACTGATTGAAAGCTGATTGGTTCAGTGGTCTTTGCAGAAACAATGTAGGGTCTTGGATGGCAGACTCTGTCCAGAAGACCATTTGCAGCTGTTGATATTTCTCTGCAATGGAGAGCGAATGACTCCGTGTTCCTCTCTGAAAGGTTTCTTTCCCTTTCAAGTGGGGACTGTGGCAGTGATGCTTCCAAGCAAGCATTAATCAAGAATCTTCTCCTGAGTTATCATAAGGGCAGCTTGGTGGGATAAGACACATCTTAATAATTGACATGTCTGGGTGGCACGATAGAGAACCACAGCTGAAAAAGGGAGGCAGACCTTCAACTGGGTAGCCAAGCCTTATCCAACAAAAATTGATTGTGGCAGACAAATGATGGATTGAGGATGAAAATCCCTGGGTGTTCTCTTCCCAACTAAATCCCATTGCCTTCTGTGAGACTTATTTTGAAGCTCACGAGAGTTGGTTGCACCTTGACTTTATTTGAAGAACTAATGGAACACAGAGTGTGGCTCAGTGGCTAAGACACTGAGCTTGTCGATCGAAAGGTCGGCAGTTCAGCGGTTCGAATCCCTAGTGCAGCGTAACGGGGTGAGCTCCTGTTACTTGTCCCAGCTTCTGCCAACCTAGCAGTTTGAAAGCACGTAAAAAATGCAAGTAGAAAAATAGGGACCACCTTCAGTGGGAAGGTAACAGCGTTCCGTGCACCTTTGGCATTTAGTCATGCTGGCCACATGACCATGGAGACGTCTACGGACGAGCGCTGGCTCTTCGGCTTTGAAATGGAGATGAGTACCGCCCTCTAGAGTCGGGAATGACTAGCACATATGTGCAAGGGGAACCTTTACCATTATCTATTCAGAAGATGCTATTGGCACTCAAAATGGGGAAGAAACTCTCATTCTAACGCAGCTGCCCTGAGGACATATACAGCCCAATGGTGGGTTGCCCCCAGTTTGCACTGGTTCTATAGAACTGGTAGTAAAACTGGTGGGAGGCTCCACCCACCGATCCCAAAGTCATCAGAACACTTCTGCAGAAACTTGTGTGCATGTGCAGAAGAGTGTGTGTTATGAGCAAAGCGTGCGACCCCGTTGTAAACCAGCAGTAAAGGCAAGTAGAACCCACCCCTGATAAAGTCCCAAAATTCTCATTTCTCAGAATGGTTTCTGCCATGCCTTCCACCCTTCCCAAGGATGCCTTCAAGTGCTTTTGGCTTGTTTTTATGGGGTTTTATTTTGGACTCACTTCTGTAGCACTGGCTACAGCCCCAATATTGATTGGTTTAAAAAAAAGAAAAAGAAGATTTCTGGGCTTCTTTCGTAAAACATGTACAAATACAGATGATATGGGAGCTGGTGGTTTGCAGCATGCCAGCTTCCTGCATGCGACTCAGTTTGAATAACATTTATTTAGGCAAACCGGCTTGCTTTGTTGGAAAAACGTGCTTTTTGATCAATTATATAATTGAAAATGTGTATCTGCAGGAGGCTTGATGCTGCTGCAGTTGAACTGATATATGGATTTCAGTGGGACATGGATCTTACATTGTCCAACAGCTTTTCTTGGTCTGGTCTGTTTCATGTGGACTTCATGTTTCAGAATTCATCATCTGGCATGACTATTGCTTGGAATTCTAGTAACTGCAACCCAGCTGGGGGAAAAAAAAAACCCTACCGGTAGTTCCTCTGCTAAAAAAAAAAACCTATCCCGTCCGGTGGTGAAATCCTCCGCAAGTTGCCAGCAGTTCGCTGCCCGCGCATGCACAGTGTGCACCAAATGCACACTGTGTGCATGCCAAACGTGTGCTTCGTGAGGAAAAAGGAGCCTTTTTAAGGTAAGTAGAACAGTGAGGGGGGGAAACAGCTGTGCCGCACGATTTAGATTTGCTAGAAAGCAGGATTTCCTGCTTTCTAGCAGATATACCATATTTTTCACAGTATAAGACGCACCTTTTTCCCCCCTAAAAGGGGGTGAAAATTTGGGTGTGTCTTATACACCAAATGTAGCCCCGCCCACCCACTGGCCCCCACCCTTTGGCCTCTGCCTCCCAGCAATTTACCTCCTTGCAGCAAGCAGCAAGAAGAAACAGCCTATTTCAGCTTCAGCATAACCTAATTAGCACAAGTTGATTGTCCGTTGGATCGGCCTCCCGACACTCAGCTGTTTCAGGCTGCAGATATTGCCATTGCCTATTGCTGCATGGGCCTCTGCTGCTTGCTGCAAGGAGGTAAATTGCTGGGAGCAGATTTTTTTTTTCTTGTGCTAATCAAGCTATGCTGAAAACAAAAATGAAAGTAATGCAGGCTGTTTGCTGTTTGCTGCAACGAGGCAAAATTGCTGGGAGGCAGAGGCAGATTTCTTTTTTTTTTTGTTTTCCTCACCAAAAAAGATAGGTGCGTCTTATAGTCCGGAGCGTCTTATACTCCGAAAAATACAGTAAATCATGCGGCGCAGCTGATTGTCAGAAATACCGGTTCGGATGAACCGGTAGCTTTTTTTTACTACCGGTTTGCCTGAACCAGTGCGAACCGGTAGCATTTCACCCCTGATCCCATCTCACTAAAAGGCAAGCTGCTTGAATCCAGTGAACGTAAGTCCAAGCAACTGTACCACCAACCTTTGCTGCACAGAAATTGCTATCACTTGTTGAAGTTCATAGGAAAGAAGATACACAAATCTTTCCTTGTTGTTGCTGCTACGAAGGAGGAAGGATTCTAGAAGAAATTGAGTGAAGCAGTTTAAGTGAAAGATGATCCTAATTCTACTTGCATGTTGCCAGCGGAACAAAATCTTTCGTTTAAAAAAAAAATTAAATGAAAGAGTAGTGGGAAAGAGACCTCCCAAAACCAGCTTAAATCATTCCTATAGACCGGGTAGTAAAAAACATCCATTGTTGCTTGCAGGCAGTTTTACAAGCACACACTAGAGCTAAATTTTACATAACTGGGAAAATAAATTAAGCCCTTCTCCAAGAGATATTCCCTTTTTGGTATAAATCTCCGTTGTGGTTTTTAATTTTATCCTGAGAAAGTCCCACATTAAAATTCATTTGGCAAGATAGGCTGGGCAAGAGTGGATCGGGAAAATTAATAGCCAAAAGAAAAAAGAAAAAAAAAAAGAGGAAAAGAAACCTGGAGACGATGGGAGAAATCAAAAGAGTGAAAATCAGAAGGAAATCTGGATGCCTGTTTGCAGAAGACACCATTGTAGGAGAAAGTGGTTCCATAGTTTATTTCAAGTGTTAAGTAAACCAGAAAGAATGACCAAAACTCTGATTATACAGTTAAGGTCATTTGGATTTCAGGATACTTAGTAGTAAATCTCTTCAGTAAAATGGGAAAATGATCCTTTCCTCATTGTCTAGAGTAGCTGTGGCCCCTTGGAGGTTAACCAAAATATAGTTACCACCCAACATGGTCAGTGGTGAAGGTTGGTGGAAATTTCAATTCAGCAACATCTGGCGAACCACTGGTTCCCATTCCTATTAACCAGTGGTGGGTTCCGCCCGGTTCCGCCGAGCCGGTAGCGGTGACGATATGATGTCACCGAACCGGTTCCGCCCCCCCGCGTTATTCTTACCTTTTATTTGGCCCCACCTCCAATCTATTGCTGCCTCCTGAGTCCCAGCTGATCGGCTAAAAGGAAAAAATCTGTTTAAACTCTTGCTGTGGGGCTTCAAAGGGCCGCCCTACAGCTGACCAGTGTTAAAAGGCAGTGTGCTGGTAGACAGGTGCCTCCAAAAACAAATGAGTAGACCGGTGCCTGCAAAAACAAATGAGTAGACCGGTACAGCTCTGCAAGCAGTTAAAAGCCTGGTAGACCAGTACCTCTGCTAAATCTTAAAGAATTGTCACATGACCATCAAGCCATGCCCACAAAATAAGCCACACCCACAGAACGGGTAGTAAAAAAATTTAGAACCCACCCCTGCTATTAACCCCCTGGGAATGATCCTTGCATGAAGGATCTGCTTCATCTGCTTAACGCATTGGAAGCCTCCCTGAGTCTCCGAAGAAGGGCGGCATATAAATTAAAGGAAAAAAAAAAAGGAGAGATTTAGAAGAATTTACCTCTGAATTCTTGGCCGATCATCACATAGCCCCAAATTTCTCTGAAGGGGACCAGTTGAAAACACATGCAGTTATGCTTACAGAAGAATTTTGATTATGTTATTTTTCCCCCTTGTTTCTGACATCAGATCTTGGAAATGGGTTTGTTTAAATTCCTTGGTTAGCTTGGGTTAGGTGTGGTGTGGATTCAAAGCTCCATTCAGTTATGAAGTTTGCTTTCTCATGTCTGTCTAGGAGGACCATGACGATTGCCTTCAGTTCTTTAAGAGGAATATACAAACATATGGAAATTGTGTACTATACTGACAGTTCATGAATAACATGAACTTTGAGGCTATGTAGAGTATATGAAGCTTGTAGGACCGTGAATTGCTTCTTGAAAGCCACAAAATAGGAGAAAGGAGGATCTCTAATGATGTGGTAATATTTTGTACTACAGGGGGGAAATTAATCTGTACCAGCCCAGCATCTAGAGTTGGCTGGCATGGCTTTGGGCAGCTGCCAAATGAGTGGTTCTACAGCCTGGACTTAGTAGCCCTCTCAATTCCAGATGTTGTGTTTGCAAGGAACACATTGGCTTCTTCTAAAAGACAGTTAGATGCGCTATAGCTCTTCATAGATATTACCCTATATTCAAGGTGGCAAGTGCTGTTTTTCCAGTTTCATTGACTTGTTTCTGTGCTCTGTTCCACTCTGCTGCCATTAATGGAAAGGGAAGATGGTTGGCATTATCATGGCTACCAAAATGCTCTGCCTATTTCAGAGCTGGAACCACTTTTTGAAACTATGACTCTTCTTGTTGTTATTATAACTGTCTAGGTGTTCACATATGTTCATGCCTAGCTAACAGAACCATTTTTGATTGAGTGACTGATTTACCTACTTAATGAAATTGCCTAGTTTCCCCCACACTCTGAACTTAGTATATGCATTGGACTCACACAACAAATAAAATGAACATGTGGTGGACTAGTTTGCGATTCAGCAACTTATGTGCACACAAGCCATGCATTATTTCTGTGACCATAGATGAGTTGAAGTTGGTTCCCCCTGTAATCATACTGTGCAGTAACTTTGCACTGAAAACTTAAACATCCAGACACCATCAAAATCTTGCCGTAGATCATTTAAGATTGACTCAATCATTAAGCAATTAGCCAAGCAACCAATCTGAGTATCAAAGGACCCAAAAGATAAATTAACAACTTGGGTACCTGCTAGAATAGAACAACGAGATATAAATCGACTAACTAACTAAATAAAATAGTTTCTGATTGCCGCAGGTTGTACAGGTAGTCCTTGACTTACAACAGTTCATTTAGTGACCGTTTCCAAGTTCCAATAGCACTGAAAAAAGTGACTTATGACTGTTTTTCACACTTATGACCTTTATATAGCCCCACGATCATATGATCAAAATTCAGATGCTTGGCAATTGACTCATACTTATGACCATTGCTGTGTCCCAAGGTCATGTGATATATGTACTTATGTATTTCTATATGCCCTCTAAAGCAGGGGTCTCCAACCTTGGCAACTTTAAGCCTGGTGGACTTCAACTTCCAGAATTCCCCAGATTTCCCCAGCTGGCTGGGGAATTCTGGAAGTTGAAGTCCTCCAGGCTTAAAGTTGCCAAGGTTGGAGACCCCTGCTCTAAAGTATCTGAGTGTCCTAGGTAATGATGTTGCCAAAGTGGGTGAAATGGAATTTGTTTTTATTATAATTGGGAGACTGAGGATTTAGGTAGGTATTTACTAGAAACAGGTGTCTTAAGCTTCCCAAAAGGGTTTACATGCCATCTTCATGCATTAAAGTTAAAAAAGGTGAAATAATTGCTACTAGCTACTGATTGTTGGCAGTGGAACTGAGGCTGAAAGATCCAAATCTTCTCAGGCTGCAGGGTTTTTGTGGTCTTCATGATATTGCTTCCAGCTATGGCTTTATTCTGTTTCTAGTATTTCATTTTTTTTTTTTAAAAGCCCAACAGTAAATCACCACCAATTGTCTTATTTCCCCAGATAAGCTTGGAATTTCCCCTCCCTTTAGGAACAATTCAATTCCTAAAAGGAATGATTCTAAATTTATGATGGCATAATTAGCTGATGAAAAATCCAAGTGATATTATAAATTAATTGAAGAGCTGAAGTTAATGAATGATTCTATCATACTCATTAAGAAAGTTACAATTGCTGTAGAGGAACACCTGATCAGACATTAATTGGAACTGTTTATTATGAAGGCATGCTCTTCAATGACTCTAAACAGTTTAATTCAATTGAAAGCAATTCAATTCATTAATTCAAAGTTGCTAATAAATCATTTAATTAAATTAAAGCTATTCATTGGAGAATGATCACTGTTCAAGCAAGGTATGCCTATTCCTCTGGAAACTACAATAATTGTGTTCCTCAGGAAGGGATTTAATGATTAATAATTATGGATCAAAATACAAAATATATTCTCAGGAAAATATGCATTTAGTCCAGCTTGAAGATTCCAGAATGAGTCTTAATTGGAATAGTCTCATTAAAAACAAGGAACATGTGTGGGGCCCTTGGGCGGAACCAAATGTGAGGCATGAAACTCAAACACTGTTTTCACAATTGGATGGCACCATAGGGAGCTCTTCCTGTATTCATAAGGGACAAAATGAGAATTTCTATTCTAAAGAGCTGAGAATAGTTAGGAAAGAAAAAAAAATTGGCAGTTGTGAGGCCTGGAGTTTGAGAGCTGAGAAAGAGCAGAACTACTTCTATAGCAAGATAGACCTTTAATTTGAAACAGGCTATTTTGAAGGAGTGAAAATGGATTTATACAGGTAATCCTTGACTTACAAACACAGTTGAACCCAAAATTTATGTTGATATGTGAGACATGTGTTAAGTGAGTTTTGTGCCATTTGACGACCATTCTTGCCACAGTTCCTAAGTGAATCACTGCAGCTGATAAGTTAGTAACCTGGTTGTTATGTGAATCTGGCTTCCCCATTGACTTTGCTTGTCAGGTTGTAAAAACGTTGGGACACAGCAACTGTCATAAATATGTGCCAGTTGCCAAACATGCGAATTTTGACCACATGATCATGAGGGATGCTGAAAAGGTCCTAACTTTGAAAAACGGTCATAAGTCTCATTTTTCAGTGCCATTGTAACTTTGAATGGTTACTAAATGAACTGTTGTAAGTCGAGGACTACCTGTATTGCCTGGAAGAAAGGCAAGGTAAGAAAATAAATAATTCTCACAAACATTTGGAGCTAGATAGAGCTCAAGAAGAGGAGGAAACATTCAGGTGGACTCATGAAGTGATCGAGCATCTGGTCTCTCTAGATATCCTCCTGAGAGAATTTATTTATTTATTTATTTATTTATTCAATTTATATGCCACCCCTCTCCGAAGACCCAGGGCGGCTCACAATACACTCAAAAAATCACTATAAAAACACTTAAAAATTAAAAACATTAAAGACATTAAAGCTCATTCATACCATTCATGGCCGGATCTCGCCAGATCACAAGAGCGAGATCAATGGCCCCAGGCCTGCTGGAAGAGCCAGGTCTTCACCACTTTTCGGACGGCCAATAGGGTGGGGATGGTCCGGACCTCAGGAGGTAACTGGTTCCAGAGAGCTGGGGCAGCCACAGAGAAGGCCCTCCCCCCTGGGCCCGCCAGCTGGCATTGTTTAGCTGATGGGACCCGGAGGAGACCAACTCTGTGGGATCTTACCGGTCGCTGGGAACTATGCGGTAAAAGGCGGTCTCAAAGATAACCTGGTCCTGAGCCATGTAGGGCTTTAAAGGTAATAACCAACACCTTGAATTGTGACCGGAGACCAATAGGGAGCCAGTGCAGCTCACGGAGAATTAGTGTAATGTGGGTGTACCTAGGTGCACCCACGACAACTCGCGCAGCTGCGTTCTGGACCAACTGTAGTCTCCGAACACTTTTCAAGGGTAGCCCCATGTAGAGCTTGTTGCAATAATCTAACCATGAAGTGACAAGGTGACAAGAAGGACAGTTGCTGGAAGGAAGGAAGTGTGAGGAGAAGTTGCTGGTTCCTTGTTGGAGAGGAAAAACAGTCAACAGATGGCTTCCCTGGAGGAAGGAAAGAGAAGTCCCAGAGAGACAGCATCTTCATCCATGACCCAAGAAAGGAAGGAGAAAGATGGCTGCCTTTGGTAAAGCTCTGGTCCCTGTGGAAGAACTGGGCCGAAGACCCTGAAAGAGGTTCTTCCTTCATTGTAGGAATTGCAGATGTTCAACTGAGCAGATCCAAGCAAATAGGAAATATCTTTATTACAGTCTTTCATCATCCTTTACAGTAGGAAAAGAGAAGAAGTTTGATACAGCTAAAAATTCATCTGTATGATCTTCAAATTTAGAGATGATTGGGAAGATCAGAGCATGACTTGGGGTGTCATAAAAAGGACATTATACAATCAGATCCAAGAAAAGTAAATGATAGGTGTTGGAAGGGAATAATCTCCGAGACTTCGAAGAAAGACTGACATCTGATAAAAGCTGGGATCATGTTGTAAACATCTCTTCTATTTTTTTCCTTTCTTCCATTTCATCATGTCCTATTTGCAGAGACTGCCTGGATTAGTCCCTGCAGTTTTCTTGAAAAGGTTTTTCAGATGTGGTTTGCCACTGCCTCCTTCCTAGGGCAGAGATAGAGTGACTGGCCCAAGATCATCCAGGTTGCTTTGTACCTAAGGTTGGACTAGAATCAGAGGTTGGTTTCAGCAGGTTCTGACCAGTTCTGGAGAACCGGCAGCGGAAATTTTGAGTAGTTCGGAGAACCGGTAAATACCACCTCTGACTGGCCCTGCCCCCATCTATTCCCTGTCTCCCGAGTCCCAGCTAATTGGGAGGGAATAGGGATTTTGCAGTAACCTTCCCCTGGAGTGGGGAGGGAATGGAGATTTTATAGTATCCTTCCCCTGCCATGCCCACCAAGCCATGTCCACCAAGCCATGCCACGCCCACCAAGCCATGCCCACAGAACCGGTAGTAAAAATTTTTGAAAATTTGAAATTTGACTAGAATCCTTGGACTCCACCTGATGTACCAAGTTGGTTCCCTGTTCTAAATACCTATTTTCAAGGGGCTACCCTTGAAAAGTGTTTGGAGACTACAGTTGGTCCAGAACGCAGCAGCGCGAGCTGTCGTGGGTGCACCTAGGTACACCCACATTACACAAATTCTCCGTGAGCTGTACTAGCTCCCTATTGGTCTCCAGTCACAATTCAAGATGTTGGTTATTACCTTTAAAGCCCTACATGGCTCAAGGACAGGGTATCTTCGAGACCGCCTTCTACCGCATAACTCCCAACGACCGGTAAAATCCCACAGAGTTGGTCTCCTCCGGGTCCCATCAGCTAAACAATGCCGGCTGGCGGGCCCGTGGGGGAGGGCCTTCTCTGTGGCTGCCCCAGCTCTCTGGAACCAGTTACCTCCTCAGGTCCGGACCATCCCCACCCTATTGGCCTTTCGAAAAGCGGTGAAGACCTGGCTTTTCCGGCAGGCCTGGGGCCGTTGATCTCGCTCTTGCGATCCGGCGAGATCCGGCCATGAATGGCGTGAATGAGTTTTAATGTTTTTAATTTTTAAATGTTTTTTATAATGATTTTAAATGCATTGTGAGCTGCCCTGGGTCTTTGGAGAGGGGCGGCATACAAATTGAATTAATAAAATAATAAATAAATAAATATTGTAAATACCTTCAGTATATATAATAAAGAAGGTTAAAACATTCCCCTGTCTGGGTTTCTATCTGTCATCCTTATCAAAATATCCAAATACTTCTGAAAGAACTGAATCACACTGTGACACATCAATATCGAAAAGGAGAGAACATAGTTCTCTTTATAGGTGTGTTTCCATCCGCAGTTCTTCATTGCTGGGTAGAATGTGTTTAAAGCTGTTTGATTACTAAAACACCACCATCCTGTGAATAAGGATTCTCCAATGAAATATTTATTGGCTGCTTGTTCGTAATCTTCCCCTTCTGAAGCCATCTGAATTTAATAGTCTAGTTTTGTGATTGTGGGGCATATATGATTATACTTGTGGATCTGGCCTACTGAGGCAGATGACATTTAGCATCACAAGACTAGTTGAAGGATATTTCCTGAGAGAAGCAAACAAGGATTGAAGCATTTTATCCTGCTGTGGAAATAGCTCTTTGGGGAATTGATTATTGTTTTTGGCTTGGGACAACGCGACTGCCAAGAAGACTCATCGGAAGCAGATCTTTCCATGCTTGGCTTGGTGTGATGTGACAGATGCCATCTGTGGAGCAGCAATCATAATCTTGAGCGACTCCAGAAAGAACTGCCAAAAGACTTACGTCGAGAGCCAGAACGGGGGTGGGTGGGGGTGTGTGTGGACATTTCCAATTCAGCAGCAGAATTTGTAGATGTAGATGTTCCTTTTAGAGAAATCTGGTGTGGAATTCTCAATAGTTAAAACTCCTTTATATGAATACAATTACTGACTTCCAAAATACAAAAGGAAGGATTGCAAGGAGATGTGTTTCTCAGTGGAAAACTACAAGAGGCCTTGTAGTAGATTAACAGGACAGGTAGCCATTCCCATACAGATAGTTCTCGACTTATGACTGCTTGCTTAATGACTGTTTGAAGTTACTATGGACTTCAAAAAAGGTACTTACGACCCAGGAATTAAAGTTCTGATGGCTGCTCCCCCCGCAGCAGTCATGTGATGATAATTTGGATGCTCAGCAACCATCCATATTTAGGCTGTTTGCAACATCCCAGAGCCTCATGACTGCAATTTACGGTGGTTTTTTTTTGACAGAAATAAGTATTTACTTCCAATTTCCAGCAAAAAAAATGTCCATTGTGGACAATGGGTTTGCTTAATGGTTATGGTGTTCGCTTAATTATTGCGGCCTTTGCCTTATAACTGCTGCATTTGCTTAAGGCCCCCCCCCCCAAAAAAGGCATAAAATTGACCCATCACACGATGACTTGCTTAATGACCGGCATGAATTACAACTGTAATTCCAGTCTCAATTCTGGTTGTAATTCAAGGATTACCTGTATCTGAATGACCTGCTAGTCAGCTAGTAGAGAAGTCTCAAATAA
The DNA here is from genome assembly GCF_059756535.1 of Pantherophis guttatus. Lineage (NCBI taxonomy): Eukaryota > Metazoa > Chordata > Lepidosauria > Squamata > Colubridae > Pantherophis > Pantherophis guttatus. The sequence goes on from NC_142065.1 coordinate 87,707,867, forward strand.
AGTGAATTTTTTTTCTTTTTGCAGAGTTTTGCCTGGGAAATAGTATCTGAAGAAAAGAGATTTCATGCAATGGAGACCTGAAGCCAAGGAAAGCCTGCAAGAGCTGGAATCAGTACAGGAAAATTGGCAAGGGATGGTTAGATTTTTTTTTTAATTGTTCATGGCTGCATCCTCAAATTTGGATGATTTTATATCTTTCCAGTACAAATTCTGTCTCTCTATTTGCTCAGTTTATTGGCAGATGGAGTGTTAGATTTGGAATGCTGATCCCACCTCATTAACTGGTGGCAGTTACACATTATTTTTTTTTGTGCTTTTATGAAAATAAATAGCCTTTTCTCTTGATTAGTCCAGTGTCGCTTTTGTAATTTAGCACACCATGCACTCCTAAATTACTTGAAGTTACTTGGAAACTGTGATTAAAAGCACAATGTGGGAGTCGTGATTTTAAAAGCTAATTTCTAATTTTCTGCTTTGTCTCACCGAGAATCCAGGTGAGTAGAGGACCACTCCTCGTTTAAGAACAAATGGTGGCCATAATACTTCTTAACTGGGTGGAACTCTTTTATCTGGGGGACTGACCATAAGCAAAGCCTCTGGAACTCAGGTAGAGCAGATATCAAAATGGAGACCCCAAAGAGAGATCTGTTTCCTAGCACAGTCATCTTATTGGATGGACTGCTGATCTATGTAGCCTCTTTGGCCATTGTACTTGTTTGGTAAACGGAATAAGGTAAAGTAAATTATGGGGCCATTAGTACTATACAAGAATCCAAATTCTATACTTTATTTTCAAAATACTATTTTTTATTTTTTATTTTGCTGTAGAGACCTAAACCCAATCTGAACTCAAAACATTATTAAGAATGCAAATGCTAGAACTTTCCTTGAGAATTTTACATCTGCAAAAAAGAAGAAAGAATACAAACTTAATCTATTTGGCCAATGTTAAAATAACGGACTGTTATTTAGAGGAATGTTTGATGTCCTTGATTAGGACTGGATGAAAATGGTTTTATTTCAGGTAATGTTTCTTTTCTTTTCTTTTCTTTTTTGGTGGGGGTGGGACTGGATTTTGATTATTTCAAGAGAGGAACTGGGCAGAAGGATTTTTTTTCTAAAAAAAAAAGGAAACGGTGGATTGAGATTGGGTATAATAAATGTAATTTGTAATACTTAAATTGTCATTTCTGATAACCCTTTCTGGACTTTTGCTGTTTAATAGGGAGTAAAAAAGTTTTAGAGATGGATTTACAGTATAAAAATTGTGGTAAGATATGGAATGAAGAGATATTTTAAGAGACTGCGGTAAGTTCTTAATGTTGATTATATTTTCTGGAGATGAAAGGGGAAGTTTTTTCAGAATGTCGTTGGAATTTAAAACAGGCTCAGGGCTATTCTTAGACTAATGCAATGTTTTGCAGATTCCCACTTAATACATCTTTAAATTAAAACAAAAACAAGTACCCGTTCCCACCCCAAAATAAATATTATTTTGGGGTAGGAAGTTTGGAAGATGTCATGAAAAGGGTCTTTGGTGCTCATAGGTGAAGTATTGCTCCAGCGCCATAGAGTTGGAACAAGAGTCAGTCAAACCCATTTACCATTTTCCTAGACTAATCCATCTAGATCTATGTTAAAATGACAGAATATAACTAATATCAATATCAGAAACCTTTGTTTCGGAGCTTTTTACTCAGGCAGATCAAGAGGATGAATAGCTACTGAATACAAGTTCTAAGTCTGCTTTTGCTAGGCCGTAACTCTTGGGTTTCCCATATGAGTGTAGTTTATAATTCCTCCTATGCTGCAAGATGCAAAATTGGAGCCAGACATATCACATTTTTCATTGCTGGGAGTTGGCCAGTTTCCCTTCCAGAAACATCCTGTTGTTATGTTCAACCAAATGGCTTCACACCTAAATTTGTGCCTTATTTTTGAAAGTTGGTGCCATATCCCATATGAAATGCTGGCAGGTCAATACTAGGAGTGAAATGCTCCTGGTTCGGACCGTATCGCCCGATCCGGTAGTGATGGAGACGAGTGGTTCGGAGAACCGGTAGCAAAAATCCCTGCCCCTCCCCATGCCCAGCTGAGCCACGCAATCATTAGAGGCTTTTTAAAAAAAATTTAAAAGCATTTTTTCTACAACCTCTTCGGCTGAAGAAGTTGTAGAAAAAATGTTTTTAAAAGAAAAAAAAAAGCCTCTGACGATCAGGCAACTCAGGTGGGATCGTCAGAGGCTTTTAAAAGAAAAAAGCCTCTGCCCATCAGGCAACTCAGCTGGGATCGTCAGAGGCTTTTAAAAGCATTTTTTTACAACCTCTTTGGCTGAAAAGGTTGTAGAAAAATGGTTTTAACAGTAAAAAAAAAAAAGTTGGTCACGCCCACCGAGTCACATTACCTCCCCCAAGCCACACCCACAGAACCGGTAGTAACAAATTTTACATTTCACCACTGGTCAATACCCTTTTATGACACATGAAACAAGCATTTTAAAATGAAATACTACTCATTGGAGCTATTGAGAGCGGTACTGGATGCACACAAGCAACACCCTGTCTGAATTAGATATAAAACCAGGCTAGCCCAGAATTTATAAAGAATTTCATAGCAGCTTGGGCACAAATATTGTTGACATACCAGGCAAGAAATCCTGATAATCAGTTCTTAGAGTCAAGTTAGCTTTGGGAAATGCTAGGACCACAACTGGCACAAGGCACAATCAAAGATTTTGATTCTGAAAGTGAAGACTGAATTCTTTGAACTACAGCATTAAAAGAACGGACCATAATCAGGTTTTATGATTAAATTTCAATTGTATTTTATAAAAAATAATTAACTTTCACAGAAGTGAAGAGATACAGGTACACAATGGCAGACACAATGGTATAAATACAGATCATTGAGAAACTGCTTGCAAGAGGTTAAAAACAGACTGTACAGCACCGCATCTGAAATTGTGTAATAGCCAATAGGATAGTTACTTTTTCTACCTTTAAAATAATCCAATCCATAACAGGTTAATTTTGGAACACTGCTTTTAAAAATTCACACCCTTGCCCCAAAGAATTCTTCTCAATTTTCCCTTAGATAATTGCCCAAATATACTTTAACGTTGAGCAATTTATTTTTGTTTTAAAAAATGATGATGGTAGAAAAAGACATTCATGCAGTTTTACACCACCGTTAGTCTCTGATTCTCATATAAGGCAGATCATTAATTTTGTTTGTTTTTCTTAAAACAATGTCTTTCCCACTGAAATAAGCATTTAATACTTTCCATGACAAAGTCACAGCAGGCTTTGTATACTGTTTAGAAAGATACCTGTATGATGAACAAGGTCATTTTTAAAAGAAAGACTTTGCCATGTTCGGAATACATTACATTGTAGAAAAATCCTCCTCCATTCATTTTTATTGAGAAAGAAAAAAAGAATTGAAAAGAAACCCAGCTGAATGCTTTTGAGTTCGGCACAATTAACACTCTTTCTTGGAGGCCAAAAGTCACGTTGACACCTATGTGTCATCTTCTGTTTTAATAATGTGGAAAAGAGTGACGTTGAATAGGACTTGGTGCCCATTATTCCAGGCATAGAGAGCTCTATCTCTGGCATTGTAGTCAAGCATCGATATATGGAAATACTGATTGTGAAAAGGTATGTCTGTGTATTCATACGTGGAGGTTTTTGTCGAGTACGAATAGTAGACCTTGGCTCCGGTTAAGTGGGAATTGGTGACGTACAAGGTGCCACAGATCATGAAAGATTCCCCAGCACTTCGCTTGGGGTACCCAGTGCTCCAGGTTTTCATCACTTCTAAGGTATCCTGATTCATCTGACTGATGACAATGTTGCCTGCATTCTGATTGGTTGCGTAGACAGCCCACAAACCTATCTCGTCAGCCATCAGATCGATATCAGAGAAGCCACCCCAGGTGTAGGGATAGACGTTGTGAAAGCCAGCATACTCCAGACTACGCTGAGCAAGCACCTGTCCAGTATCAAAACTATACTTGATGATGATGTTGCTCTGATATTTGTTGAAATAGAGAGACCCGTTGTAGACGACATGATTAGTTCCTGCCCATTTGAAAGGGAGGTTGTATGTCCTGGACTCTGCACCGCTGACAAAATCTGCTATGGATTTGTATTCACGGACAATTTTGTTGTTGGTGTAACTATCCATATACCAGACCTGAAAGTGAGAAGAAAACACGTGCTTTGGAAAATCAAATCAACACACTATTTTTAAATACATATATTACCCATCTCCCTGCCGCCCATATTTTGACTTACTTCCAGTAGCAAAAGAAAGCCAAATGTTCAAGAATGGATGCAAAAAGTTACCAAACGTTATTCGAGAAGGGTTGCAAAAAAGAGTAGATTTGCCCTTCCATAAATAAGAAAACAATGGGTTAACATTCAGGATTTTAATGCTGCAACATCGTCTAGGCTACAACTCGATTTGCTTTATTTATTTTGCAGCAAGCCTGCCCTCTTGTTTAAGTAATGTGAAAGTTGTAAATTTCTCTCTATGTGTTATGTAAACATACCGAAAAGATACACAAAAACAAGCCATTTAGCTGTTTAGTAATAATAATGGTAGGCACAGTGTTTTAAATAAACAGGTTGAACTGGAAGAATCCCTCCCTTCCATAGTGAAGTTGGATGGTGAGTGCCCAAAGAAGTAGAATTATGTGTACATATATCATCATCATTTTAGCCATTGACTATCCAGTGCAGGATGAAGTGCTTTTCCGCATGTTTTCAACCAGTTCTGATCCTGAGCTTTCTTTTGCCAATTGGGCCCCCAATACTTGCTGATGTCATTGATCCATCTTGTCTTAGGTCTATTTCATGGACACTTTTTTATCAGGTGGAATCCATTCTATGACTGCCTTGGTCCATCTGCCATCAGTCCTTCATGTTATGTGATCAACCCATTTCCATTATATTTATATTTATATTTTTATATCTGTTTCTATTTATATATCTATTCTATTCTATTCTATTCTATTCTATTCTATTCTATTCTATTCTATTCTATTCTATTCTATTCTATTTATGTGTGTGTGTGTGTGTGTGTGTGTGTGTGTGTGTGTGTGCATAAAAAGTTAAAATCTCGGGTGTTTTCCCACGTCATTAAAAATCTGTTAGTTAAAATGCTTAAAATCCTGGCTAAAATCCCATATACATATACATATACATATACATATACATATACATATACATATACATATACATACATACATACATATATGTGTGTGTGTGTGTGTGTATGTGTGTGTGTGTGTAGGTCTTTGGTTATTCGGGTTTTCTCCCGCGTAAAATTGGAAGTGTCTTGGCGACATTTCGATGAAATCTCATTCGTCATCTGCAGGCTGGTGTTTTTGGCTTCGTGCTTCTAAGAGCAATGTGTAATCGCAGCTGTTTCTTCCTTTTAACTGCCAGTGGGGGTGTGAACTGATTGCACGAATCAGAAGCATGAAGCCGAAAACACCAGCCTTAAGATGACGAATGAGACTTCATCGAAACGTCGCCAAGACACTTCCAATTTTATGCGGGAGATAACCCGAATAACCAAAGACCCACATACAAACACCCGCGAAAACCTCAGAAAACACACACACACACACACACACACACACACACACAGACAGACAGACATATATATGGGATACACACACATATACATGTAATACATGTAATTTTATATCTTTTAAAATTTTAATTCTAAAATTTTAACTTTAACCTTAACATTTTAATTTTTTGATGCTGTTTCTTATTTTTAGGCTGTATTGTGTACTATCCAGTGTCCCTCTTTGAGGGTAATGAGTGGTTCAGAAATGTAAAATGTAAATAAACAAACAAACAAATAAATAAATAATCCACCCATCCCACCATCCATCCATAAACATTTGCAGGAGTTCTAAGGGTTAGAGCAGTAAAAAAAAAAAGTAAAATGCTAGTGTAAATTCTCCTTGCTGAAAATGAGGTAGTAAGGACTGAACATCACAGGATGTCCATAAATGTCAGCTGGAACAGAAAAATGAAGAGACAGAAGGAGAGGTGGACTGATTGAATTCATTATGCATTGTGGAGGAGGCCATGACTGGCTCATCTACTGAACAGGTCCACTCCGATGAGAAGGTGAGAATATATTGCAATGTTTTCCTGCAGATCCTACTTTAGCATTCCAAAGTTAAAATAAGGAGCCCCTCTCATCTGTCCCCCTCAATCAAGATTTCCATTTTCATTTGGCATGATGATTATGGATGTGAAAACTGCACCCCATTTGCTAGACTTACAGATACCGAAAAAGATTTATTTCTCTCTGGCAATCAAGCTGCACCGGGAAGGAAAACGAGATTAGATGTACAAAGCATGCTTTGCATGCAGATGGTCCTAGTTCATCTCCAGTCAAATGGATCTCTGTAACTAGCATTTGCCTGAGCCTTTAGGGAATCATCGCCAGTCAGAATAAACTTTAAGTATAGCAGACATTAAAGTTTAAGACAAGCTTATTTGCCTGTTTATTTAAAACACTTTCATACTGCCATTCATTCTATTTAGAATTTCAGGGATAATAAATCAACCAGAAGAATTCCTTCATGGCTCCCAGCAAGAGAGAATATAAGCCACCTACTCTGTTGTTTTTCTCGGATGCTAATGGATCTGTCATCCAAGCTCCAAACCGGGTTCCAGATGTCTTGACTGTAATAGGACCAGTGATTTTCATCAATTTGCCGCAGGCTGAAAAATGAAAAAAAGAAAAGAAATCACGACATATGCTGACTGCTTCCATCTTCCTGGTCGAAGTGAGGATGGATTAAGAAATCAGTTTTTAGAAGCTAAGAAATGAACAATTAAAGCTTTGAAGCGGCTAAGAGACGATGGCTAGAAAGGGAATATGTTTAAATATTGTAGTGGCATAACCAAAAGTTAGAATAGGGATGGAAACTAGAGGGAAGGGGATTAATAAAATACACATTTTTATATAATAAGGAGAAGTAATAATAAGAGGAGAAATCAGAATTTGAATTATGGTATTATCAAGTATGTTAAAATAATATGGTGACTGGCATAAAAATAATAGATTGAACTATTGAGTAACCAAATAATGAAAGATTATAATCCAACACGAATATGTGCATGCTTGCCAAATGTAACAAATATGATTATAATATTTTATTTGTATTAAAATGTATGACATGTAGAATATGGTGATTGACGTGAAAATAACATATTGAAATATTGAATAATCAAATAATGAAGGATAAATTGTAAATTGAATAAGCAAATAATGGAAAATTATAATTTAACATAAATGTTTGTATTATTATTATAACTGATTGGCATAAAAATAATACACTGCAATGAAAGACTATAATTTAACATAAATATGTGTATTATTATTAGAATTAATAATAATATAGTGTAGTTGCCTGCCGCTTGCGCACATGGAGCTGCGTGTGCCCATTTGCCCGCCACACATGTGGAACCACCCCTCTCCTCCCTCCCGCCGGTCCGCCAAGATGGAAAGGTTGGGGAATTCTGACCTAAAGTATTCTGTTGCTCTGCTTCTACATGTTATGCAAAAAGGCATGGAGCAGGATGGGGAGATTTTTTTTATTTTTTATTTTTAAAAAGAGGAATATGTGTAAAAAGAGGGGAGCTTTGATCATGGACCTGCAGCTGCCATCCTGTGTTTTTCTGACTCCCCTCTGAAGATACCCTTGATCACATAATCCTGACCTTTGTGGTCATTCCCACATGCCACCCACCCCAGGCCTTTGCCTTTCCTGTACTGAATTTAGCTGTCAGTCACCAAAGGTTGCTCCTGCCTATTTTATTCGCTCCTTCTGATTGTTTATAGGCAAGCTAAATGCATGTAAAATGCTGTTTTTCCAGGATGCCTGTGGTGTGATGTATTGCTAGGGATTTTGTTGTACAAGGGCTGTTGGTCCTTTACTATTATACTGAAACTTGGTAATGGGTTGCCTTGTTTACTGCAATTTAATCATGCATAGCAGTTTTGCCTTGCTGTTGGAAACCCTGAGCATCCTTACTTATACAGGATATAAACATTTTAAAGAAAGAAAAGAAAATGTTGGTTTATGCTATTGTGTGTGGCTTTATCACACCAGAGTGTATGGGTTCTCCAAGTGGAAGGCTTATATAGCAATCTTCTTTTTTTGGCATTTTTCCTTTAATTGGATACTTTAAAGAAGATATATAAATAGATAAAAAAAAGACAAGAAAAAGGATACACAGAAACAAATAAACAGGATTTTCAAAGTATTAAGATTATGGTTTTCTATTACACCATTATTTAATCATGAATAGCCTAATTCGTTTTAAAAGATTAGAAATGGTTATTAAGCTCTAAGCCAAATATGAATATCAAGAACCATGGTCAACACACTATAAATCATGGAATAAGATGATGTGCCACATTAAATTCAATTTATCTTATTAAAAAGTCTGTTCTAATTTAGATATGCTGTAAAATTGAAAAATGGATGCTATGCACACTGAAACATAAATTTTGGGTGTGGAATGAAGGAATGGTTTCTAGTTTGAATTGCATTCTACAGCAGATTTACTTTCAAGACACAAAGTTATACTAAATATAGAAGATATCCTACAATTTAGCATTTCTCCTAATGAATGGATCAAATAATCTTTCCAGGAGAAAGCATATAATATCTTTTCAACAATTAGTATATTTATTTATTTATTTATTGGTTTGATTTGATTGAGCCTTGGTAGTACAGGGGTTTAAGGCACCCTGTTATTAAGCTGGTTATTAAGACCAGCTGCCTGCAATTACTGCAGGGTTTGAATCTCGCCAAGGCTCAAGGTTGACTCAGCCTTCCATCCTTTCTAAGGTAGGTAAATTGAGGACCCAGTTGTGGGGGCAATAAGCTGACTTTGTATAAATATACAAAAGTATGAAGGCTATTGCTGAGCACATTGTAAGCCGCCCTGAGTCTTCGGAGAAGGGCGGCATATAAATCAAATTAAAAAAAAAAATTATATGCCACCCTTCTCCGGAGACTCAGGGCGGCTTACAATGCATTAAGCAATGGCCTTCATACTTTTGTATATACCTGCTTAGTAGGGCTTTCGCCCCCCCCCCAGTGGTGTTCTTTTTTATACAAAGTCAGCTTATTGCTCCCACAATCCAGATCCTCATATATATAAAGCAAATTCTGTATACAGTATCTTCTGAGGGAATAGAGGTATAGTCTTCGATTTATAACCACTTGCTTAGTGACAGGGGTGGATTCTACTTACCTTTACTGCAACGGGAAGCTTCTGCGCATGCACAGTTTGTACCTTATGACATCTGGGTGGGTGAGTGGAGCTTCCCACCACTTTTACCACTGGTTCTCAAGAAACGGACAGAACCGGGAGCAATCCACCACTGCTTAGTGACCATTTGAAATTACAGTGGACCTCACAAAAGTTACTTAGGACCTTGTTCTGAAGTTGCCCCCCCTCCCCATCACGTGATTATATTTTGGATGCTTAGCAACTGGCTTGCATTTACGGCCATTTGCAATGTCCCATGGTCATGTGACCAAGATTAATGATGTTTTTGGCGAAAACTGCCTTTTACTTTCAGTTTTTGGCAAAAATGCCCTACAGTGAGCAATGGCTTCAATTTAACAACCACAGCATTGTTTGACGAACATAACGTTCATTTTATAACCACCACGTTTGCTTAATGACTATTGCAAAAAAGGCCATAAAATTAGGTTGATTATGTGGGTGACCCTCTTTGTGGCTATCATGATTTACAGTGTAGTGGGCAGTCTCCATTACAGTTCTAAATAGAGGACTTCCTGTATATGAACTTTTTTGTAAAGTTCAGTAAAAATAGTTCAGTTTGAAATGGGAATTAATCTTTTAAGATTGTTTCATTTTAAAGAAACTGTTTTTCCAAATTTGTTGGGCTTTATAACCTTGCCACCAAATGAAAGCTAATCTGTTATCTTCTTATCTTTTCTACTACCTTCTCCTATTGATATCTTATAATGATAGAACTTCGTTCTTTGTATGTACACCGAGATCTTATGCACCAGAGAAAAATTCCTTGTGTGTCTAGTCACATTTGGCCAATAAAGCTATTTTCCTCTCCTCTCCTCTCCTCTCCTCTCCTCTCCTCTCCTCCATTCCATTTCATTCCATTCCATTCCATTCCATTCCATCTATCATTACATTTCCAACAATTTTTGGATAATGAACTTCCAATTAGCTAAGAGAACTGGAGTAGAATACCAACAATAAAACACTGGATGATATTTATTTGTTGTTAATTTAATATTCAGAGTAAATTTAATGTCCTTCTTCAACTGCCTTTCCCACCGTTGCACATCTATTACTGCATTCCAGGTCTGCATTCATTGTTCGACAGTCTTACTATCTGTCACTTGTAAGAGATCTACAGCTAAAGCGAGATGACCTCTAGGCAAGCAGCTGGAAAACAGAGTTATCCCTATCAGAAACACAGCCAACCTATTGGATATATAACGAAAATATAACACAAGCTTTTCAGTTGTAGAAGCAAAAGAACAGAATGCAGCATTAAAAATTGAATTGATTTCTACCTTCATCTGAGATCTCTCAAATTAACTACACTCCAGAGATCTGGATTTTTTAATCTTCTTTTAAGGGAATGCTATGCTTCTTGTTAATCCTAATAATGTGTGACTAGTGAAATGTGAAAAGGCCTTGGCTAGCAATGGCTTGGCATGAAGTTGCCTGCTTTGGGCATTAAATAAGGCAATATTCTCCCATTTTTCTATTTTAATTTAAATTATTGTGTGATATTGTTTGCTGCCCAGAATCAATTGGATTGAGCTGGGTAGTTATAGAAATTGAATAAAATAATTAAACAAATATTTCCCCATTCTGCTTTACATTATTGCTTTTCTCTTATTTACCCCACACATTTGACAAATTCTATTCAAAGGGAATAAAATATGCAGCTTAATTGGATTTATTTAGCAGTGAGAAATATATACAATTAGATTCAAGTCCAGGATTCATTTCTGACAGCACTTCTCGCTACATTCAAATTGGATTTTTAAGAATTTCCATAGAGATTGAACAAAAATAGGGCTAATGTGCCAACTGTAATTTATTACCAATTATTTTTTTAAATCTTCTGCATGTACTGCATGTGTATGTGCTTGTGTATAATTATTGTTTAAAAGGCATGTTTAAAATGCATTAGACTACTTTTGAAATGAATATCTTGACATAAATACAGAGGTCTTGCTTTTATATTGCAGATGAAAGTGAAATCATGATTCAATGAACTCTTTAAAAATGTTTATAAATATGGCATAATCCTGAAACATAAATGGATGTGTTTTTGGAAATTGGCTGCATAGTCCCCTGGTTTCTAGGATGGTGCCTTAACCACTAAACCAAACTGAACAGACTCAATCAGCCATTTTCCTTTACTTACAATGAGAAAAATGCTCCAATAATTTGTCTTAAAACATCCCATTCATTGCCAAACCAAATAGGTAGGAAATAAATTGAAACTAAATAGACCTTGAAGATTAAAAATGATGCAGGCAGGAAGCAAATGTCATGGAAGTGTGTGTATCTTCTCATCCTTTTCCAGAAAAGGAGTTCTGAGATGAGTTTGCTCTAAAAGTTTCCCTTCAAATGGCATCCAGTGAAGCAATGCAGAAACAGAGAAACTTCCAGCATGCTGGCCTTACATCCTTGCCCTTTGAGGTCCCAAATGAGGTAGGATAGATAAAGGAAGAGACCAGACTGGGGTATTAATAATTTTGGCATTAACTCCATTCCCAGAGTGTGCAATTTCAGCTACAGATTCTGAGAAGTTAAGCGGACTAATTGGATGCCATGTAAGCTTTAAGTAAAGGCATGACAGTGATTGGGATGACGACAGAATAAAATCCACCATGGTTCCTGGTTCAGTTTTTCAGTTTTGCTTTAAATCCAATGATTCTGGTTTCCTAAATAAAGTTCTGTTTAGGTATTATATTTACATTTCTCTCTTGGGCTTAATATTTGGGGGCCTAAACCGAGTTGCACAACTGCCCAGAGTCATTTTGTAAAGTGATGTGGGCAGCATAATAAATTTAACAACAACAACAACAATTATCTGCATGCAACCTTTCCAAATATGTGGAGTTCAATCCCGAATCCAAAAGGTGCCACCCATTTGTAATTTTAAGTTGGAAAGAAGAATAAGGGGGATCAACAATAGGAACATCTGTTTTGATTTTTATTTGTCAAGGTTCCAAGTAATACCCCCAATGAAAGAAGATTCCGAGGCTTGAGTTTCCTCAAAGTTCCACTTTATTAGAGATGTCATATTGGCACATCTGGGAAAACCCGAATCTGAAAGTTTCCAGGTTTTCTTATCCCAAAAGAAAGTTCAAGTCCCTGCCCAGCAACCACATGTCCATCACACGATCCAATCAGACACCATCCAAAACTGGAGATGCCTCCCAGTCACCTCATCGCAGCTGCAGAGCAAGGTGGCCTTGATTCTCAGAGAAAAGAATATTATTTTGACTATCTATCACCCATACTCTATACAATCTCCCCTCCCATTTTCTCACAATAGAAAATATGGCAGGGCTGAGAGCCCAAATGTAAAAGATGGCTTCCAGGTCTGACATTGTTATTTTATTTTATTTTATTTCAAATACTTCTTTGTCCAGGTTCAGCATACTTAGTGGAATACGGACTTCTATATGCCATTGAAATCCCCACTGTGACCTCAGTCCCTTATGTAGCACAATCTTGACTACTTCGGGGACTGTGTGAGGCCTAATCAAGGTTGGAAACCAGGCACACAGCAACATTTTTTTTCTTTTACTCCTGTGTCCCAAAATCTTCATCTCTCAAAACAACAACAACAACAAAGGCTACCTGTGTGCGTTAATTTAGGGAACACATACCACCAAGTGGAAATAATGGAATATTTTGTACAAATACACTGGCCTGTTTGTTAAATATAACTAGAGCAATATACAATGCGAGTAAAGTATACATAGAATGATGAAATGCTAAGTATATGGTTCACGGTTGAACAAGGAGGAAGACAAAACTGTTTGTTGCCCCCATAGTTATTTAATGCATTTGTGGAAAATATATAAGAATGTTTGTGATAACCTCAGAGACCAGTTCTGCCGTCTAGCAGGGCAGACTGAGAAATGTGTGAATGCAGGAAAGAAACCTTATTGCGTAACGAACACAATAAAATGAATAGGTTTAAATAATGTAATGTTTGCATACATATGAAGTTGAAAGTAGATTGCTGAATGTGATAGCTGTCTATAGAAGTAAACTATGTGAAAACTAATATAAGACTATTATATCCTATTATACATACACACATATTTATATTTATTGTCATATTATACTATATTATGTTATGTTGTTACATTATATTATTAAATGGTTCAGAATGAGCATGAAGTAAGGCAAATATGTATATATTTATGGGAAAATGAATACAAAATTATTGCAGTGACATTAAAATCCTGCTGCTTGGGGATATCTTTGTATATGCACATGTAGATGACACCATGCTACTGACTGAGAACTTAAATGATTTGCAGAAATATATCTAAATGGTAAAAAAAAAAACTAGCGCAAAGAAAAAAATAGAATATGTTGGTAGAATATTAATTAAAAATGGGGGGAAAAACAAATGGAACAATTTTAATACATCCAAATGTGGGTAGAAATGTAGAGTAGTTATATATGATCTGCTTCAAGGAATAATTATTTTTCAAAGAAGCATTCTGCCTATTTTGTTACGGAAATAAAAGCTGTGTACATCCAAAGAAATAAAAGAAGCAATTAGAAGGCAGTGGGAGTAGGATTCTGGAAAAGTATGTGTTGCAAAACAAGAAGAAATATATCCAAAATAAATGAGTGCTAATCAAATGTTGACTGATTGCAAAAATGAATAACCTGTATCAAAAAAGTTCACTGATATGGGTTAGTTACATAAAATGAATGAAACTGAAACTGAAAATCAACTACATGAATGAAAAAGTGAGTAAATTAAGAATGTTAATTTAAACTAATTTGATCTATTGTTATTCTCTTTTTCTTATCTCAGACTTTTATTCCCTTTGGCTTAGTATTTTTCCAAAGTCTTTTTCTGCATTCTGAATAATGTTGCGTATTTCAAAAGGGAACAGAACAATGCACCTGTGTCTATGAAAAATTATGATCGTTAGCATCACATTAGAAAGCCAACTGCAAAAATCCATACAGCAAATCTAAAGGAAAATCCCTTAAAAAGGCCCTAATAAGAGTGTCAGTTTTCATGGAGCAAGCTTATAGGACAATCACGTTTGGCATACTGTCTAAGTTGACAGTATGTGCTTAGCTAACCCGTGAACCTGATGAATGGATTTGGACAGGCTTGCTATGATTATGGTGTGTTTGGGTCCCTGTCTGATATCCATCTGATACATCTTTCTAGCAGGTCTGAGTTTGTACTGATGTTTGGTTGAAAAAGAAAGAGGCTGTAGCAGTCATAGTTCAGCACATAAGGGAGGAATAAGCTTCATTAAACCAGCAAAGGAGTCAACAGGGTCTGACAGAAGAAGTATCTCACCACAAGGAAAAGACTCAGAGGAACAAACCCAGCGGAAGACAATGATAATGAAAAACTAGAGGCATACAAGACATTCTTTTTCATAGTCTCACAGAAGAAACAGTCTCTGAATCTCCAGAACAGTTTTTTTTTTTTTTAAATTTGATTTATATGCCACCCTTCTCCGGAGACTCAGGGCGGCTTACAATGTGCTCAGCAATAGCCTTCATCCTTTTGTATATTTTATACACAGTCAGCTTATTGCCCCCACAACTGGGTCCTCAATTTACCTACCTTAGAAAGGATGGAAGGCTGAGTCAACCTTGAGCCTTGGCGAGATTCGAACCTGCAGTAATTGCAGGCAGCTGGTCTTAATAACCAGCTTAATAACAGGGTGCCTTAGACCACTGTACTACCAAGGCTCTACCAAGGTTCCATCAATAAATCTTGATTTCAGCAAGAAATTGACAAGATATGTCATTAGAGTCTGATTATTAAGTTAATTAACATATGGGCTGGATGGTGTGGAAATGAATTGGTTAGATAGCCAGCTTAAAAAGCAGACTAGAAAAATTGTAATTTATTTATTACATTTATAGGCCACCATCTTACCACAGGGTAACTCTGATCAATAACTGCAGGTAAGAATTAGTGAGGCATCATAAGATTCAATCTTTAGTCCTATAGCCTTCAATATTTTTATAACAACTTGGATGAAAAGCTGAAAGAAATGCTGAGTAGATTTGAGATGACATAACTAGGGATAGCTAATTGCCTAAAATAAAACAATTAAAAGAAGTTGTGTTTGACAGGGTAGCATGGAAAGCACTTGCCTATAAAGTCACAAAGACGGATAGGACTAAATGGTTAAAAACAAACAAACAAGCTTGTCTAAAAATGTAGAAATAAAATTCAAAACAATTTGTGGTAGGTTAGAAAATAACAGTCTGAAGTTTAATGAAAATACCTTGGAAAATATCATTGGGGTCAAATCCACTTAGGTTAGAGTTAGTCTCCATGAATTCTGAGCGGAAAATGGACATCACCAATGGATTTGGAGCACCTGGGTATGCTTAGCAGGGTGCTGACTAGCCTGCCTTAACTACACTTCCTGCTAAAATACCTTGGAAAATCCCATTGGGGAACAAATCCACTTAGGGTTAAAGTTAGGTCTCAATGAATTCGGAGAGCAAAATGGACATCGCAAATGGATTTGGAGTGCATTGTTATGGTTAGGAGTGCGGCGACTTTTCGAGCCTGCCTTATCTATGTTTTGTAGTAAAATACCTGGGAAAAACCCATGGTGGGGGGGCATGTATTTAGGATTAGAGTTAGATCTCCATGAATTCAGAGAACAAAATGGAGATCTTCAAGGGATTCACAGCGTATAAGTATGCTTAGGATGGCAATGACTTTTGAAGCCTCCCTGCCTGTGGAACATCATCCCAGCAAAAATAAGAATGATCCGATTTTGACACTCTTTCAAAAAGCCCTGAAGGGATCGTTTTTCCAATGGGCCTGGAGACCGCATCAAATGGGTCTCCAGGCCCAGTTGGTTTTACTGTTGTCGCCAGGGAAGGTAAGGGTTTCTGGTGTTTTGTATTGTGGTTTTATTTCTGCAAGCCACCTGGAATAACTGGGAGTGAGTTGGGCAGCCTTATAATTTTTAAATAATGAATGAATGAATAATAAATAAATAAATTATAAGCAAATAAAATAAATTTGCCTTTATCTGAAATAGCCTGCCTTTTTGAATTACTGTGAATGTATTGAGGAAATGCCACCGAGGAGAGATCTAGTCACACTAAGGATGACAATGATGTCTCAGTTCTTCTAGAAGACTGCTAAACTGATGTCTCTAGTGTTTCCAGAAGTAATGTACAACAAAACCATCACCTTCTGAGATGAACTGCAAACATTAGAAACTGTGAATGTGTTCTGGCATTTACTGATAATGCACCTTTACAGTTTCTAATAAGTGCCTCTCGCCACTATTTTTATAGTCAAGGATTGTCAGTAAGACAAATGTCTCCACTGCTTCTGTCCATTAGGGATATAATTTGGGATGTGAAGTGACCTGATTGCCAAATACATTTCCTGCAGCAGTGGAGATGGTTGGCAGGCATTCACAGGGGCTGTGTCTGAGCTTTGGGATCAGTTTAAGTGCCAACTTAAATCTCAAAGCACATAGCAGATCTGTGTTTCATTCTCCAGCTAGAGAAGGAAAAGTCCTGCACGCATTTCCCTCAGACAGTGCGAGAATACAGGAGAAAGGCAACTGATCCCATCTGCCATTCCTGTCCCTTTGGGATCTACCTAGATATGAGTGGCTATCTGACTATCACAAGGAGGAACATCACAAGAACAAACTTCAATGCTTTTTCAAAGGTTCATACGGTGTTATCAGGTTTCAGTTTCTGGGCACAATATTTTCACCTTGTATAACTAGCACATGCTGGCCATTACACACCCAGATACAAATCCTGCTTGCATTTTTTTAATATGTGGACATGCCTTAGATCACATACAGCTTATTCCATCAATTCTGCATAATTCATTCATACCTTATAAATTCCTTCTGGGGAAGTTTCATCATTCCTAATAGAATACCAAGAAAATTTCCTCTTATTCCTCAGTCTCTTTTGCATATTTTTCATCAATGAAATGGCAAGTGATTAAGTATTTCTAGTGATAACTAGAGACTCTCAAAAGAAATATCACATGCATAGATTATTTTTCTTCCTGTTCATATAGCCATAATCCTTAATCGACATCTGGTTTCAAAGATATGTCAAGGATGTATTATTGAAAAGATAACTGAATCTAAAGGTCCTACTCAATATATTTCCAACTTACTACCTTGTCTTTAGGAAAATCTTGTATACGTGAAGGGGAAAATATTACAGTATAATGTTTCTGTATTGGTATCCAGAATTTATGATTCAGTTTAACATTCAGAAGTCTGTAAAGGATTGATATGGCTAATGCTACTAGTTTCCCTTACTGATTAAAGGTATTGCTCATGATTTTGTTGCCAGAACTGAAGGATTGTGGTTTTTGAGTTCCCCTTTGTACAACTGTTTTCCATCCAGTTACTTTAGTTTATTTGCATTTGCTCTTTTAGATGAATATAAGTTAAGTAATATTTTCCTCCATTAATTTTTTCACCCCTTATTTAACACAATTCGTGGCAATCAACTACATTCTCTAGTGTACCAGATGTATTCTGTGTTCAGAAATGAACAACCTGTAGAAATAAAAAAAAAAAAAAGCCACTCTTTTGAAGCTAATGTTGGGCAAATGAGAATGAAGATGGTTTAAGGGGATGTCCTTAATGCATACTGATTTGGAAATAGTTCAGGGATACTTGCTTATAGTTAAAGATGTCTGGCATTAGAAAAATGATCCATTACTTGCCTAATGAATATAAACATTCATAAATACAGTGAAATACTGTGTGCATTTGGAGCAGATTTTTTTCTGGTCCATAGTACTGTAGACAATTGCTACTGATTAAATTTATTTTGTGTGCTTATACATTAACAAAATAACTAGTTTGTGTTTCCTCAGAAGGGCAATTTGGCCTGGAATTATGTTGGGAGTGGGAACAGAAAGAACTGCTGGCAAAGCATCACTGAATTTATCGTCCAGCTGTTTGATTATGTCAAGTGCAATCTATTTGTTTAGGGCTATACCAGAATGGTGTTAACTAAGTCAAGTCCTGCTGTTGTGTGTGTCCTTCTGATATTGTGTACTGTATGTGTGTGTAGAACAGAGGGTGGTAAAGCTAAGGATGTGTTGCATAGACTACTGTATTAAAGACATATGTTTCTCCTTCATGGTCGATGGGCTATCTGAACTAATTGAATGATCCACTAGTATCTTGAAGATCTGGTAGAGCATGAATGCCACCCAACTGGCAGACATTCATCTCTGACAAAATTGATCAATTTCAAAGAGCCTCCAGCGTTTCAGTCATTTTTTAAAATATTTATAGTTCACTTGTTTAACTGTATACTATAGGAAGTCATACATTCACTGATCCTTTGTTTATTTTCTTCCATACCCATACTACCTTGTCATTCCCTCTCACTCCTCCATCCAAAATAAATCTTCCCTAAAGGCAAACCTTTAAAAAAAAATAATCAGTCTAGTTTAAAGCCCTGGGATTTCCCTAATAAAATTAACTAGATCTGATCCTGCTTAATTCCCCCTGCCCCCCAAAGTCATTTAGATGTAATTATCTGTAGTTTTGTACTCCATTCTCGGTATCTTTGAACATATAAAACAAAATCAGAAAAAGACAAAGTAGAAATAATCTAGTACTCCTCAGTGGCTATGGCCAGCAACTTTGGAAGAGCTTCAAGACTCTTTCAAAGTTGCTGGTGATACTGTATCCTGATTGTAAAAAGAAAAATTTAAATGCATGATAAGCAATCACATTAACTGTATTTAGAGAATTAAAATCTAATTACATTCCAATTAAGTTTTTGGCTCAGCCCTGTCTATAGCATGTCATTCAAACACCAAGGGTAGCTCTGTTCAGAAAAGATTGTACATGCCTGATCCAGCTTATGCATTATGAAGCATCCCTGTCTAAGGCTGCAGTGAACTGCAATAGTCTACAGTTTCCAAAATTACCCCTGTAGATCTATTGCTTAACGGATATGGGTCACAAGAGATAGCTCTAATTAGTTTTACTAGATCCAGCATTGGATATAATTCCTCACATGGTCACTAACACAACTATGATTTGGGAAAAGCCAACATAATTTGACATATGTTTATAGAGGCCAAATGGAATGTAACTCAGATTAGTGTGATGGTCCACTGACTGCCAATTTGATTCAATTTCATAGTTGCCAGAGGATAGAGGTTGCAGAACAAAGTTAAAGGAAAGAAGGAATATCATTGTTACAAATCCCGTCTATGAAGGAGTGTCATCTGATGTGACCCAGAAAGAAGCATTTTCTGCTGCGGCACCCACTCTTCAGAACCTCATTCCCCCGGGGCTTAGGTTAGCCTCAACCCAACTGGCCTTTAGGGAAGTCCTCAAGATATGTCTTTGGCATCATGCTTGGAGGTCAGGCAGTAGTGGAGATCTTCTTTGGAAGTTATATATTGAATTTGATGTAGTGACTTATTTGGCCACTGATTTTTTTTTTAATGTGGTTTTTATTGACAATTTTACAGATCAATTTAGCCTGTTTTCAGTGTTGCTTTTAAATTGCCGTGATCTGCCCAAAGTGACTTAGATAAGATGGGTGGCCATACAAATCAAAAAATAATATAAAATATATTATAGGACATGGGGGCATGGAAGGGTTCCCGGCAAAGCAGATATGAAGACAGCAACGAGGAATGAAAGGGTGAACTTACTCAGTTTTTTCATGCAATCTCGAAGTCTGGTTTCCAAACTGAGGACTCGTTGATGTAGCTCTTCATAATCATAAGCGCCAATTTCCTCTTGGATTCCAGTAAGTACTGAAGACAGGTTTCTAATCTCCTCTTTGAACTGGGTGATTAACTTGGCATCCGTTTTGTACTGCTCCAGAACTGGTATCAATGGTAGAAGATCATCCATCTTTTCCTTCAATTCCTGTGAAAAAGCAGTCGAGTGTGCATTAGGGAAAAGTAAAAAGTGCCCTGTCCTTTAAATTCCTTAATGAGATCCTTTTAGGCTTATTTTCACATCTACTCTTGTGATTTTTATTGATCCTGGTATGAAAATGATGATAGCTGTTCTGTGAGACAGTTAGGGAGCTAAAAATAAATGGCTTCAAGCTTGGAGTAGTAGAACATATGAAGTACTCAATTTTTATCTTACTTAAAATAAATCACTTTCTTTTAAATCAAGCCTTTTCCACTACTATGAAATCCAAAGCATTTTAAGGACAACTTGCCTGATCAGAAATAGACTGTTTTGCCTGCTTAATAATTGACACATATTCATATATTTGTGTTATACTACTACAACTTTTCTCACATGACTGATTACTTATGCCAACGTTTATTCTTGAACTAAATTGCAATTGCCATTCTACCAAAGTAAGACAAAAGATAGAAGAACTGCATCTTTAAAACAGCTCACAAGACTACTTCAATGAGAAAAAGCTTTGCAGTCAAGCATGTAGCTTGGTTTACTAATAAAATATTTTGATTTTTCAATTTTCTGGATTAATTCCTACTTCTCAACTGCCATTAAAAGTAATCTTCAAAATATCCCATAGCTATTTTGCTGGTACTTTATAATTTGGGATGTGTTTGTATGTGGTGGCATTATAAACCTGCACTTTAATGAGTTTCATCAATCATTTTGAAACTGTTTTTGAGAAGTGCTTCAGGAATATTCACACTGTTCTGTTTTGGCTCGGTGTAACTAATTCTTGTCAGCTTCAGCTGCTGTTGTGCTTTTTGAAATTGTATTTCAAATTGAGTTGCTAGAGAATGAGTGTGTAATGAACCTCAGTCCCAGTGCTTTTACATCTGTCAATGACACTGCTTACAGTACTCATTTTATGGGTGCAAAATTAGCATTCATTAGAAGGACCGCCTTGGGATTACTGAATGAAATCCCTTTATCACTGTTAATATCTATGGAGGGTTTCATGAATAGCATTTATAATTAAAACAGCATCTCTGTGCTGTTGTTATAGTTACATTTTAAGGGAGTGGGAATTGGATGGGAAAACAGCAACTAAACACTTTGAATGGGTTAGTGCTAATGATTTGAGGAGCACTTGAACATTTTTGTTTAGGATAGATGCTGAGAGATCTGAGATACATCTGAAAGAGCGAAACTATAATACGAAATTAGGTAAAACCAGCAAAACACACTCGTCTATTATGTTCAATTTTACTCTCATTTCATGTAAAGCTTCTACTGAGGGGAAAAGAGCAGACCATTTTCAACAAAACCTAAAATAAAACATACAAGTCATGTTTTTGAGGGAGGATGGGGAGAAGAAGAAAGAAATTCCTCCTTTGGCATCCAAATATTTAGAGAGAAATGGAATGGTTAAAGCAGACAGAGGTTGTGACTTTGTAATGAAAGGCCCACCCCTTTTTCATATGCCTGCCGTTTTTACTTTTTTTTTTTTTTTTTTGGCCTTTCTTGTGGTTGCCCCTGAAATGAAAAAGGATATGGGCTATAATAAGATCAAAACCCACCATGAGTGACAGATTCATTTTTGGCCCCATCACTTGGAATGATGAGGCAGCTACCAGAAGTATGGAACCTGTAGTGAGAGCTGAATTCTATCTAATGTGACCTGTCTTAAGGAATGTGACAATTCCTTAAGTCAGAATGCACAACTTTTTTTTGTGCTGAGGTCAACACTGTGCTGTTGAGTAGCAAACCTGAGTCTGCACAACAAAAAAGGTTGAGATAAAGACATGGGCAAAATCAGGGGGGAAAAAACCCCAAGTTAGATATGACTGAATTCACTTTTAAATGCCATTAACTAAATCCAGTTAATAGTACTCCATATATATTTAAGAATTTGATCATGCTAAAAGTTATGGCTCGATGAGAATATTTAGAAGGGTTTTGGTACGGGCGGGCAAATGTTTTGTGGGCTAGATGTGGCTGTCCACCACGAGAACACTCTAAACTATTCTATCATTATGTCTCTGTTAGTCCATCACAGGCATTTAAGTTGTTATTATCAATCCAATGAGCTTTGGTTTATAGCTCAAAAAGGCAGCTTGTATTTTGCCTCTCTAGCAAAATGCTGGTTATTGCCCAAAAAAGGAGAAATGCAGCCAAAAACCAGTTATTAAAACAGTTAATTCGGTGAGCTGATCTTTTGTTTTCTGCAGGAATAAGTTGGGTACCTCTTTGTATTAAAGACTGATTTCATCTCTTGCCTGTACATATTTTTACCTAACGAAAGGTGACTTTTATGAAAGAAGCTATTGTATTGTACAGAAACTGTCATGGTAGAGAAAGGAAGGAGGGGAAGGAGGGAGGTTTTCAGCTATTGACTTTCTGCTTCCATATCAGAGACATCCTTGTTATCAAATCATACAGCACGTTGGAAGATTGTGAGTTCTCTTGTTTTGCCCTTATTTCAGTCACATTTTTCCAGTCTGTGGCTGTACAATGTCTGAGCACATACATAAACTAGACTGCAACCTACTGGCACTAGTCCAATTCAAAAACTCTGGAGGCACCATTATTTTCATGGCATCCTGTCCAATAATGATAATAGAAAGCTTTATGAGAGAGAGAGAGAAAAATGACAATTACTTTCAGCTCAGATTCAGTAACCAGCTGCAGCGATGTGGGAAAAGGCATCAGTATTCCTTACCAAACTCCTTTCCCTTTCAAGGAACTGCTCCTGAAAGTCCTAGGACAGTGATGGCTAACCTGTTTGCTGTTGCATGCCAAAAGCGGAGGGAGCACGGTGGGGTCGCGTGCGTGTGTGTCCACACCCATAATTCAAAGTGCCCTGTGCATGCGCATACGACCCCCCCTGTGCTCCCCCCACTTTTGGCACGCGATGGCACGGTGGGCTTTCTAGGAGCCCGGGGAGGGTGAAAACAGCCTGTTTCCCGACTTCTGGTGGGCCCGGAAGGTCTGAAAATCAGCTGGCTGGTGCACGCATGCGCACTGGAGTTGAGCTAGGGCAATGGTCATGTGCCCACAGATATGGCTCCACATGCCACCTGTGGCACACATGCCATAGGTTCGCCCTCACGGTCCTAGAAGCTTCTTTCACTGCAAATTTTATCATTGTCTCCTGCCAAAGAATGTATATTCCATCCAAGG
Organism: Pantherophis guttatus; assembly: GCF_059756535.1. Taxonomy (NCBI): domain Eukaryota; kingdom Metazoa; phylum Chordata; class Lepidosauria; order Squamata; family Colubridae; genus Pantherophis; species Pantherophis guttatus. Next base: position 87,731,256 of record NC_142065.1, read on the forward strand.
TCATGAGTTCCATTTTTCCAAATTGTATTCTAATTCTGAGGAGGAAGTTAAATCAGATTAACTTCAGAATTGCCCATATTGTATAGATCTCTTTCCAAGGCCCCTAAATTACTTAAATGGCTTTTGCCCACTTTTAAAATAAGCAGATATTGTGAAATCAGTATTGTACACCCTGAAGAGATTTACCTTATGAGGGTTGTTAGCAGTGCATCATATCGTACACTGATAGTGGTGACTGTGTTAAAAGCACATTTAAATTAATTGTATTTACCTCTTTACCTTAATAAAATCTATTTTCTAAAATTCATTTGGGAAACATTAGCATCAGTGGGGAGTCCATAGGTAAAGCTAAAGTGGATGTATTTCACACACCTAATTTAGAAAGACTGAAATTGCAGTGCTAAATTACAAGCAGAAATGTTATTATAATGAATGCATTAGAGGAAACTAGGCTCCCTTTGCAACTTCTAATTTTATACTCATGAGAGGAAAAACCCCATTTACTTTAGCTGCCCAGAAATTTTGAGCAAGAATGGTTTGGAAAGGATGAATTGGGAGAGTGTTTTATTAGAGAGAGTATCATAAACTCAGACCTTTTCAAATGGACATTAAATTCCCTTTCTGTTCCAGAGAACTTAATTTATGAATGCAGCACCACCACTACATAAGTCAATGAAATTTTTTTTCAGTGTTGGCTTCAATATGCTTTCAGAATTTTTGTACAGATAAAAGGCAAGATTTATAGATTCTTATCTAATTTTCAGACTGTTCTTTCTGGAATAAGTTAGGGCCGTGATGGCAAACCTAATGCATGCATGCCAAGAGTGGCATGGAGAGCCTTCTCTGCTGCCATGTGCGCTGTCGCCCCAGGTCAGATCTCCGTGACATTTCTTCTGTGAGCTTCTGTTTCCCTGCAAACGACGAAACAGAAGCTCACGAAAGAAAAAGATCTTATTTCTTGCCATGCTGCCGGTATTGGGATGTCCCGCCTCCCAGCTGGTCTTTGGGTCTCTGCTGCGCATGTCTGCACATGTGCATCTCCGTGCATTCGCACATGTCCACGCTATCAATTTGGGCATGCACGCACATGCAGTTTGGACACTCTATGCCTAAAAGGTTTGCCATTACTGAGTTAGGGTATCTCCATACAGTAATGTATTTAATCTTGTATCTTTTTTTTTTTTTTAATTGAACATGAAAGATATGGATCTATTCCTATAGATATTATCCTCGGGTTACAATGGCAATTGGGACCAGAATTTCGATTTCAAATTTCCTACCATGTCCCAACATCTGTCGTGCTGCTGCCTGACTTCTATGGCTGCTCGTGGCCAGATGCCACATTGTGCCAGTGCCGCCGCTCATACACGCAACAGCACGCCACACCATGCAATCTTCTGCTATGAGTGGTGGCACTGGCACGACGAGCCATGTGGCATCCTGCCACAAGCAGTGGCAGAAGTCAGACAGTGCCACGACAGATGTCGGTGCGTAGCAGGCCTGGCTGCGGTGGTCCTAAGGTAAGCGGGTAAGACATCCCCCGAAAATAAGACGTGATGCTTATTTGGGGCCCAAAAGAAAATAAGACTGGGTCCTATTTCGGGGAAATACAGTATGTACTTAAGTGAGTAAATAGCCCTAGAAGGGCTGGGGTGCTTTAGACTTCCTTATTATTTAGTATAGAAACCAAGCTGACTGCTTTTCCCTCCATATGTAGACCACAATTAAGCGAGCTCCTGAAGGAGAGGTGGAAGTGGTTGGAAACAAACAAGCAGTGCAGGCTGGTAATGTTGTGATTTTATTTAGAAGATGCAGATCAGTGTTGAGCAATTTTTGCCTCCTGTTCTCAAGATGCCACTTAGAGGGATTGCAGTTCTCCAGTCTTCTAACCCTGCTGAAAAGAATGGCTGCTGATTTGCTGCTGAACTGGCCTTCTTATTAATCTATCATGAGATGCGATGTTGGCTAAACTTGGCTGGTTTCAAAAAAGAGGTGGATCAACTCATGGAAGTCATGGGGATCAATGGTTATTAGCCTTGATGGCAACATGACTGCTTCTTGAAGGCCATTTGGTGAGAAACTGATTGGCTTCTCTGTTCAGATGTTTGACCACTGCAAGAAAGACTGTTGAATTAGATGGGCCAGGAGTTCGATGCAATAGGGCCATATTTATGCTCTTATTTATGAATTCCTAGACAAGTTGGTACCAGAATGTTCTTTTCTTATTTAGTTTCAGCTGGCTACTACAACCAATCAGGAAGACAATACTCAATTGTACCAATAAAGGAGAGTATTTGTAGTTTATGGTTGAAATGAGGAGTCCTTGGTGCTCTCCCAGCTTGGCTGTTTTCTTGCAGATGTTTCATTATCCAACCTAGATAACATCATCAGTGCTAGTGTGCATCATAGTGCTAGCACTCATTATGTTATCTAGGTTGGGTAATGAAACATCTGCAAGAAAACAACCAAGCTCAGAGACCACCAAGGATCCTTCACTTTCTATTGCGGTGCTGCTAACAGCAAAATATTTACTGATTTTATACAGCTTTGGAACATGTGGAATGTTGACGCTTGGGAGCTTTTTGAAAACTTTCAGAAAAGAAAGATGAATTATGTACTTCGTTCAAATTGATGGAGTACTTACACAATCGGAAAAGAAGGACACACACTTAATAAATAAAAATAAATAATAAGCACCTGGGACCGCTGCTGTATTATTACAGCCACAATTGCATTTTGTACTATATTTAGAGTAGTGGCCATAATTGTGGAAACCTTTTGGGAAAAGTGTATTTTCTAAAACTAGCTAATAACACCACTTTTTTTTGGAGTAATACCATAAAATTATATATCAATGGACAGATCAAGAATGTAATGCAATAACTTTTATGAAGGATATGCTATTAGAATAGCAGTTATAGTGTAAAGAAGAAAAGTGAAACACGTAGAAAAAACACGATATACAAAAATTATCACCATAGAAAAAATGAGATATACAAAAATTATCACATCAGTTAATACTTAGTTGGGTAACCTTTAGCATGAATTACGGCCTTACAATATCTTCCCAGGAGTGAACCAAGTCTTTTAGTTCTGCAGCTGTTATAATGTGAAAACAAGATTGAATGATTGCTTCTATTAACTGGGTTTTATTGCTGGGTCGCTTCTGACTAGCAAGTTTCTTTAGTCGGCTCCAAAGATTTTCAATTGGGTTAAGGTCTGGGTTGTTCCCAGGCCATTCCATCAGTGGAATATGATAATCTTGAAACTCCAAAAAAAAAAGTGGTGCTATTAGCTACCAAACCTCAAAAATACACTTTTCCCAAAAGATTTCCACAATTTTGGCCACTACTGTAAAATATTTACAGTATTATGTACACCACGTGGGAATCTGCTCTATGTCAGGGAATACAAAAATAGCTTAAATAAGTATCTGGGATAGAGAATAAAGGATGGTTTGTCTCTGTAACAGAGCTATCAACATCAAAAAGGAGCTGGGTATTTTATGGAACAAACATAAGACGATGAATAGTCATCCATTTGAAATCAGGTTTCCTGCAACGCGTGCCTAATCTAAAAGGCAAATTTGCAGGTCCTTTGCCATTTCAGAATGTCTACAGGAAAGCAAAACTGTATTAAAGGGTATGAAAAAAGAAGGAAAACATCTTACTTCACTTTACAGAATCGGAAAAAATAATACCACCTCTCATTGAAAATTTTGTCGAGTCAGTCCGCATGCTTCAATTGCTGGACCATGCCTCTGCTCTGCAATATTCACATTGCCAGCCCTGTGACTGGTGGCTTTATCTACGGTTGTTTAAAAAGGTCAATGAGAGCTGAACCAGAGAAAGTGATAGGAATGAATGAATTCACTGCATTTTAACAGCATCAGTAAATATGGAGCTGTTACGGGATGGACCGGAGCAGTTAGGCATGCAAAACCTGTTTTCTCTCTGTTCCTTTGACTCAATGCATGAAATACATGGCCTGAATTCTTGCAAATTGCTGCTCTGAAAGAAAGCAGACGGTCCATTATGCTGACCTTTTAAATTACTCAATAGCTTTACCGCCTTGCAATCCCTTTCAAAATGCCAGTTGAAGTATCATATCAAATCGGTTAGCCCGGCCAATCCAAATATCAGGTCTCTAAAAAGGTTACTGTGTTCAAACAGGCAAGTTGCCTTGACAGACAGCTAGGACTGAGCAGCTGCTTACTGACATTCTGTGCGGTCAATGAGAATACGTGAGCAACCCCGGACAGGTTTGTTATTAAGACCAATGATGATAACAACCGCAAGAGAGCCAGGAGTGACCCTATTACCTATGTGAAGATATTGTACATTGACACCATCCTGAACCTTTCTTGAACAGCTCAAAGGGAGAGTTTCTGGTTAGCTTCCCTTCTTGTGTGAATTAACCTGGTTGTGACCTCAGAGAAGGCTTTCTACTAATACCTGCCATGGCTGGAGGAAAAGAGGAGGTATAATAAGACTGCCAGATGATCTGCAGGTTCAGGGCAATGATATTTCCTTTTGGAGGCAGCGGTCATATCTACTGTATGCTCAGATCTAGTGATTGGGGACTTCTTTCAAACCTGGGAAGAGGGGAGCATTCTCCCTACACTTGAGGGCTTCAGGAGAATTGAACAAGCACTGACCAGTTTGGTTGGCCAGCCAGGTTTGTCATCCAACACAACTACCCTCTCTTCCTCTTGTTTGGTGCCCAAGGCAGCCACAATCCTTTGCCTAAAGCAAAGTTTGGCTTAGTCCATGCGTTTAGTCAAAGACACAGAAAGTGACAGAGAGGCAGCATCATTCTCTGCTCATCTTTTCTGGAACTGAGGCAGCAACTGCTGAGAGGAATCTATAGACTGAGGCTCTTCTTTCTGAGAAATTGCTAATGAGGTTCATTAAGTTCCCTGGGTCAAGAATATACTGTTTCTGTTCTTTATTGTCCGGAATATTTATTTTTCCCTCTCTTCAAAATCTGATTTCAGAAGAACTTGCCCATATTTGCATATCCCCCTGAAGAGTTGCATCTTTCCCCCTGTAATTGATCAGCATTTATGTGTCTCAATCAATTTACTCTCCTTTGTTCCCCGTGTGGATGCCTCTGATTTAATCCTCAATTAAATAAAGATTTAACCTCAAAGTCTAGATGCCAAATTAAAAATATTAACTCAAATAATCCTACTAATAAAACATAGGAACCATAATAGTCCCATCTTGGATATGTATTAGAATTTACATGAATATCATTCCAATATAATTTTGTTATTTAATCTCCTGAATGATTCAGTTATCATCAGTGGAATCTGGCCATACATGTCTGTCCGTCCTTCCTTCCTTCCTTCCTTCCTTCCTTCCTTCCTTCCTTCCTTCCTTCCTTCCTCCCTCCCTCCCTCCCTCCCTCCCTCCTTCCTTCCTTCCTTCCTTCCTCCCTCCCTCCCTCCCTCCCTCTTCATTCTTTTTGTGGGAACCCCATCATGAAGGAAGTGGCATAGAATCTCTTCACATTTTTGTTGCAGTAATTAATAATTACCCATCAGAGTGAAACAGCATAGAGCAAGGACAATCCTTTTCAAAACAAGTGTTCATGAATTTAGTAACAACTGTTTAGGTTGATATCTAACACACCTCATACTGCCTTTCCCAATAATGCTTCAGTTAGTCAGTCAAGACAATTGTTACAGAAAATTAAAAGATGGAAATGCCTACTTGAAAATGTTTGGTCATTAAGGTCTTCCGGTCATCTTCAATTTGTCGGAACTTAGCCTTCAGTCCCTTCATTTGTGTTTCCATTCTCAAAACATACTGGAAATCCCTCTGAGTCCGTAGATTTAAAACTTCAATGGACTGAGACATATTCTGAACCTGTGAAAGAAGAACACTGCTCGTAACCTCATTTTTAAAAGTGCTCTCATCTTTCTTTCCCAAGGCACTTAAATAAAATGCAGAGTGATAGTTTGGCATGTGTCAGTTCTTGGATTGTTACCCGTTTTTAAAGACCTCAGCAAAACGCTGCATTTTTCAATGCACATGAATAGAGCGTCTGAATCGCAGATTAGATGCCACTCTTGTTCTTGGACAAATACAGCTTTTCTTAATTAATGAGATGGTGACAATACTGAATTTGGATCCATGCCTTTATCTAATAAGCATTACCCTGCAAAAAATAATAATAATATCATGATGCAAATCAGGAGAATGCTACAAGACAAGCATTGCTTTCCAGGCACAGCCAAATGCTACAGCGGTGTAGGACACAGTCTCAGGAGGTCCAAAGGAAGCACACTATTTCCAGAAGAGACCATTACCAAAACAAGGAACATTTAGAAATTTTCCCCATGCCACCCAAAAAGAGGCACTTCTAACTCTTGACATAGAACTGGTGGGTGAAAGAGATGCAGGAATTTAAACAATGGTATGAATAGAATTCACATCTCATACACATCACTCAGCAGAATTTCCTCCATAATAGCTTTTCAGATTCTCCACAGTAAAACCACAAGTTCTTTCTATTCTTGTGTGTTTGTTTATCTCTTCCAATTCTCCCTGTCAGGAGAAAGTCTCACAGGAAGCCTGATTCAAGAGGGCAGAGACATCTGTTAAGGTTCATGATGATGTCACACCTGTCATGATATCATCACTTCAACGATGCAAATGATGCAAATTTACATCATTCCCATCATTTGCCCAGTTATGTTATGGCACCCATAATCTCACTTGTGTCCCCGTCCCCGTCCCCCCCACTGTGACACTCCTGCATGCTCTTTGCTTTGCTTTGGAGTTGATTCAGAGCGGCACACAGATCCACACCAGAGACTGCTTCTTATTAAAATAATATGTTTTTAAGGATGCTTCATTTTGGGACCTCAAGTTATACTCCTGAAGAAGGAAATGAGAAGTACAATTAAAACAGATATGTGGTTTTATACATAGGTGAGCCCTAGTGACAACAAACACTTGGCAAATCTGATTTGTTTTCATATAACTTACAGATGAGTGTCATTTTTTTTAACCAAGGGAGGGAGGTAGTTTCTGACTTGCCTCTCTTTACACCTTGTGAGAATACAAAATAACAGAGTTGGGAATGACCTTGGAGGTCTTCTAGTCCACTTCCCTGCTCAAGCAGGAAGCTCTACCCCATTTCAGACAAATGATTGTCCAATCTCTTTTTAAAAAATATTGGAGCACCCACAACATCTGAAGTCAATCTGTTCCACTGATTAATTGTTCTAACTCTCAGGAAATTTCTCCTTTGTTCTAGGTTGCTTCTCTCCTTGATTAGTTTTCATCCAGACAAGAAACACACCCTGAAATACTAGTTCCAAATTTATTGTAAAGTTACGTTCACAGAATCTTGCAAGTCTGAAAGTACATCTTCCCCTCCTTACCTTTACAGTTTAAGAAATTTGGCAGGGTCCCTTCTGAGATATTTGCCACCCACATTCCACCTGTGAGCTGAGTTCAGGGGTAGGCTGCTGGGGGTTCGCAGGAGTTCGGGAGAACTTCTAGCTAAGATTCTGGGCAGTTAGGAGAACCCCCAAATCCCACTCCTGGCTAGCTTACCCCACCCCTCCCAGGAGTCCCCACGCGGCCCGTTTTGGATGCAGGAAAGTGCAGGGCGTGCGCGGCGGCTTGGGGAAGGCAAAAAATGGGCCTACCGGAAGTTCAGGAAGGCTGGAGACGGGCCTCTGGAGCCCAGGGGAGGCCATTTTCGCTCTCCCGGAGGCTCAAGGAAAGCCTCCGGGAGCCCAGGGAAGGCAAAAATGCCCCCCTGTAGTGCAGGAGGCCGATTAGGCACGCCCACCATGGCTACACCCAGCCAGCAACTGGGCAGAGAACCCCTTGCTAAAATTTTGAAGCTCACCCCTGGCTGAATTGATACCTGTTTGACCCTTGTCTAGTCTGTGGCTCTTCTGCTTGTCTCCCAAAGACATTCCCACATACCATTGCAATAACATGCCATTTTGTAATCAGGGTAACTTTGTCACTATACTTATATTCGCTGCAAAGGAAAATCAGAAGTTTTTTTTCTCTCTTTTCTTCCCTTTCCTTTTTTCTTTCTGCACTTTTGCTTCCCCCTCCTTTCTCCTTTCTTTCTTTCCTGCTTTTCATTAGTTTTGTGTTAGTTTTTATGCTCTTTGTAAAACTTTTACTAAAAAAATAAAATCTGAAAATGCCCCACATCACAGCCAAGGTTCTTTCTGAGCTTCAATAACATGCAGCTTCTTATGAAACACGTGGAACTACTTTCCAGACGTGTGGCTGGACCCTTGCTCTGCACACTGTGCTGCCTGTGGAGCTTATGGTATGGCAGCCATTGTGGCTGGCAGCTTCTTCCCTTCATTTTGCTGCCAAATCCACAGGCATCATTTACAAATTGGAAGTGAATTGCCTGCCACATTTTCTGTCTGAACCACACACCCTTTAAAGACAAACGTAGAGTATGAACTCCATCTATCAAACGAAAGCCGGATGCCATTAACATGCTTGCCTGGGGCAGATATCTTTCTACCCTTGAAACCTACTTTTTCATGTCTGTGGTCGAATATTTTTGCTTCAAAACATCAAAAATCAAAGCCGCATGGTGGGAAAACGATGGGGAAGCAGACTCTTTCAGTGAATAGATGGGTGCGTGACTTTGGATGGCTATGTTTTGGGTCAATAGTGAGGTTTTATAGGCATTCAGGATCTCAGAAAATTGGATGTGATTAATGGAAGAGAATGGTTTAGCCCCAGAAGGAGAATGGCCAATGTGTTTCACAGAAATTCTCTGAACTTTTCTATCATCCATTCAGACTGTACTGTTGTAATCAGATGGCAAATTCTATGTAATGGATTCCATGCTTTTTACGGTCATTTTGACAATTGAAGCTTCAAACAGATTTAAAACATTAAATGATATTTGAACTGTCCATTGAAAAGCAAAAATATGGAAAAATAATAATGAATCCCAGCCCTACTGAGATTGACCCTTGATCTTTAAAATGTATTTTTTCCCTAACTACCACTTTCTCAAATGCTATCTTCTCTCCTATGGCAATCTCTTGCTATCTGTCCATTAGATGACTTCCAAATTGGAATGTTTCCACTAAAAAAACCAGAAGTATCAGATGGGTAATGTCATATAAGTCCAAACAGCACAGAGCGTAGCTGAAATAAAGCCTGACTTTTTCCAGAAAATAGAGTGATTCTTGTTAAAGCTGAAAAGATAAGGGACCAAAGGAAAGCAAAATGTGGAAATCTTGTCCCAGAGAGAGTGGGAAAGGGAGAGAGATATCAAGTGTCAGCCAGTCAAAATCAGACTCAGATTTGGGGGAGAGAAAAATAGGCAATGCTTAAATTGGTAACAATGAGAAAAGAAAAAAAGAAGAAGAAAAGGAGAAGAAAACGGAGCTATGTATTCCCTCTGATAAAGCATAAAGATACATTAGCAGCAAGACAAATAAACTTACAATATCAAGTAAAACCAAAAGTTGAGGCCACATGGGCACTCAAACCTGGACATCGTGAAGCAGGTAGACAGCATGAGATATCTTCTTGAAGACTCTCTAGAATTTGGCAAAATGTCAGAAAAAAAATCAGGGGTGAAATTCAGCAGGTTCTGACAGGTTCTAGAGAACCGGCAGCAGAAACTTTGAGTAGTTCGGAGAACCGGTACCGGAAATTATGAGTAGTTCGGAGAACCACAAATACCACCTCTGGCTGGCTCCATAGTGGGGTGGGAATGGAGATTTTGCAATATCCTTCCCCCAGGAGTGGGGTGAGAATGGAGATTTTGTAGTATCCTTCCTCAGGAGTGGAGTAGGAATGGAGATTTTGCAGTATCCTTCCCCTGCCACACACACCAAGCCACACCACGCACACCAAGCTACACCATGCACACCAAGCCACGTTCACAGAACTGGTAGTAAATAAATTTGGATTTCACCACTGAAAAAAATCCAATGGAATTAGACAAGATTTTTTTTTTTTTTTTTTTTTTGAGAAAGGTTGCTTTGCCTAACAGAATTGCCAACAGAAAATCCCAGGTAACGAATAGCAAAGATTACTGAAGACATCAAGGTCTGGGATTAATTTAGAAAAACAAAACAAAACAAAGCAAAACCCCAATACATTTGTATGGAAAACTGATTCTCAGATGAAGCCAAAAAGAAGGAGAATATTTTAGTACTTCGGATTTTGAATGGGTGTACTTCGATGCCAATGGACAAATTTAGAGCTCTCAAGAACTTATTAATAAATTTTAAAGTTCTGCATTGCTTGCATTAGCATGGAAGTAGCATTTACTTTTTATATCGTTAAGAGCTGCTTAATAAGAGGCATGGAAGGTCAATGTGCCCTCTTCTCTGTATTGTTAAGGAGAAGTGGGGAAAAGTGAGCCTCTAAATGCAGCCAGAGTGTGGCTCCAGCAATGTCAACCTTGCTTCTCCAATAGTGAAGGAAGATGGGAGCTGTGGTTCAACAAGACATGGAAGACACTTGAGTTACAATGAGAATGGGAAGACGAAATTAAGCACTGGAGCTCTTTGATGGCAACATTATAATCTGGCAACAGTGCTGAGGATTCCTTGCTTGAAAAATCCATAGAGTTCTCAAGAATCAAAGGAAAGAAGGAAATCATACTCAACTATATTCTTTCGCTTTTCCTTCTCCATTTAAAGAAAGCATGGACAATGGATGGCAGCAAGCTCTCCCCTCCAGCCATCTTCATTTTGAAATACATGACGGGAAGGGACTTAAGCAGTGGTGGGCTGCTGCCGGTTCGGACAGGTTCTAGCGAATCGGTAGTTCTGACGACCAGGTGACCCCACCCACCCACCCACACTCTATCCTGTCCTATATTTCCTTCTTTCTGGCTCAGCTGATTTGCGCGGCACAGCTGTTCTACTTACCATGGCTGCCGTAGAAGGTAAACAGCTGAGCTTCAAATTGCTGTATTTTGAACGCTGCGTGCATGCGCAAAGTGCATGCTCACAGAACCGGTTGTTAAACCGGATGCAGCCCACCACTGGACTTATGGGCACATATTGTGGGCACATGATGGCTCAGAAGTTAGAATGCAGTACTGCAGGCTACTTTTGCTGACTGCCGGCTGCCAGCAGTTTGATTCTCACCGGTTCAAGGTTGACTCAAACTTCCATCCTTCTGCAAAATGAGGATCCATATTGTTGGAGGCAATATCTTAACTCTGTAAACTGCTTAGAGAGGGCTGTAAAGCACTGTGAAGCGGTATATAAGTCTAAGTGCTATTGCTATTGCTATATTGCAGACCCGAGTTTCAATATGCAGGCAGTGTGTATGAGGCTTGGCCCTACCTATTATATTGCCTATATTCTGAACATACATGGAGGACAACCTTAATAATGGGAAAGTATTTCAATTTCAATCTGTAGTGAGGCTCTGTCCTTTGCTTGCTTCAGTTTTCATTTGCAGAATAATGACAAAAAGGCAGGATTCCACTGGCAACTTCAGTTGATTGCAGCTATTTTTAAACAGCAAATATAGTAATGCAATATTGGGTCATGCCAAGTATTCAAGTGCAATAAAATCTACTATACCCAATTTAATTTCTATTTTTTGCCCACTCAAAATCCTCCAGTTCTGCACTAATGAATAGCTCTAAATGGGATTTTTAATAGGAAAGAGAAGAAAATGAAGCAAGGATGCTGACCTGGAATTTATTGATGCTTGCAAAAGACTTGAAACAGTGGACAAACAAAAATTCTTGCTGTTATTCAGACAATAGGCAATTCTTGGTGATGTTTCATGTGTGAGTAGCTTCTCAGAAGTGCACCATCTCTTTGATGGCACAGTTCTGAAATATTTTTTTTCCCATAATTGACTTCCGGCGTTTCTGCCAACATCAACAACTCCATGAGTATAAAACCACTGCAAAGAAAGTTAGTCCAAAAGGCAAAATAGCTTCTGGGCTTCAGAATCACTCCACCTCAAAATCACTCCCTTCTTCTGCCAATTTTAGGTTATTCTACCAGTCTAGTGATATTATTAGGTGCAAGTTTTTTTTATTCAGTTTCTGCATCCCCAGCTTTTGCTTGTGGAGGTATTGAAACGTAAGTCTTTGATTTTCATATTCAGCAGCACCCAGCTGACCTTAACTGATGTTGAAAAAGCTAAGCAGGATCAGATTTGGTTAGTACTTGGATGGGAGATCACCAGGAAGTCCCAGGGCTGTAGATAAGACTGGGAGTTTAAAAAAAAGTGAAAAGAATAGCAGACATAAGACAATAGCAAATCGGTTCTGGATTGTTACCAAGAAATCAACCCAACCCAACCCAATCATAAATGTGTTAATGAAGTCACAAGGTATCAGGCAAAAGAGCCGAGGTGGCACAGTGGTTAGAGTGCAGCACTGCAGGCTATTTCAGCTGACTGCTAGCTGCAGTTCAGCAGTTCAAATCTCACCGGCTCAAGGTTAACTCAGCCTTCCATCCTTCCGAGGTGGGTAAAATGAGAACCCAGATTGTTGGGGGCAATATGCTGACTCTGTAAACTGCTTAGAAAGGGCTGTAAAAGCACTATGAAGCAGTATATAAGTCTAAATGCTATTGCTATTGCTATCAGGCTGGATCTCAAAGTTGATTTGGGAATGAGAAGGGCATTTAGGGTATTGGCTTCCTTTTGTCTAAAAGAACAACTTGAAATAAATTATCAAAAACCTAACTGGTTGGATTTTGCACAACCCAACTATAGGATGCATAACTGGCAAATCAACAGGATCTCAGTTAGATTAGGTGCATACAGATTAACAGAGTTGGAAGGGACCTTGTATGTCATCAAGTCCAACCTCACGCCCAAGCATGAGTCCCTACACCATTTTTGACAGATGGCAGTCCAGTCTCTTCTTGAAAGCTTCCAGTGATGAAGCTCCCACAACTTCCGAAGGCTAGCTGTTGCATTGGTTGATTGTTCTCACTGTCAGAAAATGTCAGATATTTCCAGGATATTTCCATCTCTCCTTGTCCAATATTCCTTGTCTGGCTTCAGGTGCTTTGGAAAATAGCTTGACCCCCTTATATACTAATAAGGGTGCATCTTGAGGTGTAGATGCAGACCTCCTTATTTCAGAGTACATATCTCTCCTATTAGGCTAGTGTTATTCAGTGTAGACTGAGATTTTTCTATTCAAAAGGAGCATGTTTTATCCCTGCAACTTTCAAGGTCTTCTTGCTAACATTGCTTCTCAATTTCTTTAGGGTTTTCACATTTGTATTAAAATGGCTTCATTTATATTAAACTTTACAAAGTGTTAATAACCCTGTAAACTGTCCAGTTTAAAAGAGCCATTCTTGAAGTACCATCATGAATGAATACTGCCTTATAGTGAGAGATGGCTTGCTTTGGTTTCTGTGAGTGCCAGATCCTGGTACTAATCAATTTCATCTAGTGGTTAAGGCACCAAGGTAGAAATCAGAAGGATATGAATTCTAGTCCTGCCTTAGGCCTAAAGCCAGCTGGGTGAACCTGAGCCAGTCACTTTCAGTCCTATGAAGGAGGCAATTGTCTCCCAGTTTTTAGCCTGATGCCTTAACCACTACACCAGGCTGGCTCTATGTTATTTTTACTCAGATGTATATACTTATTTTTATGTACATAATATTTTATATATCCCAGTTTAAAGGTTGCAATAAGATTTGTGATTTTTTTTTTAAAATGAAAGGTGTCTTTACATTTGCCTGATGCACTCACTGAAATGTCAGTTCTTTAGAGAATGAAAGAAGCAGTATTTGTTCAAATAAAAAAAAACGAATCTTCTTTGTCAAGTTATTGGAGAGTTATTAACATATAATGTATTAGGTTTGTTCTCCTTATTTAAAATAAAAGCAGAAACATCCAAAAACCATGCCAGAGTCAGCACAGTGCACGTTGTACAAATTGCCTTAGATTTCTTGAGCTCATTCTCAAAATTCAAGATTCAGCATTGGATTTTTTCTTTTTTTAGTTGAAAACTGAAATATGAGGAGCCTTTCTAAACCATCTTCGAATGATTTTGGATTCAGCATGCATACATGCATACAGACATGGAACCCCGGCTTATTATGTGCAAATTTTATTAGATACGGCAGTTACTTTGAATTTCTACAATGGAAAGTAAAGCTCATAGCATCCATTGTTCACCTGTTTACAAATAAATTTATCAATAGAAGAAAATATTTGTAGCTTAGGGTTGAACAGTGATGATGATGTTACCTGGTTATGAAATTAAACATCTGCAAGAAAATAACCAAGCCCAGAGAGCATCAAGGACCTCATAAATAAATGTATTACTACGACCTGCTTACAATATGCATCGGAAGAAAACTGTTCCTTATGTAGTATTTTTGTGGTCTGCCATGGTGTAACAGAAGGAAAATATGAACACACAAAACTCTAGGATTTTTTTTTGTACATGAGAACTTATGGGAACGTCACCCAAAAACCTCTTTGCTGTTGCAAGAAAATGAAATCTTCTGCAGAAAATCTCCACTCCCAATTTTTTGAGACTTCTTGTCTACATTTCTAATTGAAATCTAAAAGTTGTATTACATTGGCTTTTTTTCTATTAATCTGCAATCGTTTATGCAATCAGAGACTCATATACAGTTATAAATCAGGACCTGCAAAGGTTAATGTGACTACCACACCCGCCCCACCCCTCTAACTCAAGTAGTCCAGGTATGGTTTCCAGAACTTTCTAAATTTCTGTTCAATTCTTTGTTCTCTTTGCCCTGATCAATTTGCTGCCATGTTTGCACAGTAGAAAGAAAACACTTTTAAGGGAGAAAATGGGATATTTCACTTACTGGATTGCGGGGTGAGGGAGGGGAGGAAAAATATATAACTGGAAGGGCACAGACAGCTCTTTTCCTTGCCACATCAACCTCTTTAATCCCATTGGTTATTTGCTAGACATGAAAGTGAAGGAAGGTTGAGACGGGCAATAAACAGGAAATATCTGTAGCCATGGCCCCTTCTCTGGGTTTTCTCACCCACTTCTATTCAAAGAATTATTATATACAGTAATACAGGTAGTCCTTGATGTATGACCACAATCGAGCCCAAAATTTCTGTGAAACACTTGTTAAGTGAGTTCACCCGATTTTATGACCTTTCTTGCCACAGTTGTTAAGTGAATCACTGGAGTTGTTAAATTAGTCAAACTAGTCCAGCAAATTAGTCAAGTTAAGTGAATCTGACTTGGCTTTGCTTGTCAGAAGGTTGCAAAAGGGAATCATGTGATCTTGGGACGCTGCAACTGTCATAAATGTGAGTCACTTGCCAAGCATCTGAATTTTGATCACATGGCCATGGGGACGCCACAACTGTCAGGTGAAAACTGATCCTAAGTCACTTTTTTCAGTGCCGTTGTAACTTTGAATGGTCACTAAACAAACTGTGGTAAATTGAGGGCTGCCTGTATGTTAAGCCAGCAGCCCCAAATCTATTGGGCACCAGGGACCAGTTCCATGGAGAGAGATCGTTCCACGTCCTGGAGGGGGCGTGGTTTCTGGTGCTGCCTGCCTCCCGCAAATGGGGCTTCGCTTGTTTGTGCGGCCCGGCATGCCGTGGCCTGGTGCTGGTCCACAGACTGGGGGTTGGGGACCCCTGTGTTTAACCATATATCAAAAGCAAGGTTTCAGCTCTATGCTCTACTGACTAAAGAATATTGGTTGCCATTTACTTAGGTCAATTTCAACTTATTTCAAGGCTAATGGGGATTCTTTGGGGTGAAAGTAGAGGGGTACCAATTCTTTTGGCCACAGGTGTATATCGAATGGATCGTTAATTTCATTCATTTGCATTTTTTTTTTCACAGAAGAGATAGTGCCTTTGAATATTAATAAGAGAATAGCAATAAATTTCTCTGTCTCCTGAGGGGTGTGACAATTCTCCTGGGGGAGCGGAGGTTATAACTGCAGCTGCTGTTGACTTGCTGTGGGACATGAGATTAATTCAGGACTAAACAGACCTCTGGCCTAAGCCATCCAAAACATATTTTCAACTTTTTTAATATGGCCTCTAATTCAGAACCAAGAGATGACAGGAAGAGAAGGTCAAAGAATGCACAGAGACCACACGGTAGATTTGTGTTAGGTTAATCTTGCGTAACCCCATCCTTGGTTGAAAAGCAAATGAAACACTAAAGTTGACATTTAATCCAAATGCAGATTTGCTATTTATCTATCTTTTTTTCTGAGAAAAAGCTTGTAGAAACA
The DNA here is from genome assembly GCF_059756535.1 of Pantherophis guttatus. Classification (NCBI taxonomy): domain Eukaryota; kingdom Metazoa; phylum Chordata; class Lepidosauria; order Squamata; family Colubridae; genus Pantherophis; species Pantherophis guttatus. Next base: position 87,747,478 of record NC_142065.1, read on the forward strand.
GCAAAGCCACATTTTTTAAAAAATTATTCTTGTCATGATGGAAGTCATGCGAATACAATATCCTCCCCGCACAGTGACACAGCTACAACTATTTGTTATGCCACCGCAGGGCTGAATGTGCAATATGGAGTTCTTATGCACCCAAATGTAATTAGCTTAAAATCATTTCACTAGGGCTGAGGTGAATTTTTGACAGATTTGGTTATTCGGGTAAAAATTCTAAAACATTGTACCATTTATATGTAATAAAAATACACAGGGTAGAAATAATGCCTCAGATAATCCTGATTACAGATAGTCCTCGATTTACAACCATCCATTTAGTGACGAAAGTTACAATGGCACTGAATTAACAGAATTAGGGTGCTTGGCAACTGGCATGTGTTTATGACAGTTGCATTTCGTGGAGTCATGTGACCACCCTTTGTAACCTTCCGATCTGGTTTCTGACAAGCAAAGTCAGATTGGCTTAATGATCACATGATTCACTTAACAATCACAGTGATTCGCTTAACAATGATGGCAAAAAAGGTCATAAAATGAGGCACAACTCACTTAACAATTGACTTGCCTAGCATTGGAAATTTTGGGTTCAATTGGATTACCTCAATTTATGGATAAATATAGTTGTATGGATAAACTGTATGTGGATGATCTGACTCAGTTGGGCATCCGTGGAATTTGCAGATAGAATGGTATTTCCAAGTGCAAACAAACCTGGTTAAGAATGAGAACACAAGATGGTAGACTCAGGGCTTTCTAGGGGAGTACAAAACAATATTTAAAAAGGTGATATTTGCCTCTCAAAATGATTCACTCGTGTGAAAAAACCAAAATAAGTTAACATCTGAATTAGTAGTATAGCCCATCCTTTTTCTCAGAATACTTGGTTTTCCTATGTGGAAGACAAGGGAAAATTAATAAAGAATGGAGGCATTCTGGAGGGGTCAAAAAAGTCAAGATGGCAGCTACAACCAGGCAATCGAAGCCTCACTCTCTTTATCATGCATTATATAGTGACACATGGAGAAAAGTGGTGGAGTTTGATCACATGGTCACAGAAGCCATCTTGACACACGCACACACATGGACAACCCTGCAGAGCATGTTAGAGTTTAGATTCCTTCCTAGTTGAAATGGTGGAAGATACATTAATTACATATTAGGCTACTGATACTTTAATAAATGTATTAGGCTTAAATCTCCTGCTTCTAAGGCTATGTGATACAGGTAGTCCTCGACGTACGACCAACATATTTGTTGTTAAGTGAGACATTTGTTAAGTAAGTTTTGCCCCATTTTATGACCTTTCTTGCCACAGTTGTTAAGTGAATCACTGCAGTTGTTAAATTAGTAATACAATTGTTAAGTGAATCTGCTTCCCCATTGACTTTGTTTGTCAGAAGGTCGCAAAAGGGGATTACATGACACCGGGACACTGCAATTGTCATAAATTTGAGTCAGTTGCCAACCATCTGAATTTTGATTATGTGACCGTGGAAATGCTGCAGCGGTCATAAGTGTGAAAAACAGTCATAAGTAACTTTTTTCAGTGGCATTGTAACTTCAAACGGTCACTATTGTAATTTGAAGACTATCTGTACTGAAAACCAGTTTTTGAAAATGTTATTTTTAGGTAAGTCTGGAATGAGGAACTGTAACCCTTGTGATATGGTCAGATTTACAATTCTCATTATCTCTACCATGGGCAAGGAAACTGGGGCTAATAGAAAGTGAATTTCAACATCTGGTAGTTTTTCCTGTTCTGTTCTCTAGTGCACGGGTGTCAAACTCACGGCGTCACGTTGCCATCACATGGCATATTGTGACGTTTTCCCCCTTCATGGAGCTGGAGTGGGCGTGGCCTGCACGTCATGCATCTGGCCCATGGACCGCCAGTTTGACACCCCTGTTCTAGTGCAATGATCAATCATCACTGAAAACATTGAGAAGTTACTGGAGGAGGTAGATTCAGGAGGACTTTATGCTTTTAATACTCTAGGAGGGACTGTCTTCTTTCAACAGGGCTTCTCTCAAATCAGTTACAGGCCCAAACTCATCCTTCAATTTCCTGAACATTTTAGTCCTGTTGTGTGTTAACAAAAATGGATCCAGAAATACAGTACAGTGTCAGCATATAGATTCCCTTTCACCAGTGGTGGGATTCAGCCAGTTCGCACCACTTTGGGAGAACCAGTTGTTAACTTTCTGAACAATTTGGTGAACTGGTTGTTAGAAGAAATCATTAGGGCAGAGAACCGGTTGTTAAATTATTTGAATCCTACCACAGCCTTTCACCTTGGAAAGATACCTCACTTCACAGTTCAGAAGTTTATTGATTCTGAAAGGCAGACTGCTTTATTTTAGTTTTTATTTTTGCAACCAATAGCCAGTATAAGAGGTGAAACGTCTAGGAACAGTGATGCCACAAGCCAACTGTTCAGAAAATGTTTGCAGCTACAGTACGTGTGCTCATTATGCAACCTACTGAGAGAATGTTCTGTCAGTTTGAGAGCTGAAATTATCCTGGAGATCTCTCTTATTGTGATTTCTTCGCTTGAGGTCGGGCATATTCTAGCCACAACTTTGCTTTCTCTAAGCTTGTTTTCCATTGTATCTGACGGAACAATAGACCCTCAGTCATGTCTTCTCTACTGCAATGGGGAGGGTTTGGAAAGGGGGAGGAAGGAGACCCCTGGATCTTATGATATCCCAGCATAATTTGGAAGTTCTGCTCTAATAACAGGTCATCAAAATGAAGACTGTGATTGATGTTGAAGTCATCTCTTTATCACAAAAGAATGGGTTAACTATTTATTTATCTTATAAAATCTGGATTATCTCAATCATTAAGTGCAACAGGTATATTAAAGCATGCTGTGGACAAATTTGGACAAGGTGACCTTGAAGAAGTACCATTGTGAATTACTAATTAATGTACCTCTACCTGAGCAAATGCTAAGGGGCGGCTATAAGACCAATTACGGTCCTTTGGAACTGAAGTATCTATCTTCACCACATAGGAAATGGCTAGTGTTTTTTGCAGTAGAACCTGGCAGTAGGCCACTCAATGGAAAGGGAGCTGTATCGGATTGCCTATTCAGGGCTGTCAGAAGTCAGCTTGTAGCTTGTGACAAAAGAATGCCCTCCGGTAGATCATCTGTCCAGGCAAGTGGCAGCATCTAGCTAATTCTGATTGATCTTGGAAAGCTCAATCTCATTAGCACTTGGATGGGAGAACACACACACATCTCATCTCTCTCAAGAAAATCTCAGAAGGCAGTGATGGCAAGCTATTTCTATACTGTTGCCAAGAAAACAACATTCAAGTATTTCTTCAGGAGTTGAAGGAGTCTTTATCTTTACCAAGAAATTAACCAGACTGGAAGTTGATCATTACCTTTGCAATACTGAACAGACGTGTGGAGAGTAAGAAAGAGGATCCTGATGGAGATTTACATGATCCGTTGCCCAGACCAAAGTGGCTGGAGCATTTGAAAAATCAACACTACAGGAAGGCTAAAATTAGAGGAGGCTTTGATTGCTGGGCAGATCATTTACTGGAGTTCTCTTAGGGATTCATTGTCATCTTCGCATTTCCATTTCTCCTTCTACATTACTGCCTAACAGATCTGAGGATTTCTAAAGAACCCGTGAAACAAACACTTACAAGCAAATGCAGACTGAAAGCTTTGAGAAAAATCACAGCCGCCGTTAACCTGCCAAGGTGTTATTTCAGGGAGGAACCAGTGATTATTTTATAGCAAACATAGCTTGATTGTTGATGATGCTTTTCATGATAAAACAAACAATTGCTCTCTTAGCATCTTTACTTCATTCTCCCATCCCCAAGAAACAGCAGTTTAATCATTTCGTTTCTGCAGTTGGAGTCATAAAATTTAGGGAGTTATTGAGAAATGAGGAAAAAAAAACCAAACCACATTTATATGCAGCAAGTGCAAGCCTGACATGTATTGTGTTATCATTCCTGAAAACAATTGATGGAGTTTAATAGCTTAAGCCTATTCAGCAGATTGAAATAAAAGGGTGGTTTGGATTGTATTCCAGCTAATGGTTGAACTGAGTAGAGAATTGGACCTTTGGATTTTCTGCAGGCATGGGTCAATAAAACAATGACCTTTGTAATAATATTATAAACAGGGATGACACTTGTTTTTTTTTTATTTTTTTATTTTGGAGGAACACATTACCAAATTTGCACTGCATGGCAGTATTTAACAATGCCTGTTGCCCTGGGCGAGACCCAGAAGCATTACTGTAAATAAAGATTCTAAAGGCTGACCAGTTTCCCATTTCTTATTTTTAATTACAAGAATCTTACAAAAATTAAGTTGCTTAACCTTGTTGTAGAAAATCTTGTGATAATGACAAGAGGTTGCACATCTGGCTGAGCTTGTCTGGTCTCAGTAACTACATTGGTAGGGCCTCCTTAGTACTCAAAGGGAGACTACTTTGAAATAGCAGGACTGGGATGTTGAAGGACTCTTGGGAAGATGGTAGAGGTAAATCACTTACATGCACTTGTAAAGAAAACTGTGTGGATGTGTCCATGAAATCACTGGAAGCCCAGCTTGATTGGCATAACAAGAACTCAAGGAGTTTAGCATTTATGAGTAACATAAATGTTACAATTATTTATTTCTTTTCAATGAATTATTCAATGCAGACCTTATGCATTGGTTCATTCTTAAGTAGCTAATGGAATTTGAAAAGGCACACATACAGGATAAAGCAAAATATTAAAAAGGAATAATGCTAAAATAATTTAACCACTAAAATCCTAGCTGAAGAGATGTGTTTTAACTGCTCTCCCAAAAAGTGGACAGGATGGAGGTTTGGTGCAAATCTGAAAGGAAAGTATGAAAATTATGGTGTGATAGGCAGATGGCTTCTATTACCTTCTGTTGCACAAATATCCACATGTGACTATTTGCATTGAAGTTTGACTGTGTGTATACTGACTATACAGAAGCATACTGTAAGTGCAGAAAGTGAGTTTTCTGTTTTACCCTGGCACACCAACTCTCCAATGAGTTGGCTGAAATTGATAAGAAGGTTCTTCATTCAACCTGAAGCCATTAATATCTCCTTCTGAAACTACTAATCAAAGATAAGAGTACAATTCAGGGGATCTGATGGAACTTGCTTATTCCTACCCAAATCTTCTGACTCTCCAAAAATCACCTCTATGAGCAGGATGGTGAGGATAAGCTAATAGCTTTTTCTCAAAATGGTTTGGGTGGAGAAAGTCATGTTATTGAATCCTCAGTCAGAACTAAGATTGTAGTACGGGATGAGGAATGCAGCAGAAAGATTAACTATAAAATTGCTCTGTTGATCCCCAAAGCTTGTTGACACAAAGTGTCATAAAGATAACATCTGAGTCAAACTGGACTCTTGGTGACTTCTTGACCATGTCTTTCTCATTGTCAACAGTATGGAACTGGTTTGCTACTGCCTCCTTCTGGCACACTGGTTTTATTTATTTATTTATTTATTTACTTCCCAGCCCTGGGTATTTCCTTACAAACCCCTCATCCAGGGGTGAAATCCAGCAGGTTCTGACAGCTTCTGGAGAACCGGTAGCGGAAATTTTGAGCAGTTCGGAGAACCGGTAGTGGAAATTTTGAGTAGTTCGTAGAACTGGCAAATACCACCTCTGGCTGGCCCCAGAGTGGGGTGGGAATGGAGATTTTGCAATATCCTTCCCCCAGGAGTGGGGAGGGAATGGGGATTTTGCAATATCCTTCCCCTGCCATGCCCATCAAGCCATGCCCACCAAGCCACACCACGTCTACGAAGCCACAATCACAGAACCGGTAGTAAAAAAAATTGGATTTCACCACTGCCCTCATCCAATAGGGTCTGACCCATCTTTGCTTTCATAATCAGGCATTACAATCAATTCACATTGCTCAGCAATTGCTTTGCTGGATCACTCCAGTGCTTTAACTGGTTTACCGCCTTGTTGGACTCATTGGTAAGATGGAATCAGAGCACTGCAGCCAGGAGATGAGAATGTAATACGGTACTATCTGTGTCAGGAATGATTAATGACAAAAGACACCAAAGGCAGTGAGCGCTGATTGGAATTCAGCAAGGCCAGGCCAATGAATCATCCAAAGATGCAACTAATAGAGTACTATAGCATAGCCACAGCTACTGTATATCTAACTGAAATTATTTTCCCACAAGTCCTGGCGGGATTCTTTGGTAATTTTAGGGGCTACTTTCAGGATGCCCTTGCCAATCAAAATTAGGCTTTTTCTCAAATTGAAGGAATCTGTATACAATACAGCAATGTTCTCAGTAACACCACGTGTCTGGTTTTTACATCATTAATTGAACAGCTCAACTGTAGATTTTCTTATTAGCCTAGGATTTTAGATCCTAGAAGTTATAATTTAGATTTATGGACTCTTAATGTCCATTATGTTCTGGATATTTCAGGGAACTTCTGATATGGTACAAGTTATAATTCTAAAAAACAGGTGAGTAATTGGACCCTAAATGAGTCCATAAGGATTTAATGAATTAATTTCTTACTGCATACTAAGATTTATTTCATGGAATTTACTGCAACTATACTGCTTTGAACATTATCATTTTATTTTAGATTACTAAAATTAAACTTGCCTAATCATCATTAGAGTCTTTATTGTCCCATTCCCAGCAATTTCTGTTTTCAGGACAACATAACAAAATAAATTACATCAATGAACCAGAATGTTTTGTTTCTTTGCTTTTGTTTGTAACTGCTTTTTTGCTGCTTACAGAAATATTTGCTTATAAATACTTATTAGAGAGACTGAAAGCACTGCAAACATACATTCTCACTTCCCAGAAATTAATGGCAAACTTGGTGCATAATCATTTTTTGACTTATTATCTTATATATTCTAGAAAGTGCTTATTGTAGCGCGGTTGATTATTACATGGAGAAAGTGGTTAAGGGGAAACTTTTTAAAATTGAAAACACATTATTTGTGTAATGGAAAGACAGAGTTAGTGGGGGAAACAAATCTCCATAAATACCTTAATTTGAGAATAGACTGGCTGCAGCTTCAGGCCTGCAAATGAGCCCTGGGTGATATTTTTAAATCCAATATCCCAATACTTAGAGATGGAAAATGCACTGAAATTGCAATGTGTGCCCTCAGAATAATATTGCTGCAGTTTAGGAAGCAAAGAAAAGTTGACTTCTCAAAAAGAGGAGGGAAATATTTTGCATTAAGTCTCTTGCATCATAATCTGTGTTCTCTTTAAATCAAAGTTTCTCAACCATGGCATGTTTAAGACATATGGACTTCAACTCCCAGTATTCACCAGCCAGAATGGCTGGCTGGGGAATTCTGGGAATTGAAGTCCACGTGTCTTAAAGTTGCCATGGTTGGGAAACCCTGCTTTAAATATTGTATTTCCTCTGCCTCGCTGAAGGAGATCAATCAAAGGAACGCAATGAGTATGCTCACCTTTTCAAGCAGTTGCCTTAACTGCTTGCTCTTAGCATCCCTGGAGCATAAGTTTTGTTCCGGTGCAACCACAGTACAAATGCATCGTCCATCTGGATCTTGCGCAGAACTATAAACCTGCCACCCTTCTTTGGGACTGATTTGAGTCTGAAAAGAAAACAACAAGGTGTAGTAAGTGTTGAGCTGGTACTGAGGGAAATTGAACATTGGAGTGGTCCTTGCAAACGACACCCTGCCCCTCCCCAAAATCAATCAATGTCTTTAGAAAATAAAGATGCTTAAGAATGCGTAATTGCTTTAGAAAAGATGCATATGGTATCAATAACATCTTATTTATTTATTTATTTATTTATTTATTTATTTATTTATTTATTTATTTATTTATTTATTTATTTATTTATTTATTTAAAGTATTGATATAGCTGCCAACTCTGGGCAGCTCCCAATCAAAGATTTTTTAAGAAATCCATATGAAATCATTTTAAAACTATAAAACAGTTAAAGCATAAAACATTCAAAACAACAAAAATCTAATACCAATCTACGCTAATGTGCCATCATGCTGGGGGGTGGGGGGTGGGGGGTGGGGGGTGGGGGGAGGGAAAGCCAATTCTTTAAGGCTTTACAGAAGGCTAAAGAGGTAGATCTGGATTTGTTTAATGACTGCATGATTTACTTAACAACATGGTTGAATTTCAGGGGGTAAGTTATTCCACAAGGCAGGGGCTGCCGTACAAAAGGAACCCTTCCTAGTTCCCATTAGATGATAACATTTGTGGGAAGGAACCAGGAACATGGTTCCTTCACTTGGTAGGTATCTGCTTAGGGAAAGGCTGCCCCATGGTTAGCCTGGCCCTGTGCCCATGCAGGGCTTTAAAAGTAATGACCAAAACTGGAACATTCACCGTCTTGCATATTCAACAGATGTTATTTCTCCTTCTAAACTTCTTTATTGTCATACAGAATCCATTTTAGCTGTGATTGTATCGCTATCCTGCTCCTGCAAAAGCACATAGTGTTTCTTTTGGTATCATTTGCAGACATCAGGCATGGTCAGAGGTTGCACCAATACCAATGGAACATCTGACAGGTGCAGCGCCTTGCTCCTCTCCTTCATTTTACCACTAGTTTAGCCTTGGGGTTGGTCTTAGTTCTTTTATCTTCACCTGCAGTGAAAATATGGAGGGATTTGCCCAAAACGCTTTCCTTCTTCCTCCAGTGTCATTCTCAAATTGAAGAACAACTGGGTATAGTGGTTGTGCTGCCGGATCTGGGTAGGATGAGTGCTATTTATGTTACATCCACAGCAAGAGCTGGGGTGGTGCAGTGATTAAAATGAAATATTGCAGGCTAACTTTGTCCACTGTTAGGAGTTCAATCCATACCAGCTCAAAGTTGACTCATCCTTCCATCCTTCCAAGGTCTGTAAAATGAGGACCCAGATTGTTGGGGGCAATATGCTGATTCTGTAAACTGCTTAGAGTGTGCTGTAAAGCACTATAAAGTGCTATTGCTATTGCTATCCTTGCTTGTTGTACTTACAGTTTAACTTATCCTATTACACAAAGTTATTGGCAGAAAAAGAAGGAGAAAACCAATATATCTTGCTTTGTATATTTGTAGCCTAATATCTGGTCCACCTAATATTTGTAACCTCCAAAATTCTTATTAGCCAGCCTATTCTGGATTTGTGGGGGAAAATATCTGGATCACTTGAATAACAGTAGCAAAATATGCCCTCTTTAATCTAGAGGTGGCAATGGGGATGGAGGGTAGCTGTACTTACTTAACTGTTTTAAAATGGCCACCACAGGCTACATGTGACCGTGATATTTATTTATTTATAAAATTTATTGGCCGCCCATCTTACCATATTGCTAGAGGAAATGAGGTGAAATTTCTTACACACTCTGCCAAAATTTTATTTTATTTTTTTTAAAAAAGAGATGCTTTAGGCCTGCTGGAGGATTAATACTCATATTTCATTAATTACTGCAGCAGTAATAGATGTAGCAGCTGCAGTAGTGGTGGCTGCAGTACTAGTTGTTAACAGCAACAACAGCAGTAATAAAAATGCTGTTCAGCTGCCAAATCTTGACAATCCTGGGGAGGGGGGATTGTGGAGGATTCCACAAACCACAAAAGAATAAAACAGGGGACACAGTGGGGACTGAGTTCATGGCCACCCTGGCCAGACTCTTCATCTTTATTCTCAAATAGAGTAAAGTTTAAATAACTACATATTTCTTTGCACATCCCTTTCCTTTTCTTCCTTGTGACTCCCTTCCTTTTTCTGGTTCCAAACATTATCCTCACTAAACTCTTTGCCTCTGTTCTGTCTTCTTTTCTGACAAATTAATGGGCAACCATTGCCCTTTTATCTTGTAACTGTGCTGTTTCTTCCTCATTGTTTGTATTTATTGCTGTTTTACCTGTTTTGACTTTAGTAAACCACCTTGAAATCGCTGATAAAAGGCAGGCCAATAAACAACATGTCTGTTTTAATTGGAAGCCTCCTCCCCATGGGCCAAGTGGAGGCAGTGACTCCAACGTGGGATTCAGAGCAGTGAATCAATTTGATTTTCCTCTGCACAGACGTGCCTTTTGCTTTCTTGCAAGCAAGGAATGTAGGCAGCTCTCTCCATCTAGCTGACATTTACTTAAACAGGAAAGCAGGGGCAAAAATGTGTGCCGTTTCTTTCAGGAGAATACAGTCTAGCTAGCTGGCTCCCAAGAGACCTAGAAACCATTCACTGATCTGTGAAAGGGGATGGAGGCTTCCCTAAAATGTTATGGGAAGTACGCCAAACGCATTTTTCTTACATAAGATCCTTGCTATTAATTTATATTAGCCATATTCTTTCATATAGTCTAGATTTGCCTAATTTTGTGGTGGGTCTTCACAATGTTGGTAATGAATCCTTTCTATTATCTAATGTTCAGCTCTTCTAGAAATGCCACTTTTTTTCTCTCCCAAACTAGACGCATCAGTATAAAGGGTCAGCTTTATACTGATGCATCTAATCACTTATTGACATAATAATATTATAAGAGACATAATCGCCCCTGCTCTTCTCTTCTCCTGCAACTGGCATTTGAAAGCATCCTTGATCAACTCAAAGGTATTGTCAGACTTCGATGCTATCTCAAAATAAATGAATTTCCAAACTGCCAATCTTTAAGGAAATCTTCTCTTTATTTGAGCACAGCAACCGGATCATGACTCGATGCGGACAAGACTGACCTTTTGCCCCCCAATCCCTCCCTTTCCGATCCCCAATTATCTGCTTCTCATTGGCTATCTTCCAAGTCACTCTACTGACGTCTTGTCTCGTCATTTCACAGGAATGTCCCCCCTCCCTTCATTTCCACGACGACCCAGCTTCAAAGGGATTTAGCAGGCAAAAGTTCAGGGCTTATCTCTCTCTTCTCTATGCCAGCGGTGAGACGCTGACAGGTATACTGAATCCCAAATCTAATCACTCAGTACTTAATATCCATGACTTTATTCAATTGCCTTTTAAGCAGGGGTGCTATTCAGCAGGTTCTGACAGGTTCTGAAGAAAAGCTAGTGGAAATTTTGAGTAGTTTGGAGAACCGGCAAATACACCTCTGGCTGGCCCCAGAATGGGGTGGGAATGGAGATTTTGCAATATCTTTCCCCTGCCACGCCCACCAAGCCACACCCACAGAACTGGTAGTAAAAAACAATGAATTCCACCACTGTTTTTAAGGCCAGACATTCTGATGACATCTTGTTGTAGCACAATCCACACAATATAGGTAGCCCTTGACTTATGACCAGAATTGGGATTCAAATTTCCATTGTTAAGGAAAGCAGTTGTTATGTGAGCCATGTTTAGGACCGTTTTTGCCATGGTTTTCACTGAATCACTGCAGTTGTTAAGTAAATAATGCAATCATTAAGTAAATCCGCATTTCCCCCACTGACTTCTTATTGGAAGCCAGTTGGAAAGGTCGCAAACAATGACCACGTGACCTGTGATGCTGCAATCGTCATAAATACATGCAAGTTGACAAGCACCAAATTTTGATCATGTGACTGTAGAAATGCTGTGATGGAAGTTAATGCGAGTACCGGTTGTAATTTGAGAACTACCTGTAATTCTGTACTATAATACAAAGAATTTTCTTTTGAGTACAATATTGTGTATTTCCTGATCATTTCGATGAATGAACCTTGGCCTTAATGTTTGGAGAGATGGAGAACTTCTGTCTCCTTGCTATGCATGGATTTTAAATACACTGATACTTTCTCCAGTTGCCTTTTTAAAAGTCTCCAAAGTATTTTTTTTTTCTTTTAAATTAAGGAGATCTTCGAAGTCCTTGATCATTTAGTCACCTCCTTCTGCATTTTTCCCAGAGTTATCATATTCCTTTTCAAATTTGGCAACCAGAATCGCACAAAGTATTCCAGAGATGGACAGACAGATCTAAATAAAAAAAATTAAAAAACTATAATGTTTTCAGTTTTATTTTCAAAACCTTTCCTAATGAATTGTAGCACGGGCTTTATCTTATTCACAGCTGTTGCACATAGAGTTGATATCTTCCTGAAACTATTAAACTATGAAATTAGTGATTTTTCTGCATTGCTGTGCATAAACATCTAACATGAATTGCATTTGCCATTTGGTTAACCAATCACCAGTTTACAGGTAAGTGAACACCATAATTGTTAAGTGAACAGAGTGGTCATTAAGTGAATGTTATGGTTGTTAAGCATATTCATTTTCCCAAATGGGTGGGTTTTTTTGCTGGAAACCTGAAGTAAATGCAAGAAACTGGCAAAAAAAATATCACAAATTGCGATCCTGTGACCACAGGATACTGCAAACAGCTGTAAAAGTGAACTGGTTGCCAAGAATCCAAAATTGGGTAACGTGACCATGAGTGTGTTATCATGTGTAGCCATTGTAACTTCACAAACTGGTTATAAGTAGCTCTTGGGAGATCAGTCATAACTTCATACAATTCTTAAGAGACCAGTCATAAGTGGAGGACCACCTGTACAGTGATTCTTCTGGAGTTCTTTATAATCACATTTGGCTTTCATCCCCTGAATAGTTTGGCACATGTCTCAAAGGTGCTTGTTCAAGATGCAACTGGACTTTCTTATTTTTCTTAGAAGATGTTTCGCTTCTCATCCAAGAAGTTTCTTCAGCTCTGACTGGATGGTGGGGAATGGAAGGATTTATATTGCTTGCAGACGGCTGGTCATTTGCATTATTTTTAGAGAGTCATTGAAGCCACTTAGAGGTTTGTCTATGTCCTCAGAGTCACCTGAGTAATGCAAATGGGTATGGAACCTTTTTGGAACTGCTTTTTGGAACATCTTGTAAGAAAAATAAGAAAGTCCAGTTACCTCTTGAAAAAGCACCTTTGGGACAAACAACCATGACCTGGATCACTAAGAATCTCCATGGACATTTTGGCACATGCAAATTTAGCCAGTTCAATGGATAGTTTAAGTCAAGATAATTTATGAACATGTTAAAAGCATTAGTCCTAACATGGATTCTTGAGAGATCCCACTTCTTACTTTTCTCCATTGGGAACTATTCATTTATTTGTTCTCCTTACTTTCTGTGTTTAACTAGTTAATAACCCATAAAAGGGCAGAATTTCTTATGCCATCAAAAAGGAATTTATAAAGATACTGTTGTAAGAAACCTAGGGAATTATTATTATTATTTAAATCTCTAGGATGTAACAATGGCAGGGTCACCTGAACTCATGTTCCTGTTGATATTCTTTTTTAAAAAACAACACTTTAGAAAGATAATGGGGAAGGATTTATTTTATGGATAAACTCAATTTTCCCCCTACCATGGCTTATTTCTTTATATGCTTAGTTATTTGTTCTTTAAGTGTTTTCTGTGAATTTCTCAAGAACAGATTGTTCTATAATTTTCTGATTCTCTTATTATCTTTTTCTAAAAATTTGACTTCATTGGCTACTTTCAAAATCCTCTGGTACTAAGTTTGATTTGAGGGACAGGTCACATATTTTTATTAACTCAGCAATTTCTCATCTGAGCTCTTTCCAGAGTGCTTGGGTAGAAGGCATTTGAGTTCAACTAGTAGTCAGCAAAGTGTCCCAGGATATGTGTGGGATATTTTAAAGCCATGTGGGCTACTCCTTCTTGGTAAGTAGCATAGTACTAGCAGCATAGTAGCATAGTAATTGCAGGACTCCTTACCCCTCCTTCTTGGTAAGTAGCATAGTAATTGCAGGACATGAATCTTCTGTGCAGCTTCTGATTTAGAAGCTTGTGAAAATATTACAGGCAAATATACTCAAGAAAACTCCTGCCCTGGATCCCACAGTAGAAGTTTTTGATAGATTTTTCCAATGTTCCATTCAAAAAAACATTGCAGCACAACAATGTACCTACCAAACCAAACATGTCAATGCATCAAGTTCAACCTACAATGGTTCCGTAATATATTTCATTCAATCTTCAAACAGATCAGGCACACTTGAATAGATTTGACCTTTTAAGTTATGCTGAAGTTCTTTTTCAAATATGAATGTTTGATCCTGGGTTAATTTGTTTAATAAAAGACAGAACCATCTGTAGTTGACCAAGGGTGGGTCTATAGGGGAGACCTTTTCATTTCTAAGGTACCACAGCACCAACAAGCGTTTTTTTTTTTTACATCAAATGTTTGAAAACATGTACTATTGAATGCAGTGTAGCATTCTGTACATTTAGAAGACGAGCATTATATTTCAATGCAGTGTTGAAATGGAAGGGGAAGTAAACATTTGAAAATTCATATACTGTATGCCACAACTGTACAATTGTGGAAAATTTGCAAGTGTAAGTAGATAATTTAATGTTCTTAAAGAAAAAAACAAGGCAGGGACAACACACACAGCACGGCCTCTGGAATTTGTTCTAATTTCTTTATCAGGAATAGCCAGTGGTGAAATCTAAAATTTGTTACTACCAGTTTTGTGGGCGTGGCTTGGTGGTGGGGGTAATGTGACTGGGTGGGCGTGGCCAATTTTTTTTTTGACTTTTAAAACCATTTTTCTACAACCTCTTCGGCGAAGAGGTTGTAAAAAATGCTTTCAAAAGGCTCTGACTATCCCAGCTGAGTTGCCTGATTGGCAGAGGGTTTTTAAAAAATCCTCTGACGATCAGGCAACTCAACTGGGATCATCAGAGCTTGGATTGTCAGAGGCACTTAAAAGAAAAAAACTTTTTTTTCTTTTAAATGGCTCTGACGATCCAAGCTGAGTTGCCTGATCGGCAGAGGGTTTTTAAAAAATCCTCTGACGATCAGGCAACTCAGCTGGGATCATCAGAGCCATTTTAAAGAAAAAAGCCTCTGATGATCGCATGGCTCAGCTGGGCATGGGGGGGGATAGGGATTTTTGCTACCAGTTCTCCGAACCACCTGCCTCCATCACTACTGGATTGGGCGATCCGGTCCGAACTGGGAGCATTTCACCCCTGGGAATAGCCATAGGAAATGGGCATGTTTCTGCTTTCCCCTCTTTTGCAATTGGAAGTCAGCCATTTACATATTTAAATAATAACAATAATACATCCCCATAGTTATATTGATAATTATATCTGCTCCCTCCCAAAAATGGAGGTGGAGGTTTACTTTAGGTAAATCAAATCATCAAAGAAGAAAAGTGCATTGGCTGATTATGTAAAAGACAACCAAAAACAAGCACTGATGTAAGTTAAAAATTGGGACTGCTGAATCTTGTTTCCCCCAATGTACAAGTCTCCACAACCACATGGCGCAACACAGGAGAATGAACTCATCAGGACAGGATTCAGCAGTCCATCTGCACCTGAAAGACAAGGGTTGCTACTTTGAAGATAACAAGGTTCACATTCTTGATAGAGAGGGCCACTGCTTTGAAAGAGGGGTCAAAGTGGCTATCTATGTTTAAATTAAACAGCCCTGTCTCAACAGAGGGGGAGGGATACAACACCACCTATCTCCTGTTTACAAGTCAGTCTTTCAGCAGTCCCAAGATAGTTCCATGGGTTTGCACTCTGATTCAGGTACTCTGAGGACATAGGTTAATCCCCAAGTTGTTCCCCTAATACTCAGTGTGTTAATGACTGACTGACTGAAAAGGGAAATACAAATCCTTCCTTCCCTACCAGTTAGTTAGCACTGAAGCTTCCCAGAGGAGGTGAAGTTTCTTCAAGAAAGTCCAGTTTGTTTGAAAAAACAAAAAGCACCTTTAAGACAACCATGATGACCTGGATGGCTGAGAATCTCCATAGACATTATTTAGTGAAGGTAATAAAGCAAAGGTAAAGGTTTTCCCTTTTCAATCGAGTCCGACTCTAGGGGATGATGTCATCTCTGTTTCTTAGCGGAGGGAGCATTTCTGTGGCCATGTGGCCAGCATGACTTTATGCTGAGGCACACAGAACATTGTTACTTTCCCATCAAAATGGTACCTATTTATCTACTCGCATTTGCATGCTTTTGAACTGCTAGGTGGGCAGGAGCTGGAGCAAACAACAGGAGCTCACTCTGTTGCATGGTGCTCGGGTCTTGAACCCAGGCTGTCAGCTTTCCAGTTGACAAACTCAGTGTCTTTAACTGCTGAGCCACTGCGAGCCCCGTGAAGGTAATAAAGACATGCCTAGAATAAACAAAATGCCCTCCTATATTCCTAAACCACATATAGATCAAAAGTTATAGATCTCTTCATTCCAAACATATTTAAGGAGTTATTTGGAATAATGGAGAATCCACAGACAGCTAAGATGTAACTTTTAAAAAATAATCAGATGAATGGAAATGTCAAGAGAATTGTATATCCAAAAGTGAAACATAAAGCTCATCTTTTCTGCTAAACTTTTTAAAATATATTTTTTCCCACTTAAGTAAGATTTCAGGATGTTATGTGCTGGTAATATTGCTTTCAGGATGTTATATGCTGGTAATATTGCAAAGGATATTAGCATTGAACACATATGACTCATTATGCATTATCCCTTATAGATGCATATTCTCCTGTGCCTTAAAAACATCTCCAAGCCTGATGGACTCTCAGTTCCTCTCATCAAGAACCTCCTTCTGGTATTCACATGAAATCTATGTCCCTACAATTTCAATCCCTTGGTCTAGTCCTGTCTTTGGAATCTAAGAGAAATACCAAGCCTGCTTTTTCAGGTAGTTCAAAATAGAACAGAATGCTGGATATACCAGTTCTGAAATATTTCAAGGCTCTTCTCATCAACGTTGCTTCAAATCTGCATTCTGCAGCAGAAATTCTATACTCATTCATTATACATGGGCATCCAAAGTAATTTTGCAACTACATTAGTATCTAGCTAGCTTTATGAAAAGTCCCAGAATCATGCTCAAGTCAGTCAACCTCTGAGTTTGTACATTTATAGTATTTTGTATTATTTTCATTGGGAATGGGAGGAAGGAAATTACAGTATATGCCATGATGAAAGTATGGGTGCATAAATCTTATCTTCCCTTATTCACATCACAGGGACAATTTAAGAGTTCCAAACCATACAAACCCAGCTGCCAAAGACAAAAACAACAGCATCAGCTGCTACATAACACAATATTTTTGAAGCAGTTTGCACAAAATGTTTTTCGCAAAAAAAGCTGTCCTTTAAATACATGGAATTTCACAAAATTGAACCAATATGGCACAGTGGTTACAACAGTTCTCCTCATCCAAGTATCCTCCAGATTTCATGTGACCATGAATCCAGAATGCCCAGCCAGTATGGGCTTTGGAATTCTGGATGTTGTAGTGTCAATTTAGTAGAAGGGCCTTCAAATTTCAAAGGCCCGAGAGATACACCTGGTGAAGTTTTGGTTTAATATTTAGGTGTGAAGCTTTTGGGATACCCTTACATGATAGAGTATATGTTACTCTAAGAATACAGGTGGGACACAATAACGCACAAATATATGGATGTATATAATTAACTCTGCTATGTTTCTTCAAGTAGAAGTCAGTTCCCTGGGACTTCATGGTCACATCAATGTACTTCTTGTAGGATTAATATGATAGCAGTTTCTGCTCCTTTCTTCCAGGATGTTTATTTTTTTTCAACTTTGCAGTCTATTATACAGCCCCGATATTGGTTAGATGTCTTCAATCAAGTAATAAAGAAGAATAGCCCTTTAGCTTTTTTAAGAATGCAAAGTTCTTGAAAAGTAGTTGCTGTCACTTAGTTGTCTGAGATGCCCTCAAGCCAAGCTCAAGTTTTGGTGACTACATAGACACATCTATATTGCTTTCTTGACAACAATGTTGAAGTCATTCATCATTGCCTTTTTCTGAGAGGTTATTTTCAAGTTCCTCATCTGCTGAGGGGCCTAAAATTTCCACTAGGCTTCCATGCAAATACTAAACCAGGCCCAATTCTGTTTGGCTCCTGATCCCCGATGAGGATATCTAAGTACTACCTAGATTTCTCTAAACAGAAATGGTATTCATTTTAAATACCAGAAAAATCAAGAGGAAAAATAGCTAACATATACCGTCATACAGGAAATTATTCTCCAAAGGTTGAACTTAGGCTTTTTAAATTTTATTTATTTAAAACATTTGTATGGCCACTCAGCTTAAGAACTCCGGGCAGTCCAAAACCATGTTATAAAAATAAAAATATCATACAAAAATAGATAATAAATCTGGCACTGTAGCCAAACTTCCTTGATGCAACCCACTACATTTTCTTCCAACTCCAGCTTTTCTTTATCCCAGCTCTTGGAGAAAATGGCAACTATTTGTGGCTTTTCAGAAAGTGAAAAGGATAGAGATCTGCAAGATCTCAAGGGATAGTGTGTTTGAAAGGGTAACAGTTATTATGGAAAAGACACATTTCCCAAGTTCTGAAAGATGGCAACATCTAAAGCAAAGTTGATTTCATTGAGGGCCACATCAGGGTTATGTTTGACCTCGGGGTGTGTGGCCAGGGGGCATGGCCAGCTCGACGTCACTTGTGTTGGGGGCGCCTGTGGTAGCCTGAGTGCTCTGCCAATGAAAACGGGCTCCCAAGCTCCATTTTCAGCTGTGATGGCGTCCTGCAACACACTGTCAGTGAAAATGGAGCTCGGGAGGGCCGCCCATGGTCCTCCTGAGCTCCGTTTTCCCTGACAGATGCACCGCAGGCAGATCCTTCGCTGTTTCCAGGGTAGCCCCACCGGCCAGATCTAAGCACCCCATGGGCTGGATCTGGCCCCCGGGGCCTTGAGTTTGACACTCCTGATCTAAAGGAAGGGAATTGAAGCACACCTACTCTATCTGATCTGATGGGCAGATAACCTACAGGGAAAGGCAATCCCGCAAGTAAGCTGCCAATGTAAGGTTTTAAATGTAGTAACCAGCATTTTGAATTGCATGCAAAAGAAAAGTGTGAACCAATGCAGTTCACATAACAGAGGTGTAACCATTAACGTGGACAAATCTAGGGGCACTCAGCACTGCATGATGCTGTATTTTGGAACAGTTGTAATTTCTGGGTGATCTTCAAGGACAGCCCCATGTTAAGCACAATGCAGCAGTCCAACCAAGGCATGAATGACTGTAAGCAAGGGCTCCTGATCTTGTATAAAAGCTTATGTTGATAAACCAACATAAGCTTTGTATAATAGGAGGCAACCATAAACTTGGGGGAACTCCGGATTATTCTGCTCTTCACTAATTTGAGTACAATTGAGATTTATCTATAGCTTGATGGCTTTCCTAATTCTGTGAACCTGTGAAAACTTAAGAAGTCACAGTTATACATGGAAGCTGGTGATATATTATCTAAGTTGTCCAAATACCTGACTGCATTATTATTAATTCTGTAGAATTTATTGTAATTCTGGAAAGAAATTTTATAGAAAACTGCCTATTTAATTCTTTGTCACTCAAAGCTGGAGTCTGAGACGTGATCACATCAGGAAGAAAAATTCCTCAAAAAGAATGAAATACCGAGAAGGCTGTATCTGAACTGCTTGTAAGAACATCAAAATATCCCTTGGGATACACCTTTGCACATTCCATTTTCAAGATGTACATGTCTTATTTACAATGCAAACCAGCACATCGTATCACCTGGCTTTCTCTGAAAGCTTACAATTAAACCAAGCAAAACAAAGTAAAACAGGCCATAAAATCAAAAGCAAGCAGAAATAAACAAGTAAATAAAACAACAATGTCCAAATAAAGAAAAACCTCACCACCACCCCAAATAGACAAGACACAAAGGTTAGTACCATCAGGCAAGCCTTCTATTTTATAATAACCAGATAATAAAAAGGGTCCTAACTTATTTCATGCTGGTATCAAAACAGACCTATGAAGATGATCTAAAATGGCACCATCTAGAGAAGGCACTCCCTTTAAATAGCCAGATCTCAGGGCATTTAGAGGTATAACAGCTAAATCCAGCTTTTTACACTGGGCCTGAAATGGATTGTGAAGTGGCTCAAATAAAATATTAATGGTGTATGCTGTTGAAATTATTGAGTCCTGGTAGGAACCTCAAAGTTTCCAAACCATTTTCAAAACTGACTCATGTATAATGTATCACAGTCATCTAAAGTATAAAGCAAAATGTATGGTTGCATCTGAAATCTAAAATTCCCTACTGAGCATGGTATGATAGGAAACTTGCTTATGCTATTTATCTCCAAATACAAGGGAGTCGTTCCACTCCTGAGTGGGAATGAGAAAAAAAAAAGATTACTCCTCAGTTCTGCTTTCTCAGATCTTTTTTCACTGGAAAGGACAGGGCTTTCTGCAGAAGTGCAACATTTATGTGGAATTTACTCTCCAGTTCAACTGTTCAGTAATCAGATAATGGGGTGAACCTTGCAGCCTTCATCCTACATAGATCCCATCTTGTCATCGTTCACAGTTATGTTGTTTCCACAATAATGTCTAACCAGCTTGGAAAAGCTGGGCTGCTTATTTATTGATGAAACTTCCTGCCGGCCTTTTTGCCAAGCATTTCTAATAATGGCTTAATAATACATTACAAGCTTTTGGTGGACTTGAAAAGCCCACAGAATAAAATACTGGTGATGGTGATGGTTGCTATTTAGGTAAAGCAGAAGAAGCAGCCATTTGAACAATGATTGGTATTTCTGCTGCAGATGTAATGAAATCACATTGCCAAAAGATGGATGGGTGAAAAAAACATTTTCCCAGATCTATCTATCTATCTATCTATCTATCTATCTATCTATCTATCTATCTATCTATCATCTATCTAGTTCCTCATCTCACAGAAACGAGACCCTAGGCAGTGTATAACAGAGAATTAACAAGTGTTACTAAAAATGTTTAATGGATCATATGAAACGATCCAGATTCAAAGGGAAAAAGGTGATATGGAGCACACATAAGTATGTTGCCTTAAGAATTCAGTAATTCCTTGAACCAAATGCATTTTTTCCTGAACTGATTTCAGAGCAGTCCAGGGCAGCCAAAAAACCCCTGAAAAAAGTCCCAACTTCTATAAGGGGTAACAAATAGGTAAGACATGAATATCTCCACATGATCTAAATCAGGGGTGTCAAACTTGTGGCCCATGGCCCAGATGCATCATACACTGGCCATTCCCACTCCAAGTTTAGCAAAGGGGAAAAAAGTTGTGATGTGTCACGTGACAATGTGACGCCGCAAGTTTGACACCCCTGGTCTAAATGTTTAATACATACACTATGTGTTTTAAACAAATAAATAAATTTCAGTCTGGATTGCTGCACAACCCTACTAAACAGTAATCACCCTGATAGTTACTTCAATAGGAAGGGATCAAACATTTCAAATAAATTAACAGTAAAAGCAAATGTATGATTTGTCTTGGGCCTGGGGTACATGGATATGAAATCCTACTCAAGTTTACTCTCAAGGTTAAGGTGACCAGATTTTAACATTGGTAAAGAGGGACATTGTGGGCGTGGCTTATTTTGTGGGCGTGGCTAGCTGGTCATGTGACTGGGTGGGCGTGGCTAGCTGGTCATGTGACCGGGTGGCCATGGCTATGTGTAGAGGGACTACTCAGAGGGCTGGAAAGTCATTTCTGACAGGTCCTCACACTTTTGACTGGTCCTCACACTTATGACCATCCTCACATTTATGCCCGTGCAGCATTCTTAACAACCATGTCACTCATTTCACAACTGCTTCTCTTCACCATGGTGACAAGATAGGGCAAAAACGTAAAATGTGAGGACAGTCGTAAGTTCGAGGACTGGTCAAAAGTGCGAGGACCAGTCAAAAATAACTTTTTCAGCCCTCTGAGTAGTCCATATGCACAAAAGGACTAACCAGAGGGCTGAAAAAAGTCATTTCTGACAGGTCCTCACACTTTTGACTGGTCCTCACACTTATGACCATCCTCACATTTATGCCCGTGCAGCATTCTTAATAACCATGTCACTCATTTCACAACTGCTTCTCTTCACCATGATGACAAGATAGGGCAAAAATGTCAAATGTGAGGACAGTCGTAAGTTCGAGGACTGGTCAAAAGTGCGAGGACCAGTCAAAAATAACTTTTTCAGCCCTCTGAGTAGTCCATATGCATAAAAGGATACAGTAATTGAGAGGGATGAAGGAAGGGAAGGGAAATTAGAGTAGGAGTGATGGTTAAGAGAGGGAGGAAGAGAGGAGGAGAAGGAGAAAGGAAGAGGAAGTAGGGAGGAGAAGAAGAGGGGGGGGGGAAGAGAAAGTAAGAAGGAAAGAAAAGAGAGGTGGTAGGTTTGAGGAGAAAGATTGCTGTACAATAAAAAAGATGAAAGGGAAGAAAGCCAACCCCAAACAAATATAAAGATATTAAGATAAAGAATGAATTGTTAAACTTTAAAGAATAAAAGAGAACAAATATGAATAAATAGCAATAATTAGAAACACACATACATACAATGTATTTTCTTTGAACAGAATATTTGGCTGGTTCACAAATTTAAACAGTGTTTAGTCATTTCAATTAAATTTACAATTTCTATATTTCCTTTTTGCCATATTTATTCCTCATCTATTTTTTTTAAAAAAACAATATTACCCTTCATCCTCATCTCTAATCTTAATCAAATTCAATTTTTCCCTTCTATTCTATTTTATACCCCTTCCCATTGTCATCTATTTTTATATCCATCCTCACATTGGTTAATTATGTAATTATGTAATACAGTTGTTTAATACAAATTCAACATTTTAATATAAATCAATTAGTTATATAACTATCTTTTTTGTATATTAATCAATATGAACATGAATATTCCAATTATTTCCATGCAATCCAATTTCTTACAAATCAATTAATTATACTTACCAATAATAATAAACCAAATAATTTCCCCCATATATTCCTCCAAACCACAACTTAACCATTTCTGCTTTCAACACAGTATACAATTAATAATATCTCAATTATTACAATTCCCTAGTTAAAAAGAGCTTTTTTTTCTTTTGTGTTTTAAAATCTTGAACTCTCCTCTTTTGCCCTAAATAATTTTCCATTGTTTGCACTTACCTTTTTTGGTGAGGAAAAGGAAAATAAATCTGCTGCCTAATTTTCCAACGTTGCAAGCAAACCGTAAAGCCAACAGCCTGTTTTACTTTCAATTTCGTTTTGAGCTTGGTTTGCACAAAGAGGAAAAAAAAAACTGAGCAATTTAGCAAGAGCAGAGCCCTGTGCAAATCAGCTGAGAGGGGGAAGCCGAGCGGCCCTTTGAAGCCCCGCGGCAAGAGTTTAAACAGGTTTTTTCCCTCTAGCCATCAGCGGGGATTCAGGAGGCAGCCGGGAACCAGGAGGCAGAATGAAAAATCGGGACTTTTTTAAAACGCCGCGGGACGCGGGACAAATTGCTCAAAAGCGGGACTGTCCCGCCAAAAGCGGGACGTCTGGTCACCTTACTCAAGGTAGAATAGTAGCCCCATTTGAAACTGAGTTGTGATCTCAGTTATCATAAGGTTGATCAAATCAGGGCTTGATCTTATTATTTGTAGGTTTTAAATGTAGACCATGGTAACATATCTCCAAGCACATAGTTCTAGAGGGT
Source organism: Pantherophis guttatus (assembly GCF_059756535.1). Taxonomy (NCBI): domain Eukaryota; kingdom Metazoa; phylum Chordata; class Lepidosauria; order Squamata; family Colubridae; genus Pantherophis; species Pantherophis guttatus. The sequence continues at coordinate 87,771,021 of NC_142065.1, forward strand.
CTTCTATAAAGATTCAGAGTGGAAAAATTCTAGCTCTTTAGATATTGTTGGGCTCTGTCTCCTACCAAGCCTATCAGCATAGCCAATGGTCAGAGGTGATAGGAGCTAGAGTCTTAAAACCTCAAGAGAAGTACAGGGTCCCACCCAGAAAGGTATAATACTTAATGAGATAGCATGTGCAAATTGAGGAAAGTGAGGCTTTATAATCTAAATTGCCTTAATAAGGGAGGCAAGAAAGGAGAAGAAAGGAAAGAGGAGAGTTATATGGGACTTTTTTCAAACTTAAAAAAAAACAATTATTCAGGAACTATGCCATGCTAGAAGAGTCCTCAGGTGTTTGCATACCAAATTTGTTCTATTTTTAAAAGTAATCACCACAAGATCTTTTCAAATAGCTTTTCCATACATCTGGTGCATATTTGGAATGAAGAATTTCCATAGAGAAGCGTTTTGGGATTGGGTGCTCAGGTTTAAGTGATTGAAAGTATCAGGCTATATTTAAGTTCCAGTGTTTCAGAGGCTGCTTTGGCACTGTTTCCCACAGTTTTTAGATGGGCTTCTCTTCCTAGGAAAATTGGTTCAGAACAAGCACTTGGGCTGTAACAATATCTCCCACTGTCATTTCTACTGCTGGCAGATCTGAATAAGACAAAAATATCAATGAAGATTAAAAAAAAAAACCTCTTTCTGCATAGATTGCCTGGCTCACCTCAGTAAAATGCAGAATTTCACTCTTATGTGAAATGGAGGGGGAACTTCCTTTTTGATGCATTAGATGTTAGAAGCCAACAGAAGCAAGCCAAAGGAACAGGAAGGGAAAGGAGGTGTAGGGGCATTTGATGGGAATTTAGGTTTGGAAGGAGGGAAGGTGTTAGAGATTCTTGGACTCAGATTTTGATCCAAGTTGTCTTTTTTTCTTTTCCAAAGCTCTTGCCTAGATTCAGATAAAATTTTGGTGGTAACTTCAGTTCGAGATGAGGAAAAGAATTAGAGGAGAGGGACTTAACAGAAATAATTGGTTTTCTTTCTGATCCCACTTGAAAGGCTTCTGAAAGCACAGAGAGAGGGAGAGAGAGAAATCTTCTTCTTCTTCTTCTTCTTCTTCTTCTTCTTCTTCTTCTTCTTCTTCTTCTTCTTCTTCTTCTTCTTCTTCTTCTTCTCCTCCTCCTCCTCCTCCTCCTCCTCCTCCTCCTCCTCCTCCTCCTCCTCCTCCCCTCCTCCCTCCTCCTTTCTACTTGTGAGATGCCACTACTGTTCTTAGAGTACTGGTAACTGCCAACCTCAGTTGTTTTGTACCATATCTCCCACAGTTCTTTGCTATTGACCATGTCAGGTAAGAACGATGAGGCTTAATTCTAAAATATTTGAATGGTATCAAGTTATCTTTGAAGCTTACTTTAGAATTTTCAAAAAGAGGACCTCTGTTCCAGGGATATAAGTTGGCAAACTGCAACATTTAGCTCACAACTGCTTTTATAATGGTTGTGAATAGTAGGTTAGAGGGCTGTATCCTAAAAAGTGGGTGGAGTCAAGACAAAAACTAAACTAGGCTTTATTTAATTTCCATTTTATTTTGTAAAGTTTGCTGGCAACATAATGACAGCCATTTTGGTCTAGTGGTTAAGGAACCAGATTAAAAAGCGGGAGATCATGAGTTCAGGTCCCACCCCAGCCATGAAAGTCAACTGGGTTAACCTTGGGTTAGTCTCACTCTCTCAGCCCAACTCACCTCACAGAATTGTTTTGTGGGAGAAATAGGAGGAGAAATATTCATATGTTGAAAATGTTTGCTGCGTTGAATTATTTGCAAAATAATAAAGGCAGGATACAAATTAATACATTCAGCAATTTCTTCCGGTTGCTTTGCACATTATAATTTAATGGAAGATTTTGAGGAACTTTAGGGGCTGCCCCTTTGACTTTGAGGGTACATCCGTAGTGGAGATAAAGAGATACTGAATGGGGAAAGCAACAAAGAGAATGGAAGAATAGAAGCTGTTTCTTGTCCAGAGAGCTCAATGGGAGCCAAGCAAGGGCACAATATTTCATATTTGTCCTTGTAAAGTTTAATTAGCCAAAGTTGTTCCTGTTTCTTAACTATGGTAGTACTTTTCAATTTTAGTATAAACGAAGTTGGAGAAAAGGAAGAAGATAAATTCACAGAATTTATCTGAGAAAAAGCAAAGCATGTAGGCATTAGGCCCTGCTTTTATGACATGAGGCAATGAGGTCAACATTTTTATGAAGGTTTACACTGGGAGAATGCAATTTTTTCTCCATCTTTTGCTTTTAGTTTGACTGGGATGCAGGTGTGGCTTCATCATGCCAACATTTCATCAAATTTGCTGGGTGATGCTGCAAGGCAAGTAGAAAAGGAAATGTAGAAAGTTATCACCTGCCCCTTTCTTAGAAGAATGAAATATTTTGAGAAATATTAAAAAGGCAGAATATTATCTTATCAGAAATGTCTTTTTAGAGGGAGAAAGCAGCCCCCACCTTTTCTTAATAGCCAATGGCAGATGTCAGCACTTAAGAGATAAATAGCTCTATTCATAAGCAAATACCCTCACCCAAGATCCAACAGGAAAAAGTCATTAAGCCACAATAGGAATTACCCAACACCCTTTAAGAACACAAGCCCCTTCATTGCATCACCCCAAACTTCAACCAAATCTAGCTCAGACAAACACCTAGGACTTGTACTTTGCCTAAAGAGCCAGCTATGACCTCTACATAACCATGGCCCCATGGGAGTCTGACAACAGCCAATAGAATACATGTTCTTGCATAGAAACAGGAAGCTGAAGTGCAAAGCCCAATAGAAGGTATAACCCTTCCTCTCAACTCCATGTAGTCAGCTGCCAAGAACCACCCATGTGGTTCTGCTTCATCATTAAAACATCTTTCCAATCAACTTCCACCTCCATTTTGTCTCCAGTGCCTTTCTCCCAGCTTGGAACTGAACCAGATGGACATTTCTTCCCACAGAAAGGCGTGTACATCAATTTACCCTGGCTTCCATATTCCATAACAAGCAGAAAGTATGCAAAAATGGCTCAATCACCTTCCACCCCACCCCCCAATTTAATAGGTATAGGGGGGTGTACAATGTCTATCAAAAAGTTCTATAGGATTTGGAGAAGGTAGGAGAAAGTAAGATCTCTACTGGACTTGGGGGCCTGCTCTGAAATTAGGATTCAGTAGCAAACATATGCAACTCTCCCTCTTTTTCTCACACATAACAGTAATAGGATAGTCAACATTTGGTACTAAATCAGATTTTTATTTTTTTAAATTTAATAACTATGCATGAGCAGGAGATAAATAATAATATTGTGGTGACTGACATTTATTTTGATGACTGATTTATTACTTCTGGGATGCCCTGCCTGTATCTCTCTATCTAATTTTTTCCTAAGATACGGGAAGCACAAGCATTCCTCACAGCTGCTATTCTCAAAAGGTTATTCTATGCTTGCTTTATCTACCTATCAATCAGTCAAAATATATGAACATTGGTATGCATTTGCCCTCTATATGTTTAGCATTTCTCTCTTGTTTCTGGCATTTCCCAATAAGGCTAGCAACATATTTTGGGGAAAGTCAGATGGGTTCGGTTTATGTCTTACTTTCTGTTCTATCTTTCCTTCAATGAGTTAGAGAAAGGTGATATAGACAGTAAGGAAGGTTACTTTGACTGAGATAAGTGAGATCTGTTACCAAAGCGACAAGGGAAAAAACATATCTCCAAAACAAACAAAGTAGGCAAAAATAACTCAATCAGCTCCTCAATTTACATAGGTATAGGAGCGGGATGTACAATAGAATAAGACCTGCAAAATTATTTTATTATAGCCACTCTGAACAAAGGCCAACTCCTGTGAAATTGTTTCCTGATCTAGCTTACCTAGTTAATAAATATTCTAAAGGCTAATAAATATTCTGCTCTTATGATGTAGGCTGAGTCCAGCCCAAAGGGAGCTGTTGAGATTTATGGCCAAAAAAACATCAGAGTGCAGATTTCCCCAGGTACTATAAAAATCACACAGGTTTCTGGAATTGTACAGAGTGCAAATGCAAAGTTTTGGGGTCAACATGTAACTTTTACTAATAGTTCTATGGGAAAAAGAAAAAAAAATAATGCTGAATTGTCCCTATCAGATATGGCTCCACTCTGAACTATAGGGCTGCATTAGCTCACTCTATAAGAACTAAGAATCCTCTGAGGTCCTTTGGACATTCAGTGAACTCCAAACTTTCCAGAGGGAGCCATAGATGTTACAAAGGCTGGCTGATCTTAACGTCTTTTCTGATAAATATACAGAAATTTCTGATAAATACTCTGAAATATCACCCTTAATTCAACAGTCTGCATGGAAGGACTTCACAATGGAGCAAAATGAATGGTTCAAATGAAAAGCACTAAAAATCATGGTTCCATTCTCATTTCCTGCCCGCAGGCAATGAACAAATTCCATATTGATTAGTAAATTAGATCACGTGTTTAGTTTCCAAGTGGTATTTAGCCCTGAGCTGCTCTTAATCTGATATTTGATTGCAATCACAATGAACAGAGTACAGGTAAGGAGGAACCTTTGGAGCAGGGAAATTCAGTTAAGTGCCTCCTCGTCAAACTTTCATTAGCTCCGTTTCAGCAAATGGTATGGCAAAGGATGCAGAATTCACCCATTTTAACAAGCTATTAAGACAGCATTAAGACCACAGACAGAGAGGCTTGCTTCTTTAGTACCAAACAAGACTTTTTGGCAAGCATTGCACTACACTTCAGCAACAGTACACATAATGGAATCCATCCTGGAAAATCAGTGGACATCTTTAGCCAATAACAACCTCTAATTTGGCATGCTGCCCTAATCAAATGGTTTGCAAGTGTGTTTTCTTTCTAAAGTTTTCTTTTTTTCTTTTTTCTTTTTTTTGCTCCTCTGGAAAACTTGCTTTTTGTTCTGGGACATCCCAAATACAAAGCAAGAAAAAGGCAGTCATCCTGCTACGTGGAATAGTTTTGCAAGAAAAGGAAAGGAAGCAGAACAGCTCAAGTTTAATCATGCTTATTTTGTATAATCACAGCAAGGCTTTTTGGAAGTCACAATGCAGAAAGTGGAAAGCGAACAAACAAGAATGCCGTCGGTGTTTTAAGACTTGTACAAATACCCGTGCTTTAGACAAATATTTTAGAAAGCTTTTTTCTTTTTTAAATTGTTCCGTTTCCAGTTGGCAAATGTTCTTTCCAGAAAGTAAGTCTATAGGTTGAACATGCATTAACAACTTGAAAGAAAGGAGGGGAGAAGGAAGGTTCTTACCAGAAGCATGCAAAATTAAAATTGCAGTCTGTGGGTCACTTTAAAGAAAAGCCATAGCAAAATGTCTCTTCCCTTCCCTTCCCTCTCAAACCCATAAAAGCTCTCCAGAGAATGAAGTTACTTACTAGCTTGTTAAAAGTGGACAGCCTGGTGGTATTCAGTCCTACCAGTGACGGGAGCGTTTGGGACATCCAGTTAGAAATCATAGCCATGGTACTAAGCACAGCACCCAGCTTGAGGAGTGAAGGACTCATTGCTGTGGAAGCTAATGAGTTTTCATAGTGAGTGATTATCATCCTAGAGCAGACTGGCAGGGAAAGAGGCGTGCCTGCAACTCACAACATCCATGGCATGAAAAGGGTTCAGCCTCCCTAGATTTAATCATCCTCCAAAACGCACATCCAAGCTGCTCCCCCCCCCATTCCCTCCTCCAAGCACTGGCGTTGAAGCCTCCTCTCTTTGCACCACGTAGCAAGGCAGGCTGGTCACAGGAACAAAAGCCTTTAATGCTCATAATAATAGTTTTTGCCTGGGAGGGAAGAAAAGAAGATGTGGAGGAGAACAGAGGGTTACTTCACCAGGAATGGGCAGCTTGCTGGTTAATGAGGCAAGCCAGAGGTCCAAGGCCAGAGGTAACAAAGTCAACCCGTAGCGGGTGGTTAGAGAACAGAATCTCTCAGACTTCATATGGAACATCTGTGGGCATTTGTTAAGTAGGGATGAGGCCATGAACGTCTTGATGTTGCCATTGTCAACAAGTGTCACAATGCTTCGTGTGAACGAAAAATGCAATTTGATGTGTGGGTGAGAATAAACCCTGCTGGATTCCATGGGATTTGCTTCCAAGTCAGCGTGGATAGTCAAGCTACTTATTGCATCATAGCCCATAATGCACAAGGGATCACAATTTGGAGAGTTAGATAGGAGTAGACTGGCCACTCCTATCTCTACTATCTTTAAAGCCAGGATAAAGTCTGTGTATATGAGTGGGTGCAGAAATTTCCAGGAAGGTCACATACATCTTTGGCAATGGTGAAATCCAATTTTTTTTTACCAGTGGTTCTGTAGGCGTGGTGTGGCTTGGTGGGCATGGCAGGGGAAGGATACTGCAAAATCTCATTTCCAGCCCACTTCAGGGGAAGGATACTGCAAAATCCCCATTCCCTCCCCATTCCTGGGGGAAGGATATTGCAAAATCTCCATTCCTACCCCACTCTGGGGCCAGCCAGAGGTGGTATTTGCCGGTTCTCCGAACTGCTCAAAATTTCCGCTACCGGTTCTCCAGAACCTGTCAGTACCTGCTGGATTTCACCCCTGATCTTTGTTTTTTTTTTTATATGACTAACAACAATTATGACACCAAATTGTTCCAACCAAACACGACTCTAAAGCGGGGGGGGGGGGGATCCTGGCTTAGAGCCAATATGAAGACTATGTACCTGAAATTGCTTTTCTACCGATTGCTCCACTGTAATTTTTTGCTTCTGTGGAGATATTCAGAATATAATTGCAGAGATGTCACTTTATTTATTTTTTTTATTTATGCTGCTTTGTAAAATATCACAAATAAAACATCGCTCTCTTATAATATGACATGATGTCTCTTGATGCAAAAAATTATTTAGAAAAAAAGAATGATAGAAATGTAGCCTGAAGCTTTGGAAGGGGAGGAACAAACTAAGATTCCACCCCAGCAATACTGAGCAAAACTGAGCATCTATGGTTGTTTGACCCTTCTGGTCCTGGGAGTCTTTCAGGGTCCTGGGAGACTTTCAGGGTCCTAGGAGGCCTGAACAGGGTTACCCTTCATAATCAAGAGGGTGCTTTTGGACTCATAGCTCTCTTGTTTGACCACTTGTGGCCAGAGGTCCTTGTCTTGTGTCACAGTAGTAGTTATATAGGACTATGAGGCTCCTCTTACATCAAGACTTGGTCACTGTATGGATGGAATACTACTGCAATGTGCTGCCTATGGGAGTAGCCTCAAAGCCTCAGTAGGACTCAGAAGACAGGACTCTGTTGTGGCACCAACCCTCTAGAAGAGATATCTCTAGGAGATATACTGTATATGGCCACTGTTTATCACCCTTTAAAATAGCATTAAGTAGGGCTCTTTCCTAGGGCCTTGGGAAGGGAAAGAGCTACTTGATGTTCCTTCTGAATGATGTAGTCTGTTAGGTTTTATTTTGATTTATTTTTACTGTTTGTGTATGCTTGAATGGCTACTCAAGAGACCCTGGAATTAAGTGGCCTAGAAATTTGCAAAACAAACAAACAAACCAATTAACTATTCTGTTTACATTGGCATGTTGGAACATGTAGGTGCTTTTGGGAGGTATTTATTATGTTGTCCATACAACCTTAAGGGAACTACTCAGCTTCCAGATCACTTGGTAAATTGGGCTATAATTTTAGTAGGGAATGGTTGTACTGCTAGTCCAGCAGATCTTTGTGGTCAATCTGTTTTCCTTTAAGAGAAGAGACACTTAATTTTGATTTGTTTATGAGAAATTCTTGTTAGCACATCAGGAATCATTCTTCCTTTAACCTCATGTTTGGATTTTTAAGATATAATTTTTATTGAAGAAATTTTTAAGAGGTTAAAAACAATACAAATATTCAAAAAAGAAAGAAAATGAGAAATAACGGTAAATAAACAAGAAAGAAAATAGAAAAAGAAGAAAGAAAAAAACATTATAAAAGAAGCAGCTTCCAAACTTTTTGATAGCAGTTATAAATGCATTTATATTTTACCTTAAGGTTACATCATAATTTCCTTCTTTCAATAAGTTGCCCTTTCTAATCTTCATAAATGATAACTTCATTTTTCTTTTCTTTTTTTTAAAGCAAAAAGCCCATTAAGGGGTTCCAGTCACTGTTAAATGTAGTTGTTGATCTTTCTCTAATTAAGTTAATTTTGCCATCTCTACTAGTTCTATCACCTTTATCTCCATTGTAGGTATTTCAGAGTCTTCACTTTTGAATATATAATTGTCTTGCAGCAGGAATTATATATAAGAATATTCTTCCATAGTTCTTTTTTAATTGGCTATCCACTAATCCCAGTTCTGGTTGTAGTTTGTTTGTTTGTTTGTTTGTTTGTTTGTTTGTTTGTTTATTTATTTATTTTTTATTTATTTATTTTTCAAATTTCTATACAACCCTTCTCCTTTCGGACTCAGGGCGGTGAACAGCCAAAATAAAAACATCTATACATAACATTACAGTTAAAAATAGAATTAAAATAATTTATAAATTTGGCCCGTAATTTAAAACTTGTCAATTTAAAATCAATATTAAAAATTTAAAACTAACCCTAAAATCAAGACAGACCGGCTAACTGAAAAAAATAAGTTTTTAGGGCCCGACAAAAAGTCCGGAGGTCGGAGATCACTCGTATCTCTGGGGGTAGATTGTTCCATAGGGTAGGTGCCACCACAGAGAAGGCTCTCCTCCTGGGGGTCGCCAGCCGGCATTGTCTGGCCAATGGCACCCTGAGGAGGACCTCTCTGTGGGAGCGAACCGGCCGGTGGGAGGCTATTGGTGGCAGAAGGCGGTCCTGTAAGTACCCTGGCCCTAAGCCATGGAGCGCTTTAAAGGTGATCACCAACACCTTGAAGCGCACCCGGAAGTCCACCGGAAGCCAATGCAGCTCGCGCAGGAGAGGAGTCACATGGGAGCGCCCCGTCGCTCCCATAATCCCCCGCGCGGCCGCATTCTGCACCAGTTGGAGCCTCTGGGTGTACCCCAAGGGGAGCCCCATGTAGAGAGCGTTACAATAGTCAGACGAGAGGTGACGAGTGCTTGAGTGACCGTGCGTAGGGAATCCCGGTCCAGAAAGGGGCGCAACTGGCATATCAGGCGAACCTGACAAAAAGCCCCCCTGGCCACGGCTGTCATATGCCCTTCTAAAGACAGCCGTGCATCCAGGAGGACACCCAAGTTGCGGGCCCTCTCCGTGGGGGCCAATGATTCACCCCCAATAATCAGCGATGGCGTCAGCTGGCTATACTGGGACGCTGGCAGCCACAGCCACTCGGTCTTGGAGGGTTGAGTCAAAGCCTGTTTCTCCCCATCCAGACCCGCACGGCCTTCAGGCACTGGGTCATCACTTCCAAGGCATCATTGGGATGGTCTGGGGTGGAAATGTACAGCTGAGTATCATCAGCGTACTGATGGAACTCCACCCCAAAACCACGGATGATCTCACCCAGCGGCTTCACATAAATGTTGAACAGAAGGGGCGAGAGGACCGACCCTTGTGGCACCCCACAAACAAGTCTCCTTGGGGTCGACCGCTGCCCCCCTGTCAACACGGATTGCGACCGGTCGGAGAGATAGGAGAACCACCGCAAAACACTTGAATGTTGATCATTAAAATTCTTTGTATCGTATGTATTTGAATCCACCAGACATGATAAAATAACCCTTCATGTTAGCCACATTTCCAACAGGAAATTTGAAGTACGTTTGTACATTCTAGACAATTTTTCCTGGAGTTATACACCAACAGTAACTACATCTTTTTATAAAAGTTTTCTTTTAGGTTATAGCAATGTAAATCTCGATCCTTTTAACCATATATTTTTCCCACTGTTTCATCAGTATATTGTGTCCAAAGTTCTTAGTTCATTTCATGATACACTCATTCACTGGTACTTCCATTTCAAATTTCAAACCCTTCTTTGAAGGTCCCCAAACCCCTGGCCACAGCTCATTGAGAACCAGGTTGCCAAAATGGCAGGAGAGCATGCAAAGCTTCATTTGTACATGCGCAGGATTTAGGTTGCACCCACAAAGCCATTCTCCCTCCCCCTGCTGCCAAAACCACTCGGCGGAATCAAAAAAGTTGGGGACCTCTCATATACTTGCTGCTAATTTGCATGTATGTCCACCAATCTAGGTTCACTCCTTGTTCCTGAAGTAACAATATATGAGAGATAGACAGAGATTTGGGATTAGCCAAGAGGTGCAGATTTTGGATAGAATATTATTGGGGGTGGATGAAAAGGTGTTATCTAAATGTTATAAATTCTTTATGGCTATGGAGGTAGGTGAGGATGGTGCGAAGACTTTGGTTCATGCCTGGGAAAAGAATCTAGGTTATTCAATAGAGCCTGAGAGGTGGAGCGAAATTTGGACTAGGAATATGAAATTAACCCGGTCAATAGAAGAAGAGCCTGGTGGCGCAGCAGACTAATAGCCTGTTATTAACATCCAGCTGCCTGCAATTACTGCAAAGTTCGAATCTCCCCAGGCTCAAGGTTGACTCAGCCTTCTATCCTTTCTAAGGTAGATAAATTGAGGACCCAGTTTGTGGGGGCAATAAGCTGACTTTGTATAAATATACAAAAGTATGAAGGCTATTGTTTAATGCATTGTAAGCTGCCCTGAGTCTCTGAAGGGCGGCATATAAATAAAATTAAATTTAAAAAAAGGATATAAAGAAAATATATATAAAATGGCATATCAATGGCATTTACCGCCAGGCAGAAATGTTCCCTGGAATACCCTCAGTCTGTTAGAAATGTGGCGTTAAAGAAGACACATATTTCCACCAATGGTGGACCTGCCGAGAGGCAATGAAATTTTGGAAGAATATTCTGAAGTGGCTCAATGAAATGTTGGGGCAGCATATACAATTGCGTCCTGAGGTATTTTTATTAGGGATAAGACCCAAAAATGTTAATAGAATGGCATAGTACCTGCTGCTGCATATAACAACAGCTGCAAGATTGGCATGGGCCCAATACTGGAAGATGGATGTTAGCCCACTCGAACAAGTAGTAATTCAGAAAATAATGAATTGTGCGGAATCAGATCGGCTTACTATGTTACTGAAAGGACAGGGGGACACAGATTATTATATATCTTGGAATCAATGGTATAATTGGATGTCAAATCGAGCTATAAATAGAGATATCGGATAAGCATGTCAATTGATATATGTAATAGACTTTTGTACGTTACCCTATATATGTAATGGGACATATTGTGATGTAGACCACTATAGATTTAATGTTTGTTGGATGTATAAGACAAAATAAAATTCAAAAAAAAAAGTTGGGGACCTCTGCTGTAGGTCATCAGTAGCTCCTACTGAAGAAACATGAAAAACCAGAGGATCAGTACATTCTGTCACAAGGTTGACACAACTGGAGAAGGGAAAGTGACACATGCTTATTAAATTCAACAGCTAGGTTTGTACAATGTTAGATGCCATGAACAAGCAGGTGACATATGAACGAGGCAAAAAGTGAATTTAGTCCATGTCTAAGCCTTTTTCAACTCCTTTTCTTTTTTGACATTTTTGTGCTCTTTAAAATCCCTGAAGATTATCACCACAGGAAAGAGATTACTAATCATAGACATTTATTTATTTATTTATTCAATTTGTATAGCTATTCATCGCAAACCAATGACTCTGGGCAGTGAACAATCATATATTGAAATTAATTAGCCCTTGGTCTTCGTTTTTCTCAACAGGAATTGCATTTTAATCATGGACTGTAGATCTAATTTTTTTTTCATTGCATTCAAGAGGGAAATTGCAAACTTTTATTTTTGTTCCGATCCTCAGCAGTGCTTATATTAAGGCCATGAAAGACAGTTCTCCCCCTACCCGACCCACAATTTTTAGCCAGTGTCATTATAATGATATCTATAAAATGGAACACTGTATGCAGACAGGAATTTGAATGACATCTGCATGAGAGGAAGGGATTAAGCATCACACTCACGATTGAGTTACTGGATAAAATAATGAGTTCTATAAATTCACTGAATTATATGGAATAGTTTCATTCAATTTCCAGATACCTAGATGAATGAATGAATGGTTCAGTATCTCCTTCTCAGGAAATAGACTAATTCAGAGTCTAGGCAATTGGAGTTTGTTCTCAGTTAATCTGTACTGTGCTTATTCCTTTTAATTTCCTTTGCTGGTTTCCTGTTGAGCTTCAATATCAAATAGCTAAGTTTTGAAAAAAAAGTCTAGTGAATGCCTCTGTTCTTGCATATACAACATAAACCAGCAAGTATCAATAATATTTGATAGCTTTTTCTTTGATGAAGATGTGCCATCTGTATGAGGCTTGAATGAATTTGTAGTTTGGACATGTACTTTGGTTGGCACAGGAAACTATATCAAAATCATAGATAGATAAGGATAAACACTTGTACATTGCTATTCAGATCTCTTTCCGTGACTGCTCAGATCTCTTTCCGGAATGGCATGTTTGTTCCCAAGAATTCTATACTATTCTGAAAAAGCCAAGAATGCTTGATAAAATGAAGTTTTAGGTGTTTGTCAATATCCCCTTTTTTTCAAAGTGAATTCACATAGAGGGAGGTATTCTTACAAAACAGCTGTTCTATAACCTGCATTTGAGCTCCTAAATATTAGCCAATCTTTGCTTCTCTCTACATACTTCAAATTATTTGATTTAACCAAGATGATAGAAAAGTTGATCAATGCCTCTTTAGTACTGTGGTTTTCTATATAATTTTATGAGTGAGCTTCAGCCTTTCTTATCATATTAAACCCTCCCTTGAAAATTCCTGGTATTATTTTGCTGAAGATACAACTATTCCCTAAAGTATATCTTTAAAAACTGAGTAAGTTTTACTGCACTAGCAAATGAAGGGGAGTAAAATACTTTCTGGAATCTATAGCTTACTGGCAAGCAATATGAGCAATGAGCGAACAGCATAAATCTATGTAAAATAAGATTCCGATCTAACATACTACCATGGGAATCTTGATATTTCTATATCATAAAATGTGCTCTTCAAGTCAGTGGGTAAAAACTATCCATCTTAGATTGATCACTAATGAATTCTAGCTTCTGTTAACCATACAGCAGCTTACTGCAGTTTACATATAGCCACTTTCTCAATTATCTCTCTGGTCTAGTTCACACAAAGAGATGAGACTGAAAATTTTTCTCAATCCCATTTGGATTGCAGAAGGGAGGAATCCTAACTGAATACTTTACCATTTAAAGCCACAGCTGCATGAGCTCCCTAAATACACAGGTCTCCATATCAGAGAGAAAAATATTACAGTAGCCGAATCTTTTTATTGGCAGATTAAAGTTTAGATGTGCAAAATGTCTGTGCTCAGAAGCTAAGCACAAACAAATTTGTTTAGACTACCAGGGGATTCCAAAATTGTAGACTGTGCCCTATTGGAAAAAAAAGAAACGAAATAAATCAATAGCAAATCTTTTCCAATACTGTTGCCAAGGAAGTTATCTACCGCAGGATGTACCTCCTAAGTACAGATTAGTTGTGGCTCCTAAGCCAAGCTTTCTGATGCCTGCCTAGCTAATGGAAAAAGTGATATTGCTGGCAACTGTTGGTAGGCCACTGCTCCTTTTTCTTCCCAGAGTTTTCCCATAAGTGCAGGGTTTGCTTTTCGCCCGTAGATCACAGGTATCAAACTCACAGCTGTTGCCGTCATGTTGCCATCATGTGATGTATTGTGATGTTTTTTCTCTTTGCGGAGCTGGGTTGGGCATAGCCTGTGTGTGACGCATCTGACCCACGGGCCCCCAGTTTAACACCCCTGCCCTAGATCAAGCAAGTGTTGATCCATTGGTGGAAACAGGAATTGATTGACTGGCTTTTCACCCAACCTTGATGTCATGGACTGAGAGCGTGTGACTGGCTCAAAGTTACCCGGCTGGCTTTCATGCCTAAAGCGGAACTAGAACTCCCAGTCTTCTCATTTCTAGACTGCTTCTTAACCACAAAACCAAGCTGGCTCTCAGTTGATAGGCCACATCTGCCATTGGCAATGACTAATCTAATGGAGATTCAGCAAAGAGTAAGGTAATCACTACCATTTCATATTGTATCTATGCATTAGTGTTATTCGCATAACTCTCTCTTTGGGAAAGGATAGATAAGTAGAGGACTCTGATTCATTTTTAGGAAGGAGCGGTGGTGGGTTGCCCCCGGTTCAGACCGGTTCGCAAGAAATGGTAGTAAAACCGGCAGGAGACTCCGCCCACTGACCCGGATGTCATCATAGGTGATCTACGCATACACGCGGGCGCGATGCGAACCAGTAGTAAAGGTAAGTAGAACTCACCCCTGGGAAGGAGAAATGGTTAAGTGAGGACCTGACTAGGCAGGTAAGATTCACAAACTGGATTCACACAAGTTACTTACTTTGCTTGACTGAATCAAGTGTTATTCAACCAAATTTTCTGTTCTTGAAGGGCACAACAAACTCATCATAAAAGTTATAGTCCTGCAACAGAACTGTGCTACAAACTGTTCAAACATATTTTAACCCAGTATGTGTGGAAACCCAACCATAAAGAAGAGCAAAGAGTAGAGCGCAGAGAGAAAACTTGTGCTGTTGTAACTTCAAACTTTTCTTGCCAGTTGTTAAGTGAATCATTGCAGTTCTTAAGTTAGTAACATGTTTGTTAAGTGAATCTGGCTTCCCTATTCAGTTTGCTTGTCAGAAGGTGACAAAAGATGGTCACATGACCACATAAATATGAATCAGTTGCCAAGCATTCAAATTTTGATCACATGACCATGGGGATCCTCCAACCATTGTAAATGTGAAAAACTATCATGTCGCTTTTTCAATGCTGCTGCAACTTTGAACGGTCACTAAACGAACTGTGGTAAATCAAGGAATACCTGTATATTTACTGAGTAGCCATTTTAAATTTAATTTCTTTCTATGATCTGTAATTACCGCTCTGTGCTACTAATTAAGAAACAGGGTCCAAATGAACGAGAACGAATGTTCTGCTGACAAAAGAATACTATACAGTATTCATATATTTACTGCTAGCACTGTTTTCGAAACATCAGTCATACTCTAAGTGTAATTCAGTACGCTGATGATACTCAGCTGTACATCTCCACCCCAGGCCACCCCAATGATGCCCTTGAAGTGATGTCCCAGTGCCTGGAGGCTGTACGGATCTGGATGGGGAGGAACAGGCTCAGGCTCAACCCTTCCAAGACTGAGTGGCTGTGGTTCCTGGCATCCCGATATAGTCAGTTGACTCCATCACTGACTATTTGGGGGCGAGTCTTTGGCCCCCACAGAGAGGGCTCGCAATCTGGGAGTCCTCCTGGATACACAGCTGTCCTTGGAGGAACATCTGACGGCTGTTACCAGGGGGACCTTTTATCAGGTTCGCCTGATCCGCCAGTTGCGGCCCTTTCTTGATCGGGATTCCCTGTGCACAGTCACTCATGCCCTCGTGACCTCTCGCCTTGATTACTGTAACGCTCTCTACATGGGGCTCCCCTTGAAGAGCACCCAGAGGCTCCAACTGGTCCAGAACGCAGCAGCGCGGGTAGTGACGGGAGCAGCATGGCGCTCCCATGTAACACCGCTCCTGCGCGAGCTGCACTGGCTCCCAGTGGTCTTCCGGGTGCGCTTCAAGGTGTTGGTTATCACCTTTAAAGCGCTCCATGGCATAGGGCCTAGCTATCTCCGAGACCGCCTGCTGCCACCGACGACCTCCCATCGACCCGTGCGCTCCCACAGAGAGGGCCTCCTCGGGGTGCCATCAGCCAAACAATGCAGGCTGGTGACCCCCAGGGGGAGGGCCTTCTCTGTGGGGGCTCCCACCCTCTGGAATCAGTTGCCCCCTGAGATAAGGAGAATCCATGACCTCAGTGCCTTCCGCCGTGCCCTTAAAACCTTCCTTTTCCAACAAGCCGGGCTGGCCTAATTCTTTTTAAGTGTTTTTAATTGTTTGGTTTTAATTAATGGGGCCAAATTTATATATATATTTTTTAACTGTATTTTAATATTTGTATTTGATGTTTTTATTTGGCTGTTCACCGCCCTGAGTCCTCAGGGAGAAGGGCGGTATATAAATTCAAAATAAATAAATAAAATAAATAAATTTCACTCATTGGCTGAATATATTGAAAAGTACCAGTAACAGCAAGCTCATTCTCATTAAAGAATTAGCTGGAATAATAGCTGAATCCCATGTCTTGTATTTCTATTTCTCCAGGGGATAGACCTTTCTTCTTAACTGAAAGTTGGAAAAATCAATTAACTTCTAGGCATAGGTATCTGCAGCAAGCCACAAAAATGTCAGCTGTCATGGTATTATTTTACAAATAGCACAAGTAAGCAGTGATATTGTGGCACCTAACACAAGAAATTTGTGCTATTTGCATCATAACATACATTGTCATTTGTCTCCTTCACCCTCCCTAAAGAACCTGTGCCATTAGGCCTTTTGATATGGCTCACTAGGTGTTCTGTTCCCCAGGCATCTGGCTCCACTGGGAACAGGCAGATAAACTCTAGCAAACAGGTTTTCATGCAGATTATAGTTATTTGGGTATCCTTCAGAAACCATAGACTTACTATCATGGTGAGTCAAGGTGAGGTTCATCCAAGTATTTCATAATCTATCCCATTTCTTAGTGTAAAATGACAGTAGTTCTGTCCCCCTGTTCAGAAAGCATGCTTCTCTCTTCTGTGGTAGTTCAAAATGGCCGGGTCTTTGTTCTGCACCCAGGCAGAGAGCCTCAGTGGCCAATCATACACACAGATATGGTCACATGTCATGGACTACATTTCCCATAATGCAATCTCTCTCTACATCTTCCACAATGCAATCTCTTAAGGAGACAGCTCTTAATCCTTAAGGTAACTAATTCACTATGACTCACTATCTGAAACAGCATACTAGGAACTGCAGGTCCTTTAATTAACAAAATAATTGTTCCCTTCTCTTTATACTCGTAGCACCATCAACTCTTGATATATTTTTGATGATCCATGAACACACACACACAAATCATTCTTCAGAATACCAAAAGAATGCTCTTGAAGTTCCTTGAAAGATCTGATAGCTCATTTAATTTGAAGGAGACTGTTTTGGGGTTCCATAGTACAGGAACTTTAGCAAAGTTAATTAGTTTGGGTCTTTAGCAAAGATAATGAGCTAACGTTATGTACATTACAAGTACCCACATCTGCTCAGAAATCCAGGTGATGAACCTGACAAGGCTTATAAAGAGTTGAGAGTTTGTGCAATGCTTTGGATTGAATTTCACAGAAATGCAAATGTAAGCACTGATCTGCAACTGTTTAAAGATACCACATTTTTTCTTGAGATAACACGGGAAAGGTATGCTATGCTCATCCTTCTGTATATTCTAGATTAGAGCACCTTTTCTGAATTACTTTTGAAGTGCAGTAGAGAGCCCTTAGCTTAAACCAACAAAGTGATGGAACAAATAAAAGCAGTACTATTGTTAATGTCCCACTATCATTCAGAAGATGTGGGTTATGTTTTCCAACTTCAGACCTTTTCAAAAAGGCATAAAGCAGCATTGATGGGGACTTCAGTTATGTCAATATCTGTGGGTTAGATAGCTGTGCCAATTACGGCCCTTCTAGACAATTTGGACTTCTTTTGCTGAACAGCATTTTCTTTTGGAAGGTGGAGAAAGACATTACGTGTCTTTGTCATGATGTTATGCAATTAGGAAAAATTAATTGAAGAATTGGAAGTAGCAGGAACATAGAGGTAAAACTGGAATTTTACATTTTAAGGGAAACTCAAGCTGAGTGTAATCAAACACATATTTTTTTAAAAAAAATTGGATTTTAATATACTTAGAACAAGGATTGAAAAATACCACTAAAAGAAAAGCCAATGTAATACCACTGCAAGAAACTAACTCAAAGTAAATGGGAGTTCCTAGGAGGACACTGCAGAAAGTTAAATAGAGCTACCATAAATTAATTTCCTTCCTAAAACCATCCTGAAACCAGAAACCAGTCCACAGTTCTTCACCAACACTATAAAGGTAAGGTAGAATCAGTTATTAAAATTCCACCAGTTAGTCAATTCAGGGAGTGAGAAACAGGCGGAGATCCAGTGGGTTTCAAAAGGCAACGAATCACAAAAATGGGCCAGGATATTCTTATTACCAGAAATAGTCACTAAAAGTTATTTCAGCAAAGTATGGATTTTCTGAACAGACTTAAATATACCAGACCTCACATTCCCTATCCAGATGCACCTGAAGCCTTTTTATGAAGCCTTAAGTTTTCCAAACTCTTGCCTTTCAAAGTTTAATTTCCATTATAGTTGACATTAATTGGTGGTTAGTCTTTTGGTACCCTGGCCTTTGAGTTTAGTTTAGTTTAGTTTAGTTTAGTTTAGTTTAGTATAGTATAGTATAGTATAGTATAGTATAGTATAGTATAGTATAGTATAGTATAGTATAGTGTATTGTATATAGTGTATAGTGTAGTATAGTGTATAGTGTAGTGTAGTAAGTATAGAATAGCATAGCATAGCATAGCATAGCATAGCATAGCATAGCATAGCATAGCATAGCATAGCATAGCATAGCATAGCATAGCATAGCATTGCATTGCATTGCATTGCATTGCATTGTATTGTATTTTCTTTGGACCAGTGGTGGGTTGCTCTGCCCACTCGCCCGGCTGTCTCTGCACATGCGGAGAAGTTTCTGTGCATGTGCAGAAGTGTCGTGCACCCACAAGCGAAACAGTAGTGGCTGAAATTGAAACCGACTACTGCTTAGAACCTAGAACACCTTGACTCTAGATGTAGATCCAAAATCTGAGAGATGGGTATTAGTGGGACCTGCATCTGGCATTAAAATCTAGTATTAATACCAAATTCCTCACCCTGTGAGGAAGATTATGTGTCTGGCTGGCCATGGCACTTGGGCATGAAGCATCCATTGTTTCTCTTAAATGCTGCTTGTTCAGTTTTGCAAGTTTTATATCTGTTCCTATTTGTATATCTGTTCCCGTTTCTAACTACAGTACTGAATTTCTCCATTTGCTCTGACGGTTTACAGAATAATGAATATAGCTTGAGCATGTAGATTACAGGATCATGAAGAGGTTACTAAAGAGATTCTTGAAAATCCTTTTCTGTTCTTGTTGTCATTGACTCTATTAAAATAAGCTTGTTTTCTTTCTCAGCATGGGACCCCATTCTGTAAAAGCTAATTCCTGAGACAGGGGGATTTGTTATATTGCCTTTTCAGACTCTGGGTAAGGGAGCATCTCGCCATTCCAGAAGGCGTTACAGAATTAGAAGCATAATCTCAATTTCCTAGGGATGTCTTCAGTTTGGCTCTTTTTACTCCTTTCTCTTGCAACTTATTTCTATCACATCAATTCCTTACGTGGAATGAGATAGAGAATGGAGCAGTGGTGGGTTCCTCCCGGTTCCGCCGAGCCGGTAGCGGTGACAATATGATGTCACCGAACTGGTTCTGCCCCCCTGCCCCCCCTGCATTATTCTTACCTTTTATTTGGCCCCACCCTCAATCTATTGCTGCCTCCTGAGTCCCAGCTGATCGGCTAGAGGGAAAAAAACTGTTTAAACTCTTGCCGTGGGGCTTCAAAGGGTCGCCCTACAGCTGATCAGTGTTAAAAGAAAACAAATGAGTAGACCGGTGCCTGCAAAAATAAATGAGTAGACGGATGCCTGCAAAAATAAATGGGTAGACCAGTGCCTCCAAAAACAAATGAGTAGACCTGTACAGCTCTGCAAGCAGTTAAAAGTCTGGTAGACCAGTACCTCTGATAAATCCTAAAGAATTGTCACATGACCATCAAGCCACACCCACAAAATAAGCCACGCCCACAGAACCGGTAGTAAAAAATTTTAGAACCCACGCCTGGAATGGAGGTCTGGGTTGTTGGTGGCAGGGATTTGGGGAGTGATGACCTGGGAATAAAAATAGAATTGTGATTCTTTTTCAAGTTGGGTGGATTCTTTCAGTTCTGAAAGTACAAGTTTTCCTGTAGGTCACTAAATACAATCATTTTCACTTGCTGCTGGAAAGATAATACCAATGATTTGGAAGAGGATATATTCAAGAAGGACATTGCCACTAAAACCTTTGTTATTATTCACTCATCTCTGGTGACAAGAGCACTTATTAAAACTGCTCAAGAAAGAAACAGATTTTTTTCTGGGATGGAAGGAGGAGGAGGAGTTAATTTCAAATCTAAGAAAACATGGGTGTCTGGAGAAGGAGGTATATTCTAACTCCAGTATGAATGACCTGGGAGAGCTAACGGGATTAGTGATCTCAGAATATCTCATCTAAGGGTATATTCTGCTAGTCTCTTTTCACATCTTTGGAAACAGGAGTGATCTAAATCCTACTCTAACATCAAACTACTCTATAGGTATGATATCTATGGAAGAGAACTAACCTCATAAAATGTGATGGAAACCTTTCTCATCCAACCAAGCCAGAATGCCGAGGGGATTAATTAGTCAATTTTGGTAAAGACTATTAAAGATGAAAAGAGTCATATATCTGCAGTAACCTGGGGCTATGAGTAGTATGAAGCCGAATTAGAATCCAGGCTTCTTTTACTGAGCATTAGTTTGAATTGGGGAAATTTGAAAAGTTGCCATAATTCATCTGAAATAGAAGAAATAAAGGCCAGCTTCTCTGGATCCTCACCCTGGCAAGGCATTTATGATAAATCTGAGAACTCCGAGGAAAAGCAAATTCTCTCTCTTTCTACACATATGCGCACAAACACATATCCAAATATATAACTTGGCATAACAAGTTAAATAAGTAGCCAGCAGGAGTTCATCCCAACTCAGTGGCATGTAAGTTGCTTTCACAAATTTGCTAGTATTTGTCCATGCATCTGTCCATGGACAAAAATGTCATTGTGTCAAGGAGCAGGACACTCTCAAGCTGCAAATAAATCAAGCCTAAACTGGTGCAGTTTTGATATGGTAGACGGCAGTATGGAGTCGCAGGAGGGAGGGTCACTTTCCCAGATGGCAAAGAGACAACGGAGCTTGAAGTGTCTGGAGGACAGGAAGAGGGCAAGGACAGATCCTTCCTAGCAATCCATACAGTATAATTATAGTTATGCAGATAATTGCTTTAATCTGGCAAGATTCTGTCTGTAGGTGAACAACAATAAAGCAACTAATCAGAAATAATCCTACCGTAGTTTTCTTGGCAAAGGTTTGCCATTTCCTGCTTCCTAGGACTGGCCCCAGGTCGCCCAGCTGGCTTTGTCCTAAAATGAAACTAGAACTCACAGTCTCCCAGTTACAAATCTGGTGCTTTAACCACTACATTATTCTGGCAATAAAGCAGCTTTACTTAATATTTATTCATTAACATTTCTATGACAGTCCAGTCCAGCAGGCTCCGAGGAACAGTATAAACTCTAAAACCAATATTCCTTTGAAGTAATTCCCTCCTGTTAAACAGGTCAAAATAACTTAAATGAATGGAATTGTAATGAATGTTACAAGTATCTCAAGCATCTCATATTTTAAGTTTATGGACTGAACATTGGCTGTGCCAGAATGAAAGGATTTGCCAAAAATTGCCCAAAATTTGCCAATTTCCAAATGAAGATTTCCATATTTTTCTTTAAATTATTCCGATTTCCCTGCAACATTTTAAAATGTTTCACTGGTGAAAGAATCCAATTGCTATTTTTCCTGAAGTCTTCTGATGACTCTAAGAACTTTCAATTAGTCCTCAGGGAGAAGGGCGGTATATAAATTTGATATAAAATAAAAAAAAAATAAATTACATCCCATACTCTTTTTTAAAAACATAACATAACATAACATAACATAACATAACATAACATAACATAACATAACATAACATAACATAACATAACATAACATAACATAACATAGTTTTGCCTTAATTTCTTTGGCTTTTTCAGATGTTTCCTTGAATTTTGCTTTACAACTGACTCCCATTGCAACTTTCATGGCAAAATTTCTTATTAGCTTTTATCCTTGTGGCAATAAAAAGAGAAGTAAGACCAATCCCCATCTCTAAAGTTACAACAGATGGTAATCCAAGAATCAACGAATCTTTTTGTCCATATGGTTTGAAAATAACACCCATGCTGAAATGCCAAAAAATCAGGAAAAATAAACCCCATACCCAGAAAAATAAAGCTTGTAGGCCAGACTGATTCATACACTGAGGAAAAGAAAAGTAGAAGGTGCTTTGCCGTCTACATCAGAGATGACTCAAATACTCATTGGGAATTCGCTACATCACAACTGAAAATTTTAATGTTGCAATTAGTATATTAGTCATTTACATCATTCAGGATGAAGAAGGCAGGAAAATTCCCCCAAGCATTGTGCTTTTAGAGCACAGGTGTCAACTCACTGTGTCACGTTGCCATCACGTGACGTTTTGCGACATTTTCCCCATTCGCGGAGCTATGCTGGGCATGGCCTGCACGTGATACATCTGGCCTGTGGACCGCCAAGTTGACAGCCCTGTAGGGAGTTATCTAAGACAGGGGTGTCAAACTCATGGTGTCATGGCGGCGTCACACGATGTATCAGGACTTTTTTCCCCTTTGCTAAACCAGATGGGGGTGGACCCAGGATGTGACACACCCGGCCCGCTGGCCACGAGTTTAACACCCCTGATATAAGAGATGAACTGTAGAAATAAAGAAGCTGTAATTCTCCAAATGTCATTGAAGAACGCCATCAATCTGACAATTCACTTAGGGCAAGATAAATATTACTTTTGAAACAACTGCTTTCTTTAAAAAAAAAATCATGCATCATAGAAGGCCATTGTTCAAGGAAAATATTAAACTTCAGGTCAGATCTTGTGGGATGTGGGTGAGTTTTTAGAAAGGGAAATAGGATTATGTGGGTATCATATAAATATATTGTGGGCTCTGTGTTTCTAATCTTTGAACTCAGTCCTGCTCGGAGACTTTAGAAATCTCCTTGAAATGTTTGTGAAGTCAAGAAATTCTGCAAGGTGGAATGTCAGCTTTTCAGCTTCATTTATCTATTTCTGCTGGGGAACAAAATCAGTTACACAAGACATAAAGATGGGTTTCTGGAGAAAAGAGAGTTATTTCAGTTTAAAATTGGACTGAGTGTGAGAGCCTGCTGTGGGAAACCTTACTGAGACAAGCTCCTATTACAGCCTGCTAACATGAAGCCATTTCTACAGTGTGTTTCTTTCTCTGCTTTATACCCTCATGTATTCTTTCTTCCTTTCCATGTGTAGAAATATTTTGTGTTGAATGTGCTGAAAAAACTTAAGGTAACAATGCTACCATGCGGCTCAGTTTCAGAGTAAGAATAAAGTGCAAGCTGATAGTTTGCACTGAAACAATTAAGTGGGATTCATACATGGATGCTCGGAGGGTTCTTAAACAGGGGGAAGTATCAATGAAATAATGTTAGAACTAGGCACAGTATGGCTGATTTAAAAATAAAAATGACCTGCAAGAGCCATAGTGGCACAGTGGTTACAATGCAGTACTGCAGGCTACTTCTGCTGCCTGCCGGTTGCCTGCACTTTGGCAGTTCAATTCTCACCGGCTCAAGATTGACTCAGCCTTCCATCCTTCCGAGGTTGGTAAAATGAGGACCCAGATTATTGGGGGGCAATGTGCTGACTCTGTAAATGGCTTAGAGAGGGCTATAAAGCACTGTGAAGCGGTATAGAAGTCTAAGTGCTACTGTATTTGGTGGCAAGAGAAGGAATTAAGACTGTGATAAAGAAAGGAGAATTTGAGCCCTGTGCTTCTTTGGCAAGGCTTAATCTAAATTCTAGGCTGGGTCCTGGAACTGATCACTTGAAAAGGGACAATAGCCTTCTTTGATCTTAGATATCTTGATTCACAATCATGGCTCAGTTCAATCTCTGTATCATGTGCTCATCTAAATGTCTACCACCACAATGATGGTGAAACTTTTGGGTTTGGCATATCAAAAGGTTGGAAATACTTAACTTGACTCTGCTGGAATGTCATCCTTCCAACCCCCCCAAAGCTATTTTATATTGCCCCCTTCCCCTGACATCTAGGCTACCCTGAACAGTGGCCTTTGGTAGTAGCACCAAGGCTGGGCCTGAAGTAGATGCCTAGGCCTTGACTTCAGTCCTAGCACCACCGCTGCCACTCAATAAGCTCCCTTTGCTATTGTTTCAGTATGTTGAGAATTTAAACGAAACAACCATTTTTTTTCCCTGAAACAAATGGAAAATGGACAAAAAGGTTGTGTGCAAGGATCAGGCTATGGAGTTGTTGTGGCCCGCCAGTGGCCTGCGCGGATCGTGGTTGATCCCGATGACGAGGGGTCTGGTGTGGTGTCACACCAGCAGCCTGCGCAGCCAGTGCTCGCATCGGACAGCAAGGAGGCTGAAGAGGATGTGGTGCCAGAGACAGAGACTCAGCCAGGGCCTTCAGAACCTCCAGAGGCTCCCTCAAGTGGAGAGAACGAAGTGGAGGAGCCTCTTCTCAATGCTCGAGCACGCAGGGCTGCCAAAAGGCAATAGTGGCTACTCAGGAGGAGAAGGTCTCCTCGAGAGTAAGGCTTGAGGATAATTGGCCACTCTGTTAGCCTATTTAAGTCACACACGGTTAGTAAGTTTTGCTGAAAACAACTTGTAATTATCATCAAAGCATTTTTGGAAAAGTCTTATCATATTTTGTTTTCTGGGCTGGTTGCCAACTTTTGCCGGACTTTGGTTTATTTTTGCTACTTAATAAATTTGATAAGGACCGTTGGTGTGTATCAATATCCTTGGAAATCTGGAGCTGGGGCAGAACAGGAGTGTAACAATGGTAGACCAGCAGAAAGAATTCCAGATTTGAAAATAAGAATGATTAAAGACAAATATGGATGATTGCTAGATGGCAGCAAGGGATCAGAGAATAATCTAACTCTGCCATCTGATGGCCAACTGTTTTTCTTTGCAATTAAGTCCCACCAATCATTCTAGCAAAAAAGTATCTAATTACAGTAAAGGTAAAACAGCCTGTCTATCTCTCTGTTTTCCACCTTTATTGGTTTTATAAATAACTCAAGGCAGTGAACATTCCTAATACTCTTTCCTCCTATTTTCCCCACACCAACAACCCTATGAGGCGAGTTGAGTGACAGTCCCAAGACACACAGATGCCTTACAGCAGGACTAAAACTCAGTCTCATTCCCTTTTAGTGTTTATGTATGTCTTTCAGGGTGGATAAAAATCAATATTAAAATAAAATTTAAAAAATAAATAAATCCATTTTTTAAAATTTAAATTGGATTTTTTTTTATTTTTATCAAATTTATTTTAATAAAATGCTTTTGGAGTAGAAATCTATCTAGAGATAGTTTTCTATTTAAGATACATTAATAATTTAGTTTATTTAACATGAAATGGAGCTTAGTTCTGTAGCATGAGGCTGGACACTCTGCAATATTAGGACTGTCGGTGAGTCAACAGCGAGTCAGAGGAGGAACTGCTGCGGGACAGAGATGATAATTTAAAAATTATGATTTAAATCGAGTTGATTTAAATCAAGCCTTTTTTACTAGTGATTTAAATCATGACTTAAATCATGATTTAAATCCACCCTGATGTCTTCTGTTATTATATTTTACAGCAATTAAAAATGCAAGTAAACTTTATATTATTTCATCTGGAGCCTACTTAGAAGTTCCACTTCAGATAGATAGGCCACCTATCGAGAAATGTTGATGAAAATATGTTTGCAAAAAAACCTTTTTTTATCCTGTTCTTCAGCTGAAAAGGCCACCAGGGTATCTTATATATAATTAACATATGGAGGCTTATAAGCTAAAAAGATGACACCCAAAGTCAAGGGAAAGGGGAGGGAGAGAAGGAGGAGGAGAAGAGTAAGAAATTTAAGTCATCAATTCCTACAAGTGAATAAAAGTGAATAATAATGTGCTGGGGGAGGAAAACTCCTTGAAGTTGGCCTTTTAGCATAGCTAATGGAACGGCCCCTTCTCCACCTTCTCCTACTTTATTTTGAAGGAACATATGACTTTTAGGAAATGGGACCATTGATCCATAACTGGTACTTGCTGCTTCATCTTTTTAACTAGACTTTTTGGCGATCGTGTATGTAAAGCAAGGACTTTTCTACCGAGCTCTTCTTCTTCGAGTTTTGGATTACTCAGTTTGGGAAGATTTGGGACTTGTCTGATGCAAAAGGTATGTCTTTCCTAACCACTGAAATCAAACTGGGTTTTTCTCACACCAGCAATGAGCAAAACGTTTTGATTTTGAATTGTTTTGAGTTGTTTTCCATTTGAATTTAGGAAATGGGGCTGTTGCAAGCTTTGAAACATTTCCAAAATGAACAGGATGAATCAAACAGCAGTTTGAACACTTTTGCACAGTTGGATCAACTGTTTCAAAACTGAAATAGGGCATTTCAAATTCAAACCATTTTGAATTTGAAACATTTTGTGCACAGGTATTTTATACTCATACCACAGTCCAGGCTACATGTTACACTAAGCCAGATTCTTTAATGTTCTGGCTAATTTTAGAATCAATTGAATGGGAGATTATGTGAGATAAATTAGGTAGGTAAGCAGGTGGGCAGGAAGACAAACAGATGGATAAATATTCTGCAATGGTTGCTCTGTTGTAATTTCTTGAAACCTTCAACTAATAGGAACATCTGCATAAACTGAAGCCCAGATCGGTGTATGTTTAGCATTACTCTATCATTATATATAAACCAGACCATCATGTTGATGAAAATGGATACTCTTTAGCTCTAAACTTTCCATGTAAATGGAAGCCTTGGTAGTACAGTGGTTTAATGCACCCTGTTATTAACACAGCTGCCTGCAATTTCTGCAGGTTCGAATCTTACCAGGCTCAAGGTTGACTCAGCCTTCCATCCTTTCTAAGGTAGGTTAAATGAGGACCCAGTTTGTGGGGGCAATAAGCTGACTTTGTATAAATATACAAAAGTATGAAGGCTATTGCTTAACGCATTGTAAGCCGCCCTGAGTCTCCAGAGAAGGGCGGCATATAAATCAAATTAAAATATAAAAATAAAAATAAATAAATAGAATACTAGCAAAAAAGATATTCTGCATCTGAATTAATCCCCATATGGATTTTAGAGAACTCAATTTTCAATCCAGTTAGAAGTAAATTTTTCAGGCAATAATTTGTTGTTGTTGTTGTTAGTTGCGAAGTCATATCTGACCCATCACGACCCCATTCCTCCAGGCCTTCCTGTCCTCTACCATCCTCTGGAGTCCATTTAAGCTCACACCGACTGCTTCAGTGACTCCATCCAGCCACCTCGTTCTCTGTTGTCCCCTTCTTCTTTTGCCCTCAATCTTTCCCAGCATTAGGATCTTCTCCAGTGAGTCCTTTCTTCTCATTAGGTGGCCAACGTGTTAGATTGGCGCAGGGGGAAAGAATACGCGAGCAGCGAGGGTCCGTTCAGCACTTTATTTAAGAGAACCAGAACGGCCGGCTGTGCTGCCGGGCTCGCCTTATAAAGGGAGTTGGCAGGCACGCCGGCCAATGACAGATCTTCAAATTTCCCGCCGGTGGACTAGCCAATCAGGCCGGGATGCCCATATACGGACATAACACAAAGTATTTGAGTTTCACCTTCAGGATCTGGAAGACGATGCACTCAATTTGCCAGCAAATTTAGAAAACTCAGCCAATAATACAAATCAATAATACCGACTAGAATACTAATTCAATTCAGATTACTTACTGTAGTTTAATATGTTTATTTAACTCCCAATCATAGGCATCTGTAGAAGGGGCAAACATTGTGATGTTGCAATGAAGCCATGTGACATATATACTCAAGTCCAATGCTGGGACATAAGGAAGTCCAAGGTTTCCATCATGGCATTGCTCTATATGTTTTATCAGGGTTTTTTTTTCTTGCTATCATAATTTGTATCAGGTATTTATGCCCCTAACTTCCTCTTAGATCTTTTGGTTAGCAACCTTCCCCCATGCCCTTCTGAATATGAATAAATTAGAACAATTCTATATTCCAATTTCTAATTTGAAGCAATTCTCATTTTCAAGTAAATCTTACTCGGCCAGGAAAGACAACACCATGCCTAGTTAGGTTGCTGGCACCAAGTAACAGTACACAATATTTGTACATTGTAGAATAGTGAACCAGGAATTCATCATCCAGCATTCTGTCACACTTAAATGTGATGGTCTGTTATAAGTGTTTTCCACCCATACAGCTCCACAGTTAACCTGAGTATTGTGCTCCTAAACATATAGCAACCATTCTTACAATCATTCCAGTGCCAAAGTCCATATCTCATATAATAAAAAGAGTGTACGTAAGCTTATAGTTTGATGAATTCAAATATTTTCCATTGCTAGATGCATCTTATCTGCAATTTAAATGTGCACACATAGACACATACCCATTTGTACTATACAGTATGCACAACTTTTCTTGCGATAAACATTTTTCTATGCAGCTTTGGAGTCAAAAACTGCATCAAAAATATGCAAAGTGGCCAACAAATAAGTTAGCTGTGTCCAAACATGCAAATTAAGTCTTCAAAATGCTGATAAGGTATATATATATATATTATAAAGACTTAAAAGTATTCTCTATCTCAGCTTTGCTCTAAAAACAGTATTTCCTGACCTGAACCCTCCTGGGGGCTTGGAGAAAAGCTATGTCAAACACAGTCAAGGACAGCCAAGCAGGGATGATATGAGAGGTAGCTCACAATATTTGGAGCGTGGTTCAGAGAATAACAGTACAGAATATGATAAAGGAAGGAAACACACAATATCTGCCAGTTTAGAAATCTACGTGTAGTCTTCAGCATACAAACATAATGGAATCTGCTCATTACAGTTATGACCAACCCAATTTTATGGATCATGTGACCAACCCGATTTTATGACTATTTGCGATGATCATCATCACAGTCATTAAGTCAATGCTACGGTTGTTAAGTGGACCGATGGTTTGCTATGGGTACATTTTGCTGAAAACAGGAAGTAAGTGCTGGTTTTCAGCAAAACTGTCATAAAATGTGGTCACATGACCACAGGACACCGCAGATGGTCATAACTGCAACTGTGCTGGCGGCGCCTGAAGTTCAGTCACACAACCATGGAGGAGGTCCAACCATCAGAACTTCAAATCTGGGTCATAAACAGCCTGAAGGTACGTCCGTCTTAACTTTGAAAGGTTGCCAAATCAAAAATTCAGTAAAAATTCATGAAAATAGTGAAACATTGCTACAAATACACAGGTGACTTCCAGTTGGTTGCTGGTAAAGAAATAAGTGTTTTTTTTCTCGTAGACATTGTGAGAGGAAAGCTGTGTCAGTTTATGGTAGACAATTATCAGAAGCCTAGCATCTTTTCTGACTAATACATCTTATTAAAAGGCGTAATCTATTGTGAATTGTAGTTTATTTCATCAGATGAGCTACAGCTCATGAAAGCCTTTTGCACTTTTAATAAAATTTGTTAGAAAAGATGCTACCAGATTCCCTCTGAATATTCTTCTGTAGTGCTAGGTTGCGACTCTTTACTACCTAAAGATAATGTTGACATTGGCCTTGAGGTAGCATGAGATAGGAAAAGTATACAGGTATTTTATTTTATTTTTTTGCCACTACTGAAGGGATGAAGGCACATAAGGCAGCCACAATACAGACAGTCCTCGACTTACAACAGTTCATTTAGTGACTGTTCAAAGTTACAATGACACCAAAGGTTTTTCACTGTCATGACCTTTCCAGCATCCCCATGATCATGTGATCAAAATTCAGATGCTTGGCAACTGGTTCATATTTATGACCGTTGCTATGTCCTAAGACCATGTGATCGCCTTTTGCGACCTTCTGACAAGCAAAGCCAATGGGGAAGCCAGATTCACTTAACAACCGGGTTATTAACTTATTAACTGCAGTGATTCACTTAACAACTGAGGCAGGAAAGGTCGTAAAATGAGGGAAAATTCACTTAACAAATGTCTCACTTAACAACAGTAATTTTGGGCTTAATTGTGGTCATAAATCGAGGACTACCTGTATTATGTTTCGTGCTTCATCTTAGGCCTAGGAAGTCTCCCTGAAGCCTCCTGGGAAGTGAAAACGGGCCTAGGAAGCCTCCCTGAAGCCTCCTGGGAGTGAAAATGGGCCTAGGAACCTCCCTGAAGCCTCCTGGGAAGCAAAAATGGGCCTAGGAAGCCCCCCTGAAGCCGCCTTGGAAGTGAAAATGGGCCTAGGAAACCTCCCTGAAGCCTCCTGGGAAGCAAAAATGGGCCTAGGAAGCCCCCCTGAAGCCGCCTTGGAAGTGAAAATGGGCCTAGGAACCTCCCTGAAGCCTCCTGTGAAGCAAAAATGGGCCTAGGAAGCCCCCCTGAAGCCTCCTTGGAAGTGAAAATGGGCCTAGGAAACCTCCCTGAAGCCTCCTGGGAAGCAAAAATGGGCCTAGGAAGCCCCCCTGAAGCCTCCTAGGAAGTGAAAACAGGCTAGGAAGCCGCCCTGAAGTCTTCTGGGAGTGAAAATAGGCTGCAGGGTGTGTGTGCTCCCCCCCACACACCCCATTTTGGGCCTAGGAGGCCTCCCTGCACTTACCTGGGAGCCACAATGGGGTGCATGGGGACTCCTGGAAGGGGTGGGGCCACCCAACAATTTAACTACTGGTTTGCCCGAACTGGCCCGAACCGGCTGAATCCCACCACTGATTACAGGGCAATATAGATAACAAATCTATGTAAATTGCATCAAAGCAAAACAATAATTGGCCATTGACTGTGCTGGTTGAGAATCCTGGACAGCCCATAATTTTGGGAAAAAGGCAAAATGTCATTAGAAATATTTGAATAATCTTTCTTTTAAATCCATCATTCCAAGCAAGGCTGTGAGCAGCAAAGATTTCTGGTATCTTTTCTCATTAATGCTCCGTAAATGACACCCAGGATGTTTGCAGCTGATGGGCATAATGTTAACAAGAGGAATTCTTCCAGCACTTTTATGCCTTAAGTTCCCTAAAGCCTGCAGCCTGAAAAAATGTCCAGTGTGACTAAAATGTCACTTCTCATATGTGTCATGTCCAGAGATGTGGATCTGTTCCCTTTGATGACCATCATGTCTAGTTTCTCCCCTTAGGCAAGTATTTCTCCCCAGCCATTTTCAGCACGGGACAAAAATCAGAAGATACCTTTGGTCTTCCAATTGTTGTTGAATTATCATGTTAATTCTATCTGGCAGAGCCAGAATTCAGTGGAAATGGAGTCCTGCAATACTTAGAGGGCCAAGAATTCTCCTCTTTGCTCTATAACAGTGGCTCACAACCAGTGGTGGGTTTCAATTTTTTTTACTACCGGTTCTGTGGGTGTGGCTTGGTGGGCATGGCATGGCTTGGTGGGCGTGGCAGGGGAAGGATACTGTAAAATCTCCATTCCCTCCCCAATCCAGGGGAAGGATACTGCAAAATCCCCATTTCCTCCTGATCAGCTGGTACTTGGGAGGCAGAGAATAGATGGGGGCGGGACCAGTCAGAATTTTTACTACCGGTTCTCTGAACTACTCAAAATTTCTGCTACCAGTTCTCCAGAACTGGTCAGAACCTGCTGAAACCCACCTCTGCTCTCAACCTGTTCTTCACCACGGACTCCCTTTTAAATAACTTTTGTGGCCATATACCAACAAGACTTAACTCAAGATTTACAGTAAATCTGAGAACACCAGGTATGGGAAAGGTAATTCTAGTAAAACATTAACCAGTTGCATTCAGAAATAATATTAAAATACTTTGGGCAGTGGTGAAATCCAAATTTTTTTACTACCGGTTCTGTGGGCGTGGCTTGGTGGATGCGGTGTGGCTTGGTGGGCATGGCTTGGTGGGCATGGCAGGAAAAAGATATTGCAAAATCTCCATTCCCACCCCACTCCAAGGGAAGGATACTGCAAAATCCCCATTCCCTCCCCACTCTTGGGAGAAGGATATTGCAAAATCTCCATTCCCATCCCACTCTGGGGCCAGCCAAAGGTGGTATTTGCTGGTTCTCTGAACTACTCAAAATTTCTGCTACCAGTTCTCCGAACTGCTCAAAATTTCCGCTACCGGTTCTCCAGAACCTGTCAGAAGCTGCTGGATTTCACCCCTGACTTTGGGGAAGTAAATCCTAATTTCAATCTGCAATCTAGTGACCCTACCTGCTACTGTATTTCATCAATCTCAAGTAAGCTTCTTTTAAGAAGTTTTAGAATAACAGATTTCGAAGTCTTCTAGTCCAACCCCCTGTTCAAGCGGGAAACCCTATAGCATTTCAAACAAATGGTTGTCCAATCTCTTCTTAAAATCTTCCAGTGATGGAGCACCCACAATTTCTGGAGGCAAGTCATTCCACTGATTCATTGTTCTAGCTGTCAGGAAATTCGTCCTCAGTTGTAGGTTGCATTACAGTAGGACAAGACTTAAAGCAATGCAGTTTTTGGTTTTGCACATCACTGCTTGAAACCTCAGCAGAATTTTTCAATTAACCATTTTTAATTTTTGTTTGTTGTGCAATGCAGAACTTTCAATAAAAATTATTAACACTGAATTGCTGAATTCATGGCTCTTTGGGAGAGAGAGAAATGGTGAGTAAGCAGACTGTTTCAGATTTTGGGAGTATAACATGTCAGTGTAAGAAATTTTTATTTGAACTATTTCAGTAAAATGCATAATCCATTGTGCAAATTAAAAAAAATAATTGCTCCCCATTGTAATTATATTAGGATCTTATTTGGGTTATGTAAATTTCATAACTATGTTAACATTTGAATAATTCAATGGACATCCACAGCAAAAGGGAAAAAACCCTTCTGAATAGACTGTGTTATTGTAACATAATAAACTTTATTTAACACATTCACTTACTAACTCTTTAACAACCCACCATGAGACAGAGCACTGGAGCAAAAATAACATGCATAGAAATACGTAGCTTCAA
The DNA here is from genome assembly GCF_059756535.1 of Pantherophis guttatus. Taxonomy (NCBI): domain Eukaryota; kingdom Metazoa; phylum Chordata; class Lepidosauria; order Squamata; family Colubridae; genus Pantherophis; species Pantherophis guttatus. The sequence goes on from NC_142065.1 coordinate 87,804,127, forward strand.
TCCTTGATCACTATGTTAAAAAAATAACAAACGTTTCCCATATGTACTTTACAAAATTGAACATAAACTCCCAAACATTTTTGTTAAAGATTAGTTAGAAAATATTTTGCTATGCTAGATCAATATACAGAAAAATAAAATCATAGTTTCTATCACTGTATGGAATGAATGCACACAAAATACTATTGTTGGCTGCATTTGTGCTTCTTTTGAGTTTGTGTTTGACCAGTGGAAATTGGGTAGTGAATTCCCCTTGATCGATCCAAGAATGCAGATGCTCAGCTGAGTTAGTTCAGATTTAAGAAATGAGTCAGATACTCCTTGTAAAAAATTGGGGTTAAATGTCATTTAGAGGAACAGTATTAGGGATTGTTAGCAAATCGGTCTCAGCATTAAACCCCTTCTTCCAAACCCTCAAGTAAAGTATAATTAAAATGATAGCAATAGCACTTAGACTTACATAGATTTCACAGTGCTTTACAACCCTTTGTAAGTGGTTTACAGAGTCAGTCTATTGCCCCCAACAATCTGGGTCCTCATTGGAAAGATGGAAGGCTAAGTCAACCTTGAGCCTGTGAGGACTGAATTCATGGTGGCGAGCAGAGTTAGCCTGCAATTGCAGTACTGCATTCCAACCACTACACTACCATGGCTCTTTGATAAAATGATATCAAGCCTACCTTGAGGACAGTCTATTGTAAAACATCCATAAAGTTCAGCCATGGACTGGAGGCCATTGGACTCAATCAGAGCCCTGTTTTTCCTCTCCATGTAGATTAGCCTATGACAAGAATTAGGAAGTCTGTAATTATATCTTATTTCTCCATTTGTAATGGAATGTGCGAATACCTTGGGGGAAGAGATACTGCTTAGGAATCAGAGAAGAATGGTAGAAATCCCAAGTGGCTCATAAATCAGAGAAAGAAACTTAGGAAGCATCTGCCATAATGGATCAAACAGTTAAAACAGAGAAAAGTTTTTACTTTCAGACATGCAAGATTCTGTTAATTAGCCTTACAATAAAGCAGAAATTTCCTTTCAGGTTTACTAGGGAGGGCTGACACCATCCATCTCTCCTTCTGTTCATTCATGCAAGTAATTTACCGATAAAGCAGAATTCTATGCTCCATATTTCCTGCTTCATGACAGTTGGGGTATGTGCATGTTTGTTTATTTGGAAATGGTAGGGCTTACTTGGGGTGATGTAGTTTTAGTTTCTCTTTCTCTTCACTCTTTCTCTCCTTTTAATAATGAGAATGATCCAGCTGCTACCTGGAATTCATTCTCTTCCCAGTATCTTCAATGCAGCATGGATCCAAGGCATTCTACCACTGAGGACCTGTATACTGCACGAGTCAAAAAGAGGCCTGTGAAAATATCTACAGACCCCTCACATCCTGGACACAAATTATTTCAACTTCTGCCCTCAAAATGACGCTATAGGGCACTACACATCAGAACAACTAGACACAAGGACAGTTTTTCCCGAATGCCATCACTCTGCTTAACAACTAATTCCCACAACACTGTCAAATAATTTACTAAGACTGTATTACTATTATTCTTCTCTTCCTTCCTAGTATCTATCTCTTCCCACTTATGACTATAACCATGTTGCTTGTATCTTTCAATTTGTATAGTTTTATCTGTTTACTAGTACGATTTGATAGCTTATTAGTAACCTTGACATCACTGGTCAGTGTTGTATCTTTTTATTCTTGATGAATGTATTTTATTCTCCTTATGTACACTGAGAGCATATGCACCAAAGACAAATTCCTTGTGTGTCCAGTCATACTTGGCCAATAAATAATTCTATTCTATTGTATTCTATTGTATTCTATTGTATTTTCTATTCTATTTGTGGTCTCTGTTGCCTCAGAGTAACATGCAGCTTTATCCTAAGATGAAAATGAAAAACGAGGATTTGACTGGGGTCTAAAAGGATTGTACTGTGCTCTGCATTTGATAATATGCTTGTGTGTTCTTACATCTGCATTATCAAAAAGAGTATAGACTTCTAAACAAATAGGTAACCCCCGATTTCTACATGCAGATAGCCCTCGTTTAATGATCAACCATTTTACCACTGTTTGAAGCTACAATGGTCATAAGAAGGGGAGCTTTATGGCCCATAAAACAGCCCTGGCCATCATAAATGGTCACACTGATCCACCCACCCCAGTCAATGAACATGTTGGGTGGATCACTTCCACAGTCACATGACCTCAACTCATGGTTTTTTGTTTTTTTTTTGGTCAGTTTCCAGAAATTAAGTGGGCATTCAAATTAATGTATTTACTTAACAATCACGGCATTTGCTTAATGATTGCAGCATTCGCTTAACAACTGCAGTGTTTACTTAACTGTGGTGTTCATTTAGTGACCCTCCTGTTCTCTTAATGACCATGGCATTGCTTAATGACTACAGTATTCATTTAATGACTGCCATGTTAAAAAGCTGAAAATTTACTTCTGGTCACCTGAGTGCCTTGACTTATGACTGTAATGATTTAATACCGTAATTCCAGGCTCAATTACAGTTGTAAATCTTCTGCTATGAATTATACATGTTTTTGGAAAACTATGTAATTTCTTGATCTGTAGTTCAGGAACTTCATGGTAAGTTATCTGTGGCATCTGACTACGGGCTCAATTTCTTAGTTTCCCCAGAATTTAATGTTGCCCTAAAGATTTGGCTCAAAAAAATTGACAGACTATTTCAGCTAGTTGCATTTTCACATATTTATAGTCTCCTTTCAACAATACATTTGCAAAGCATTTTTAATGATTTCAATGATTGAGTCATTCTGTAATATGGAACCAAGTTGTCTCTCTTGGATTAAGGTACAGTACTGGATAGAAAAATCTTTACTTCTGACACTCAGTACTCCATAACTCTATTTCTGAAAAAAAAAATGCAACAGAATCTTATCTCCTATAGAATGGTGAAGTCTTGCTGCATTTAAACTTGTGGAGAATTCCTTTTCTTCCCTGAATAATTTTATTGAGGATTATATTAAACAAATAAAACTAATACAATAACCTAATACCGGTATAAAAATACATTTATATACTGTATATATGAAAAAGTGCAGAAAAGCTCCAAAAGAAAACAAGAACAAGGAAGAAAAAAATTAGAAGGAACTTCATCCTCAGCAAGTATAATCAACATTATCACTGGAGCTTAAAATGCAACCATTTGCATTTTTCATCCCATATCTCAACCCATTTTCATCCCATATCCCAACCCATTCTCTCTAAATCCGTCTCTAAATCTTCAGATCTCCTTATTAATCAGCCAAAGTCTAGTCAGAGTTAAATAGTAACTTCAATATTTATATCTCCATAATTAACTTCACAGTCTTTCTTTAATTCAAATTCATCTGAACTCTTAATCCATTTAATTCTCCCCCCTGAAATTAATACTGTAATCACCCTTTTGCTATATATTGTGAAAAAGAAAATTACGTTCTTTAAACACATAACTTTCTTTCTAAATAGATTGAAGAGCAACTCATCCAGCAAATACCAAACTTGCGGTTCTGAAGGTTCTTCAATTCTTGGCAAACAATAAATTCCAAAGTGATTAAAAAACTGGGGTTTACTCAAACATTGAGTTAGTAAAAGGCTACATTAACAGCTCAGAGCACGATGGAATCCTGCAACTCTCAGCAAGACACTGCAAAAATATCAGTTTCTGCTGTCTACTCACAAAGTAGACAGCATATGCCTGAAGTACATATAGTTAATTTGAAGATCTCTCTTTAATCCAGAGAGAATTTTCAGAGCCTGAATCCAGTATCCAGCTGTCTTTTTGATAGTTAAATCTACTGAGATTCATGGAATGTCAATTCACTATTCCTCACCAGATATGACTCCAAGGGTAGAGTTCCTTGAGAAGAATAATACAGTAGAAATAATATGCATTCTAGTAGTTCATAGTGGCAAATCTGAAGTCAAAGAATAATTTTTCTGCTACATTTCTTAGTGAGCATGCAGCATATAGAAGAAAGAACTGTAAAACATCGTAACAAAATGTAAGATTTCTTCATACCAACTTTTGAAATGACAAGGCAACCTTTGAGAAGTTGGGAAAAAACATTTTTCTGGGCAAAAATAAAGATGCAACGCTTTGGGAGAAGCTTGTGTGAAATAAGTAAGAAAGTAGCTGTTTTACACTCTCTAAAATTTTATTACACCTCAGAGAAATGCCGTTTATAATTCAGAGCAACAAGCAGAAAGCAATAGGACAAGTCTCATGAGACAGAAAAAAATGATATTTTCTCTTTCTCTTCTTATCTTATCCTGAAATACACATATAATAAACCTTGCTTGCGGTTACCAGATGCTTTTCAGATTTTCAGAAGGATGAAAATGTTATTGTGCTTCATGTGTCTTCTACAATAAATATAATTTCAAATAAATTGATTTTTTCAATGAGAAAGTTTTTAAAAAATCCAGTTTTCCTTCATTGATCTATTATTAGGGAGGGTACGCATTCTTTTCTCAAGTGATTTTTGATTCTGTGAGCAGATAGGTCCCTCTTGATTCAATTCTGAATTTACCATTTTCGTGAGTAATTTTTGGAAAAAGCATGTCTGTTTTTTAAGATTTTGCTCCCAGCTGATAATGTTGACTAACTGTTCTAACTGATGATTTCATACATTTCTCCTAATGGAAATTCAGTTTTAATTTTATCTGATCCACACCAATTAAATAAGCACCAGTCAGGATAGAAAATTATTAATAATAAAATTAATGAACCCTATGGTCCTCACCACAAACCATAAAAGCAAGATGAGGTTTTAGATCTGAAATGTGTACAATTGCTATTTAATTTGACAATTAAGAAGCGGGAAAGGTCCATCCCCAATTCAGAAAGTTTTCACTCCCAACTGAATGCTTGAATATTTAAACCAATCAAAAGGAACATTCGAGTCAGAAGTCATGTAAAATGGGGATAACATGCCAGATCTGCTCATCTGCTTACAAAACAGCTGGTTGTGCAATGAGGGAGTTGCATAGCTAGCAAGAGCGTTTCACCCACTGTTTTGGCCCCCATTTAGTTTGCTCTGATTCTTTATGTTGTGTGCGAAGCTGGTGACAATAGTTATTGTTCCTTGCTCCTATCACAGCTGCATGGTGTCTTATTTGTATTAGTGAACATGTGCATAGTACTTAGAATAGACTTCAGAGAAGCCTCCCTAGGGTGTGTATTGCTGTACATACAAAAGGATTGGAGCTTGCATTGCAGTGACATAATGCTCCTTTTACATTTTGATGAAAGGCTCCAATCCTGAGCCTCTATACGTCTGTGAATCAAAAACCAAACCAAACCAAACCAAAACAAAAAACCCAACCTGAATTCCCAGTCTTCCACTGTTTTATTCACATACATGCTCCAACACATGACGACACCCAACTGACATTGCCTTGACTTCAAAAGCAGGTTAGACTTGCTTTTGCATTGAGAGACTGTCAATATATTCCGATGTGGCGGGGATTTTTTTTAACCCCAAAAGAAACTAATGTCACTTCCAGTAGATAGACTAAATCAAGAAATCAGCTCCAACAGAAGACCCTCTTCTACGCGAGCTGAACTGGCTAACAGTGGTCCTCCGGATCCGCTTCAAGGTGCTGGTACTCACCTTTAAAGCCCTACATGGCTTAGGTCCGGGGTATTTGCAGGACCATCTCCTACCCGCCTCCCCCCGTCCTGTTCGATCTCACAGGGCTGCCCTCCTCAGGATACCGTCGGCCAGACAATGTCGGCTGGCGACGTCCAGGGGTAGAGCGTTCTCCGTGGGCGCTCCTGTCCTCTGGAACGAGTTACCCACCAAGCTTCAGATGGCGCCTGATCTCCGCTCCTTCCATTGGGAGTTAAAGACCTGGCTGTTTCAACAAATGGGTTGACCTTGATCCTTAGGTTTTTCTTATTTTGATTATCATTATTTTAACTGGGTTTAATCATTTTGATCTTTTATTATTGTATGTTTTTAACTTGTGTTCGCTGCCCTGAGTCCTTAGGGAGAAGAGCGGCATATAATTTTTTGATAAATAAATAAATAAATAAATAAATAAATACAAAAGTTTTCATTGAGATTAACTGTAATAACAGAATAACAGAATCTAATAATAATAATAACCTTTATTGTCACTGCATAACATATGTACAATGATATTGGTGGAGCTCCCTCAGTGCCCACACCCTCAACACAATACAACTCACAGTGGAAACAGAAAATCCCTAACCCAATAAATCATATTAACAAACACCTAGTCCTATTACACCAGTGTGAACATGTTACACATTGTGCCGGCCCTGCAAGTCCATCGTACTACGTAGTTATGATGTTATTTCACATTCAGGAGTCTGAATCTTTCAAATCTGTGCAGTATCTCCTCCTCCTTCTTATAGTTCAGTGAATTAGGGAAGTTCCTCTCTGACTCACTTCCAAATGTTACATGTGTATGGAGATTCTCAGTTATCCAGGTTACGGTTGTCCCAAAGGTGCTTTTTCAAGAGGCAACTGGACTTTCTGGTTTTTCTTTGAAGACGTTTCGCTTCTCATCCAAGAAGCTTCTTCACCTCTGGCTGGATGGTGGGGTATGGAAGGATTTATACTCCTTGCAGACAGCTGGTATAAATCCTTCCATTTCTCACCATCCAGACAGAGCTGAAGAAGCTTCTTGGATGAGAAGCGAAACGTCTTCAAAGAAAAACCAGAAGGTCCAGTTGCCTCTTGAAAAAGCACCTTTGGGACTTCCAAATGTTATCTGTCTGTTGTGGACTTCAAATATCTTTTACCCCATCACCCTGGGAATTGATCTTATCTATCTCTGTCAAGGTTACTTTTCTTCCTCTCTACATCTTACACCAAACTTTTTTTTTTTTAAAGCCTTTTGAGGTCATGTTCATAAAATCTTTAAGAGACTTTACCTTATCCTCCTTGTGAACTGTTGATTAAAGACCACTAAGCTTCCCTTTTACATTTTCCTACCTATCAACTAACTCAACTGCCTCTCCTCTAAATCAGGGGGGTCAAACTCGCCACATCACATTGCCATCATGTGACATTTCTCCCCTTTGCGGAGCTGGGGTGGGCGTCGCCTGCGCATTATGCATCCGGTCTGTGGGCCACCAGTTTGACACCCCTGCGAATCATTCATCCCTCCCATCCTGTCATAGAGAGGAATTTAATCCCATAGTGACTATCCATCAGTAAAGAGTTCTCCTTAGTTCTTCTCAGTATGAAGGAAAGAAAAAAGCTCTGAAGTTAACAGAGAGGGATAGTGAAGAATCAGTTGTTTAGTTTAGTTTAGTTTAGTTTTATTAAATTTGTATACCACCCTACTCCCGAAGGACTCAGGGCGGTGAACAGGCACAGGATAAAATACAGAAATACAAAAGTTAGAAACAATTTAAAACCAAATTAAATAATTTAGCCCACAACAATTAAAATCCCAATAATGTAAAACAAATTAAAATTTCAGTTTAAAAAATTTAAAAGATTTAAAAGAAGGGGAGAAAAATTAGGCCAGGCCGGCTTGCTGGAATAAGAGGGTCTTAAGAGCACGGCGGAAAGTGCACAGATCCGGGATCCTCTGTATCTCTGGGGGGAGCTCGTTCCAGATAGTGGGTTCCGGATAGTGGGCTCCCCATGGGGGCCGCCAGTCGACACTACTTGGTTGACGGCACCCGGAGGAGCCCCTCTCTATGAGAGTGTAATTGTTGCATGTAAACGGTATGCTGACAAACTGGAAGAATCCACCCCTGGTGCTAGGTTTTAGGATTACTCCAGGAAGTTCAAGATTCATTGCTATAACGGGGTAAGTGATACAAAATTTATTTTATTTACATAGCCAGAATGATTTCACTTGGTTTGAAGCATAATTTCTCAGCTACTCCAGAAGATATTTGCATAAATGACTACAGTTCATTCAGGCAACAGCCCAATCAATCAGAAACCCTATATAGCAGAGAAGAGTTTTGCTGTTTTTTTAAAAAAAGAAAAAAGAAAGAAAGGCCTAAATAGGAGCAGGATGTGTGGAGATTCTCCACTGAGCTTAAGCTCAGAGTGTTTCCACCTTTCCCCCCTCAAAAATATATATTACAAACTGCTCATAGATTTTTGCAGGCATTTTGGATGTGATCAAACATTCATCCCACTTGGGGGGGGGGCTTTATTTGTCTGCTATATTTTCATTTTGTCCTATTACTGATTTGTGTCCCCTCTCAGTTGTTTTTTCTTGATGTTGGTGTTTATGTAACTAAAAGTGATTATCTGCTAAATGTATGCTTAGGTTATGCTCTGTGTGAGCAAAAAACTGATTTTTTGTCCATAAACAAACCCCAAATTTCTACTGCATAATATTTGGCACCATAGCAAAATGGCCACTGCCTTTATACCATATAAGGGCCAAGAAGCGTATTTTAATATTCTCAATTTAATGTCTTCCGAAACCTTCAACAGTTTAAATCACAAATTCATCAGTTTCAACTGCAGAAGCTGCAGTAAAATCTTTGTGCTTTTTTAAAAAAAATATGTGCACAAAACATTAAAATTATATCAGATGGGCTTTCCTTTCAATGATGCATAGTTAGTGTTACTTTCCTCACTCTCTCAACAAGATTCTTTTTCTTGAACTTTTGACACTACCTGCATTTATTCAAATGCAGTCAATTATTGACAAAACAAATGATTAATAAACTCAAAACTTATTTATTCATTTGATTGTCCTCTGAATTACATATCTTGGCAAGCAGATTCTTTTAGGAAACAGTCCAATCCTTGAAGATTTAATTTAAGCGAAGTCTTATTCAGTTCAATGGCAGTTTATCACAAGTAAGAGTGTGTATAGAATTGCAGTCTAACTCAGCAGCTAAAAGTAATCAATGATATCTTGCTTCAAATCATCCTAGTGCTGGATAAATCTTTCAGTGTGCTGGCATATCAGTTTTATAAAAAATGAATGTTCAGCCATGCCACATTTATCTCTTTCACAATCCCCATCTATCTCTCCCAACTATTTTAAAATATTGGGTCAATTATTTACAGCTGTTTATGGGGTTGAAGAGGCAGATCAAAGACTTCAAACATATAATGTCAGTTCCTCAAAATGGACCATTTTTCATCTTTTGGTATTTCTAAATTTAGATTGGAAAAATGAGGTGGTGATTGTGGATCAGTCAACCGCTGGACTGATTGTAGATAGTCCATTATCCTTTTCACTTTCTGTAGCACTGAGTGATTAGTTCAATCATGGTGGAAGGCTTCTTTAGCATGCAAAACCTCTGAAGAAATTGACTAATGTCACAGGGAAAGATTCTTCTGCTTATGAGTAATAGCGAATGAATATCAATACATTCTAAATAGCTTTAATATGGTTGAATTGTATAAGACTTAGATGTTGGTTTCATGCTTCTATTGTTCAATATCCTCTTCTTTAATATTCTTCTACTCTAAGACTGACTACGCTGGCTGGCACAATGGAATAAATCAGCTAAACACAATTTGTCTGTGCACAAGTGCACAAAACCATCTACAGGCACCGGGTACCAAGTAAAATAAGATAAAATAAAAATATGGCTGAAATCTCACAAGATTGGCAAAGTTCATGAGATTTTGATAATTAGACAGCCCCAGCTCCAAAGGATAAGCTTAAATTATTATTAAAACATTTATTTCCCTCTTTCTCCTTCCCCTTCTCATTTTTATGTTTATCTTAATCCATAAAAAAATGAAAGGGAAAGAGAGAAACATAGGAATTCCAATCACATCACAGTCTAGCCATTGAGCTCTATGGTGATACTGTCTATACTTTCTATCTTCATTCTATGTGGGGGAAGAGACTATTCCATTTAAACCGGCCATAAGATTTTCTTCTTGGAGTATCTGAAAGCAAGTAAGATGGAAGTTGGTGAAAGTTTTAAATGGAAGCAATGCAACTTTTTAATTCTTGATGTAAAGTCCTCAACAAATAATTTAAGACAGACTCAGCCGGTACCGGCAAGACATGTCCGATTCTTTCTCACATCTTATTTTAATTCTTTGCTTCTCCACCACCCTTCATTACATGTAGAAATGGGTAGGAAGCCACGGTGTCATTAAGGACTTCGGCAAGTTTGAATATGCATGCAGATCCCCCCATGCCTTAAAACATCACAAAAACTGAACATCAAAGTTATACCTGAAAGATTTTGGCACAAGTCATATTTTAAAAGATAAAAGAGAATAAAACTCAGGATGTAAAACATTAACTAAGTTCAATGTCAAAGAAAAGAGCAACGAAGAAAAGAGCCAAGGCTTCTGTTGCCAAAAAAGTTGACATTTATACACAAGAGAGAGTTATAGCAGATGTAATGGAACCCCGTGGTTTTGAGACATGCAGACAGAATCTTATGAACCTCTTCAAGGGAACCCTGAAAACAGCCCTGTGGAGATTGAGTATGCTCAGTGACAATGGAATGGTAACTGTTGTAGTGCAAATAAAAGCACAACTGGAAGGGAGTTGAAACTGCAATGCTGTATCCTGGAAGATGGCACACTGTCTGGAGCAGGGGTCAGCAACCCGTGGCTCTGGAGCCACATGTGGCTCTTTTATCCCTCTGCTGTGGCTCCATTCACTGGTCGGCACCACAATTTTGAGAGGAGCTTCCAGTTTGGGGGGGGGGAAGCATGCCGTGCCAGGAGGAGACTCTATGGCAAGGGGTGGGTTTTCCAGTCGGCTCCACAATTGATAGGGCTTTTGGTTAGGACAGGTAGAGGAAAAAGGACAACACACTAGGAGGAGACTTCATGGTGGGGGAACCGGACTTCCGGTCGGCTCCAGAATTGAATGGGGGGTTTCCGGTTAGGACCTTTGTGGCTCTTTGAGGGTTTAAGGTTGCCGACCCCTGGTCTGGAGGAAGGCCATGCTGTTTCAAGCCCCACAATACTAAGATATTTCTTACATCAACACTTGTGTCTGACCCTTAATATGTTGTTAAGAAAGGCCCACATGCTTTTGTTACAAAGACAGTCTGCAACTAAACAGAGATGATTCATACCAGTTTGGAAGACAGCAAAACACCTTGATTTACTGAAACTTAGGCAAGTCATGTCCCAAACAGAAGGGATTAAAGTGAGCTTCGCAAAGCACCTCTTGGGACCAACGGTGTCTTCTTCTAATGCTTCTACTTTTTCCTGTTAACACTTAATCATTGCCTAAGGGCAAGAGTTATAAAAACATTCTTCACGTAATACCTTATACTGATTTTAATTATGCTAAAATTAAGTTGTACAGCAGTTAAGTTGTAAGATCATTTTTTTATATAAGCATACACACATCACTGAATTCCCTGTGATGTGGTTTACATATCTTATATGCAGATATGTAGATTTCTTTTATTTCACTGATTTTAATTAAAAAGGGAAAAAAGACTAAATGTCGGGTTATTTTAAACATTCGTCATGGCAAGAATTCAGGTTTATCGCCCAACTTGGTCACCTCAGCAAAGCTTTTTGGTGTTTAAAATAAGTATAGCCATCCTCGACTTATAACTATTCATTTAGTGACTGTTCGAAGTTACAACGACATTGTAAGTAACTTACAACTTTTTACTTTACTTTACTTTATTTGGAATTTATATACCGCCCTACTCCTGAAGGACTCAGGGCGGTGAACAGCCAAAAGATAAAACACACATAATACAAAATTTAAAAACAATGTAAAAGCACATTAAATATTTTGGCCCAAACAATTTAAAACACTCCTATTGTTTTAAAACAAATTTAAAATTAACAATTAAAAAGGAGATTAGGCCAAGCCAGCCTGTTGAAATAAAAAGGTCTTGAGGGCACAGCGGAAAGTATGTAAGTCTGGGATTCTCCGTATCTCTGGGGGGAGCTTGTTCCAGATGGCAGGTGCCCCCACAGAGAAGGCTCTCCCCCTGGGGACCGCCAGTCGACACTGTTTGGCCGACGGCACCCTGAGGAGCCCCTCTCTATGGGAGCGTACTGGCCAGTGAGAGGCTATCGGTGGCAGAAGGCAGTCTCGTAACCTGGCTCCAGGTCCTAAGCCATGGAGTGCTCTAAAGGTGGTAACCAAGACCTTGAAGCGCACCCGGAAGACCACCGGGAGCCAGTGCAGCTCGCGCAGGAGAGGTGTTACATGGGAACTCCACATCGCTCCCATAACCACCCGCACGGCCACATTCTGGACCAGTTGGAGCCTCCGGGTGCTCCTCAAGGGGAGCCCCATGTAGAGAGCATTACAGTAGTCCAGGCGGGAGGTGACGAGGGCATGAGTGACCATGCGTAAGGAGTCCCTATCCAGAAAGGGATGCAACTGGTGAATCAGGCGGACCTGATAGAAAGTCCTCTTGGCCACAGCCATCAAATGCTCTTCTAAAGATAGCCGTGAATCCAGGAGGACACCGAAGTTGCGAGCCCTCTCCGTGGGGGCCAATGACTCACCCCCAATAGTCAGTGATGGCACCAACTGATGGAAACCACAGCCACTTGGTCTTGGATGGGTTGAGCCTGAGTCTGTTTCTCCCCATCCAGATCCGCACAGCCTCCAGGCACCGGGACATCACTTCCAGGGCATCATTGGGGTGGTCCGGGGTGGAGATGTACAGCGGAGTATCATCAGCGTACTGATGGTACTTCACCCGGAAACCACGGATGATCTCACCCAGTGGCTTCACATAAATGTTGAACAGAAGGGGCGAGAGGACCGACTCCTGTGGCACCCCACATACAAGGCGCCTCGGGGTCGACCTCTGCCCCCCTGCCAACACAGACTGCGACTGGTCGGAGAGAAAGGAGGAGAACCACGGAAACATGGTGCCCCCCACCCCTAACTCTTCCAACCAGTGCAGCATGATACCATGATTGATGGTATCAAAAGCCGCTGAGAGGTCTAATAGGACCAGGATAGAGGAACAACCCCTGTCCCGAGCCCTCCAGAGATCATCAACCAACGCGACCAATGCCGTTTCCGTGCTGCACCCAGGCCTGAAGCCCGACTGGAACGGATCTAGATAAAACATTGCAACCGTTTCACAACTGGTCCTCACACTTACAACCATTGCTGCCAACCCCATGATCAAAATTCAGAGACTTGGCTATCTATTTATAATTTACAATATTACAGCACCCCAGAGTCATTTGTGACTTTCCTAGATGGCTTTCAACAAACAGAGTCAATGAGAGAAACTGGATTCATTTAACAACTGCATGATTCACTTAACTCCAGTGATTCCCTTAACAAACATGGCAAAAAGAGTTGTAACATAGAGTGCAAGTTATTTAACTGCCTTGCTTAGCAACCAAAAATTTTGGTCCCAATTGTAGCCGTAAGTCAAGAACTACCTATACTCGGACCATTGACTGTATTGACATTGGAGGGACAGAAATTTATCAACAAAAATTAATTAAAGAAGTTTTTGTAGATTACTATACTAAACTATATGCTAAAGATGACATACAGAATGGACTTATAGAAAAATATCTAGAAAATAAAAGAGTTACAAAAGTTACTAACTTACAAAAGGAAAGACTGAATCACCCTATAACAGCTGAGGAGATAATTGTAGCAATAAAACAACTGAAAACTGCCAAAGCTCCGGGAACAGATGGTTTGACTGCAGTGTATTATAAAACTTTGCAAGCAGAAATGGTGGAACAACTTAGAGACTTATTTTGTAATATACAACAAGGGGGTAAAATACCCCCATCATGGAAAACAGCTTATATTTCTTTGATACCAAAAGAGCAAGCGGGTCCTAAAAAACCGGAAAATTATAGGCCAATATCTCTTCTGAATAATGACTACAAAATTTATGCAAAAGTATTAGCCAACAGGTTGATGCCAGTGATTCAAGAGGTGATTCATGAAGATCAAGCGGGATTTATAGAGGGTAGATATATGAAGGACAATGTAAGGCAAGTGATAGATTTACTGGAATATCTTGAGAAGAATAAACAGATCCCTGCAGTGCTGGCTTTTTTGGATGCGGAGAAAGCCTTTGATAGAGTGGATTGGAATTTTCTATTAAAGACTTTGAAAAAAATGGACTTTGGGGATCAATTTATATTGGCGGTTTCAGCAATTTATCAAGAGCAAAAGGCACAGATTATTATTAATGGAAGTTTGACAACAGATTTCAAAATTGAAAAAGGAACAAGACAAGGTTGTCCGTTATCCCCATTGCTTTTTATTTTAACATTAGAAGTCTTGTTGAATATAATAAGGGATTCGATTAGCTTGAAAGGTATAGTGATAAGGCAAGAAGATTACAGAATAAGGGCATTTGCAGATGATCTGGTTGTTACCCTAACACAACCGGTGGAATCAATAATCCTGATGAAAGACATTATAAGAGATTATGGTGCAGTATCAGGATTCAGACTGAACCAGAAAAAAACTAAGATGATAGTCAAAAATATGACACAAGAACGAAAATATGAACTTGAAAGGAGGGTAGGTTTTGAGATTGTGTCAAAGGTTAAATATTTAGGAGTTCAGGTTGCAGAATCTAATATGAAACTGATTCAAAATAATTATGAGGTTTTGTGGCGAGAGGTGCAAAAAGACATGGAGACATGGAAAAAACTGCAGCTTTCTTTACTTGGAAGAATAGCAGCAGTAAAGATGAATATTTTGCCAAGATTTCTATTTCTGTTTCAAATGATTCCGGTGCTTAAAAGTGATAAACAACTGAAAGAATGGCAAAGAGGACTGAATAAGTTTGTCTGGAATGAGAAAAAACCGAGAGTGAAATTGAAAATTATGCAAGATGTTCCAGAAAGGGGAGGTCTTAAACTTCCAAACCTACAGTTATATTATGAAGCAGCAGCTTTGACTCAAGCAAGTGACTGGTTTGGAAGGAAAAAGACTGGAATATTGAATATAGAAAGTTTTGATCTTGAATTTGGATGGCATGCTTATTTATTTTATGATAACAAAGTGGATAAAGTATTTAAAAGCCATATACTTAGAGACTCTTTGATGAGAGTTTGGAAGAAGCACCGACTCAAATGGGATCACAAAATACCGTTATGGCTGGATCTTGGTCATACTATGTGGAATACAAATATAATGTCACTCGGGGGGGGGTTTATATAAAGAGATTCTTTTTACAGATGCGGGCAGATGGCAGTTGAAGACATTACAGACACTGTTGGATGAAGGAATTAATTTAACTTGGTTACAATATAATCAACTACAATTGAGATGGAAAGAGGACCAAAAAACTGGTATTATGTTGCATGAGAAAGAATTGGTCAGACATATAAAAGAGAAAGGTCCAATGCATATTAAAAGGCTTTATAATGTTTTGTTAGAAAGGGATTCAGAAACTGAATTGGTTAAAGATTGTATGATTAAGTGGGCACAAAATTTTGAAGAACCAGTGATGTTAGAAACATGGGAAAAGATATGGGTTCAGAATGTTAAATTTACACAATCGCAGAATTTGAGGGAAAATTTTTATAAGATGTTTTACAGATGGCATTTAGATCCCAAGAAATTATCCTGTATGTATCCTAATGTTCAGCCAAAATGTTGGAGATGTGATTGTTTAGATGCTACATATTATCATGTTTGGTGGAATTGTAAGAAAGTTAAGGCTTTTTGGATTAAAATATGGTGGGTTATGCAGAATGTTTTGAAGAGAAAAATTCCATTTTCCCCACAATTGTTCTTATTGGGTATAGTAAAGGGTTTTACACTGGATGAAATTAAGTTGATATTGTACATGATCACAGCAGCGAGGTTATTGATAGGTAAATATTGGAAAAATGAGTCTTTACCCACTATTGAAGAATGGACTTTGAAGATGGCCAGTTTTGCGGAGATGGCGAAGATTTCAGCATTTTTAAAAGATCGCTCACAAGAGACTTATGAATGGGAATGGAAAAAGTGGATAGATTATGTGCAGAACAAATATCAAGTTAGGAAATACCAAATAGCTTTTCATTGAAAGTATTATATAAAAATAGAAATGTATGAATACTGTGAGGGGGGGGGGGATTTTTTTTTTTTCTAAGGGGGTTTGAGGGGTTCAAGTTTTGTAAAAAGGGGACTTTGATGGGATTATACTTCATGGAAGTCAGGGGGGAGGGTTAGGGGGGGTTTGAGGGGGGTTAGGGTGGGGAGCGGGGGGTGGGATGGGGGGGGAAAATGGGGTGAAAATGTAATTGTAAAACTTTTGCAATAAAAAAAAAAAAGAACTACCTATACTCAAAAGATTTTGTGTCTCATTGGCTGAAATGGAATAAATTGTATCACATGCTTAAGTTAAACAAATTCTCATCCTTGAGTGAAGGAAGGAGTTTTCTGTTTTCTTTCTTTACAATTGATAGTTTAACCATGATCCTTGTATCGGATGGGTTCTTCCTTCATAGAGAAGTTAGTTTTGTTTTCTTTTAAAATCCAAGGAAGAAATGAAAGACCTTTGTTAGCTTCTGGATTTGGAAGCTCTTTCCTCCTTTCCTTTCCTTTCCTTTCCTTTCCTTTCCTTTCCTTTCCTTTCCTTTCCTTTCCTTTCCTTTCCTTTCCTTTCTTCTTTCCTTTCTTTCTTCTTTCCTTCCTTTCTCCCTCCCTCCCTCCCTCTCTTTCTCTTTCTCTACCTCTCCTTTCATCAGAAGAAGTTTCTAACCTATTCAAGCTATAAGGCAAGAATGTAATACTTATGCATTAACCCATATTCTTCTAATTGGTCCATAAGCCAATTTGATCCTTTTTTTCTGCATTAATTTCACCACAAAAAACTTTCCTTTCATTTGTCGTCAATTCCTTCCTTTTAGGGTTCTTCTTCCCAATTTGCTTTTAGGACACTCAAACTTTTCTTTTCCCATTTTCTTTTCAAGAGTTGAGCAATCCTTTACTCTCCTCTTTTCTATTATTTTTTTTCTTTGCAAAAGAGGTCAGATCTATTATTTTCGCTAGAAATGCTGCTATCAGAATGCTTTCTAGTCCACAGCTTGCTCAAGGACAAACATTATTTTCTCTGGATCTTGCTGCATTACTCTCTTCATGTTTATTTATTTTATGTATAATTCCAATTCCCCCCTGATCGATTTAACATCCTCAGTTTAACATGTGATTCTAATTTCCCTGATATATGCTTTGAACTTGCTTTAGTTCAACAAGCTACTACTTTTTAGAGCCTTATTTATGGTCTTTGTGTATAAATCTGTGTACCAGATTTTATTTAAACGCCCACAGTTCAGTGTCACAGAATGCAGCATTTGTGTGTTCAATTTGTGCATATGTAATGCACAAGCATATGTAATGCACAAGCATGTATGGAAATGAACACACTTTATAACAAAATCTTGGGATATCTGTTAAAATAACCAAGTTCATTTTTCATTATTATCTGCATAGAATACAAATTGCTTTCCTTAAGCCTGTTAAGATATTATCAACCTCCCAGGTAAACCAGATAGGAAACAGGATTAGAGGAACTAATTCTATTTTATTGTAAGGCTACATTAACAGAAACTTGCAGGTCTGAAGGTACAAACCATTACCCTCCACTTTTAACTGCTTGTTCCATTAGGATAGGTCCTTCCTAAGTTTCCTTTTTTGATTGTTAAGCCGCCGAACACTTCCGCCTCTCCAGTCTGATTATATTTTTGGCAGTATTTCTTCCCCTCTTTCTTCAAGGTCATCGATACATTCCATTATAGATATCGCCAGAAATAAAATGCAAACAAAAACTGAATCTCGGATTATGTGAATAGATGTGCATGGATCCCTTTTTCCTTGCAGGCTCTAATTTTATAACATTTTCCTATGATTGTAGACATCACAACATTACTTTTTTAAATATATATATATATAGGCTTTTATTAGGCATTTTAGGAACATACATACTGTAATCAAGGAAGGAAAAAGAACAAAAGAAACGGATAAAAAATAGGATACAAATGTAAGTGCCATAGAAATAATAATTTTCCAGTATATCATTAGGGTTAGAATTTCTATAGTTTCTGTAATCAGATTGTAACCATTTAGTTTTTATGCACTTCTCACTATGCATCTGTAAAACTTCTATAACAAGAAGCTTTTATGAGTAACTAGACAATTGGTGATCTGTTGGGTCCTCCTTTCAGAGATATTTCTTTACCTAAACAGAGAAATAGAGTGATCAATGACAAAAAAGCAGTGGGAGAGGGAATGAATTCTGCTTCTTACCAGCTTGACAGTAGCTGACAGTCCTCTAGCAACTAATGGTAGGACAAGTCTACTTGGCGTCCAGAGGGCTAGAGAGGAACTGGTATATTAAACCTACAGGTGACAACACTGAAGCAACCACAAATTTGGCAAATTTTAATCCCAGAGCAGTCATGGGTTCCAGATTTTGGATACATTCTGTAAATTAGCCCATTGGAAGTACCTTGGTTCAAAAATTGTTGCTTTATGATGTACTGTTTCATCCAGTTAAAGGTTACAGATACAAGACTTTTAATAGCATACAGAAAATCCTACTGAGATTATTCTTTGCTGTTCCTTTGACTTCAAGACTGCTTCTCTTAAATCAGAACTGGTATAGTTCATCCATGTTCTTTTAATGAAGTAACTTGGTTTCAATGGAAGGAGGACACATTTATTTATTTATTTATTGGTTCGATTTATATGCTGCCCTTCTCCGGAGACTCAGGGCGGCTTACAATGCATTAAGCAATAGCCTTCATACTTTTGTATATACCTGCTTAGTAGGGCTTTTGGGGCCACCTAAGTGGTGTTCTTTTTTATACAAAGTCAGCTTATTGCCCCCATAATCCGGGTCCTCATTTTACCTACCTCGAAAGGATGGAAGGCTGAGTCAACCTTGAGCCTGGTGAAATTTGAACTTGCAGTAATTGCAGGCAGCTGGTGCTATTTAACAGCACTTTAGTCTGCTGCGCCACCAAGGCTCTTGCCTTGGCTGTCACTTGTAACAAAAATCCAAAGATGTTTTTTTTTTCTTCCAAGAAAAAAAGTGGAAGACTCAAAAGAAATATATAATGTCCAAAGGGCTTACTATCCAAAAGAACAATGTGTGCTACTTTTAAATGGCATTCATGGGTCTATTCTACGCTTTTGTTTTAGAAGCAGCTAAGCACAGAAATCCAAAAGATGCTACCAATATATTCAATATTAAGTATATCTCTATGGACTTAATATGTGCTTGGTATGGTTGAACCAATTTGAGCATAACATTTCTTTGATATGTCTCTAAATGTGCCTGTTGGCATGAGTGTAAAGGTCTCTGAACTGCCTCTCTATTGCAACACAGTGATATTTCCCAATGTTATTCCTGACCCAGAAAGGATTTGTATATCAATCCACATGAGAGAAACTGAGAAAGGAACTTATACAAGTCATCCTCATTTATTGACTGCTTGTTCAGAAACTGGTTGAAGTTATGATGGCACTGAAAAAGGAAACCTATGACCAGGTCATTGAAATTGTAGCCATTGTAGTCAGTGTCTCTGAGGTCATGAGTGACAACTATGAATCGAACCTGGCTGAAGCCATCTTGTGCTGCTTTATAGTTGCCACACAGTATGGGGAGAGGATGAGGGGGAAATAGCTAGACCATCTTGTAGACAAAATAAAGAGCTCTCTCATGGGAACCAAGGTCATCCCAACAGGTGGCAGTTGAAGGAGGAGCAGAAGTGGTCAAGGGAGCCCGCCAACTGCTTAGATTGGACAATGTGACTTGTGACACCTGGGGAGGGAAACTTTTGCTATTTTAATTACATGGTAACCGCAGGGAACTTTTAGAGTTGGTTTTCACTGGCCATGCTGATATGATGTATCCAAAAACATGTTCTCTGAGGAACTTTCCTCCCTTGGAGTTCTGATTTCTCTGGATGCGTTACTCAGAATGCTGACAATGAGACTGTGATTTGGATTTTGGGCAACAGGCACACATTTACAACAATCTCAGCATCCCACCGTCATGTAATCTCCATCTGTGGCCTTCATAGGTGGCTTCCAACAAGTAAGGGTAATGGAGAAGCTGGAAAGAAATTGTCACACTTCACAAACCAAAGTGATTCGCTTAACCACCACAGCTGGAACTGAGGTCATGGTAATGTGATGTTTTATTTTATGACTGTGTCACTAAAGGTCCCAATTGTGATCAGTAAATGAGGATTACCTGTACAGAAATGGAAGGTAGAGAAAGGACTCTAATTCTGGGACAATCAAAAATGAACAATTATAATAGATTTAAACAGTGAAATAAATATAGGCTGGTCCTTGGAGTGCTGGAAAGTAAAAACAGATGTGTTGACTTAGGGTGGTAGGCACGGAGAGGGAGCATAGAAAAATTGTATTATATTAATATCTTTAATAGGTTAAGTGAAGGCTTTTGAGTTTCTAAGCTGAACTACAATATCAAAAGTGGGCAATATTTATTTATTCTAAACCAGCTTTCAAATCTTGTTTAAAATCCTAATCCCAATGCAAAAAACAGATCCTAAATATGAAATAGAAAGTTTACTTCAATATCTAAGTTTGCAGTGGACTTCTGAATACAGATAATGGCATATATTATAGAAAGGAGCTAAGGGCACTAATGGAAGCATTATTCAAGCAGGAACTCACACAATAACTTAAGTGTTTTCAGCTGGGCCTGCAGTTCCTGCTCTTAATACATGTTACATCAGCATCTTGGTGAGTTCCCCAGTTTATGTCCTGTACCAGAATAGGTGTTAATCAGTATCTAAAATGTTACATTATTCCTCTACCATTCATTCAGGAGACTTCTCCTTTCTACCATCAAGGATCTTTTATTTCTTGACAAATTTATGATAAATTACATTAATACATGGTTTCACTATTTTAAAATTGGCTCGCCTTTTAAGATGCCAATATATAATTGTATCTAACTGGGTCCAGAGAGAAGCAAGTAAAGCTGTTTAGCCAAAGCTGAACTAAATTCATGGGCCAATTTGAGGAGGGTGCATTAGGCAAGAAGATAATTGGACTATTGTAAGCAGTTATGATTCCTGAAATGTTCCATGTGTAACATTTATTATGCTTTCATCAGGGTCTTCTCAGTTTCAGAAGCTTACAGAAAACAAAAGGGGGATTATGTAACATTTCTCCTCCCCAAATTGGATCCCTCTCTGATCTCAGAAGAGGTTTAATATATTTTATGAGCCTTGGATCCCTAATAGTTCATTCTATAATTCTCATCACATCCTGTGGGTAACATGAATATAAAGTGCTGATGCCCTACTTTACTAAGGACTTGAAACTTGAAAGACTGTCGAAAAACAAGTCTCCGTTTGAACAGCTCTGCCTGAAGGAAAGAATTGCAGAGATTGGAAGGAGCCATTTTGGAGATTACGTCCAATCTTCTACTCAGTGCAGAAATATCAATGACAGATGGCTATCCAGTAATCTGAAGATCATTATTTTATCAATTGGTTCATTATTAAATTGATACCATTAAAACATCTTTTCTTCACATTTGATAATATCAAACAGGACGCTGACTTCTTTAATGTGATACCTCTTCAGAACACAGATAGTCCTTGACTTGAGACTGTAATGGAGCCTGCCCATTATGGTTGTAAGTGGTGACTGTTACGTAGTTTCAAGGATCAAGCCCAATAACTCATAGAAGTCATTTCTTTTCTATTAAATATATTTATTGTTTCTATTCTTCTTCTTAACAAGTATCATGACAGGAGAGAGAGCCAGAGTGAAAGAGCGGGATGGGGCTTTTATACTAAGGAGGCGGAGTCAAGGTAAGGAGGAGTTATGAGGGGATGGTTATTGGAAAAGGGAAATAATATTTACATTCTTTTGATATATGTATATCAATCAATCACAGGTTTAGTCATTTACATATGACAGTGACAGATCATCATAAGGCATAAAGTCTATCAAGGTACTTGAAAAATGCTGTCATATATTCTTTTAGTCATCATTTCTTCCACATCTTTCAATTTGTCTTAAACATAGGTATAAATCCAGAAATGGACATAATATTTGAGGTGCAGTCTGGCCAGGGCAAAATTAATTGGAAATGTACCAAGACTCATACATCTGAATCTTTTTCACTAAATGTCACTGTTCCACTACCTTCTCTACTAGTATCATTATTATGATTATTATCCTTTGTAGGATCCAATCTGGGTCAGTCACCGGGACCAGAGGTTTTGCCTTCTGAGCTTTCAGACTCATGAGAGAGCCCATCTTCAGGAAACTTCTCTCTAGCAGAGTGTGTGCTGTTCTGTGTGTGGTATTTATAGTGCCTGTTACAAGTGGCTTTTTATATATCGATTGGGGTGTGTTGATGACTGTCTTTTAAGTCATTAGCTGTCATTTGCTTGTACTGCTCAGTGCTCACCTTCTAAGTACTTGATAGGCTGGTGATAAACCAGCATTCCTGTTAACTGACGAGGGGCCTGTTTCAGGGGTAGGTTCTACCTACCTTTACTACCAATTTGCAATGGGGCTACGTGTGCGGCTACTTTGCTCGTGCGCATGTGCAGAAGCGTTCTGATGACATCGGGGTTGGTGGGCGGAGCCTCCCTCCGGTTTTACTACCAGTTCTATAGATCCGGTCTGAATCGGGGGCAACCCAGCACAGGCCTGTTTCCCAGGCTTAAATCATTTCCCTGGTTGTTTTTGTGCCTGATTGTCCAACAAATTTAGTAGGTGCAAAATTGAATGTGTGCCCTTTCTCATTGCAGTGTGAGCCTACCAATGAGTTTGGGTCTCCTCATTTGACTGCTTGCTTATCCTTTGTAATTATGACTATTACTTTGTTTTTTGCATGTACACTGAGAGCTAATGCACTGGACACAAATTCCTTGTATCTAATCACACTTGGCCAATAATGTAGTCTATTCTCTATTCACTCTACTCTACTCTACTCTAAACAAAGTGCCTTGCACTAAACAAAGCTGCACTGTCCATTATGTCATTTTCACTTCTTAACTTATCATGATTATGTTGAATTTTTCTTCTAAGGAATTCTTGATTCAGGAAATGTAAGCAGCATATATATATATATATTTTGAGAAAGATATGTGATTTCATACACTGAACTTCCTACACAACTGTAATTAAAATACATTATCCTTGATTAAGAGATGGTATTTGAAAGAATTCATCAGATAGGCCTGATACTGCAGTGAAACCTGTTCAAATGAATTCATTCTAAAATGATTTATAAATACAATAGTTGTTTGTTGTGATAGCTAAAGTGAACCTCAGTCTTTAGGTATAGCATCTATAGCATCTGATGCTGCAATCATATGATAAAGGAATGACTGACAGAAATTACCAAAATTTAAAATAATCTGGGAATACATTAGAGCTCATAAACTCGATTTTGCTTTAATCATCTTCAGAAGGTTGTATGGCATTTTTGAGAATAGCGCTAAAACCCAGCCATGCCTCCAGTGTCATTCACTTCCCAAGCAAGAGACACTTCAAAGAGCCAGAAGGATGCTGAAACAATTTTTCCCAGGAGAGTCATATTCAAATGACATATATCTTCTTCCACCACAGCTTGTGTCATCCTTGTACTTTCTCTGCAGTTTCCTCAGGAAGAAATTATGGATGCCCAAACATAAGCATTTTTACTAGTGCTCCTCTGGTGTGCCTGAAAATATACTCCTTTCAGACACTCCATTGGGGGGGAAATATGGGGCAAACAAAGTAGGTTTGTGATTGAAAAGACTTAAAGTGGTGAAGAATCAGGTAAGGTTCTTGCTGATAACAGTAAAAAGAAGCCTTGAAGAAAATAACAGAGCAAGTGAGTGAGTAGGCTGCACTAGTCCTGGTGAATGGATGTCTCCATTTTATTTTATTTTTTATGTGTAACCCACCTTTATTATTTTTACAAATAATTCAAAGCAGTGAACATATCTAACACATCTTCCTCCTCCTATTTTCCCACAACAACAACAACATGGGATGGGCTGAGAGAGATTGACTGGCCCAAGGTTACTCAGCTGGCTAAGGCAGGACTTGAATTCACAGACTCCTGCTTTCTGGCCTGGTGACTTAACCACTAGACCACCTCTATCTCCATCCCCATCCCCATCTCCATGCTTGTTTAAATTCTGGGTTTATTCCAGGAAGAATTCAAAAGAATGCTCTTCATTTAATTCATAATGTGGTCAGTAAGCCATGTTTGGGATTCTCCCAAATTATTCTTCCGATGGAATTCTGGATTTCTGCTGCTAAATTTCTTGCCTCATGACACCATTAATAGCGCCATGACAGGCTTAAAATTAGATATAGAATGCTGAACTAGATAGATATTTAGTCTGAGCCACCAGATTTGTTTTTAATGTTATGTTCTAAATACTGTGAAGCATTTTTCATGGTGTTCATCAAGGGCAAATTAACACATCTCCAGAATTAGGAGATGTGAGAAGCATTCACTATAGAGTATTTTTGATAAACTGTCACTCCTTTGAAGAAATATTTAATCAACCTGCACATTTATTTGAGTGATTGGTTAATTCAGTTGATATAAATGTTCCCAAATATGCTGTGTCACATAAGTTCCTTAAAATTTCCTTCACGTCTGTCTTGATTCCTGTGACCTCACGGACATGGTTTTCTTTGCAGTGATACAAAAGTGGTTAGCCATTGTCTTCTGGAATGTTTTTAGATGTCTCAATCTAGCCTACAATCCTTGGTGCTGCCACTTGACCAAGTCCTACAACCAACAGTTCTAAAGAAACACCTTTTCCCAGAATGAAGCACATTTCAATGGAATATGTGCAACCTGCTGTAAAAGTATCCTCTGCAATACCTTTGCTTGATGATGACAGCTAGATACTAACCCTAAAATTTCTGTGAAGACCAGCATCACTAACAGTCTGGCAATATTGGTGATATTGGTGGCCTGTGAGAAAATGCTGATCGGTGATACTGCTGGCAGGTGAGATACCTTTAGCATTCTTTTTACCTCTCTTCAACCATGTACTTTCATCATTTCATCATTTTTATTGTTTCATTGTTTTACTATTGTTATACTTACATTTTTTAAATATAATGTTATATTCTATTTTTGAAAGTCATCCAGAGTAGCCCCTCAGGAGATAGGGGGGCTGAGCTGGGCAGCAAATAAATTTAATACAGTAATAAATAAAATAAAATGTGAATGGAGGGATTGATGGGAAACAGCAATCTGGATATGATTGAAAGATATCCTTTGAACAGGAATTAACTGAAGAGAATCTTTCTTTTTTTAGGGGTTTTAATAAATATCACCTCCCCTGATTATCACTTAAATGTGGTGCCCCTATTATATTTTTAATCCAAGTTTTCATGTTTAATCCAAAATTCCAAACTATTGGTGTTGGCCGCTGTAATATTCTTAGCAAGATAAGCTTCTTTTGAATTCAAGGTGAAAGTCATCAATCATTTTCATGCCTAAATTTCAGAAAGGATGGTGTCAGGAGACTTGGGCTGCCCAAAGGTAAATAGAGTCACTACTGAAACAGCTCTTGATTACACCTAACAACCTCTGCAGATGTTAATCAGCTCAATGACAGCAGTACCTCCATCACTTAGTGCATTATCAAGAATGAGAGACAATATCCTTTCAGTTTAGGTTCTTGGCTTTCAGAGAAATAATAATCCCTTGGAATCTTCAATGATGACTAAATTCAGGCAACTGTGGAAGTGGTACCTGTGCACATGGAAATGATCTCATTAGGTTTTGGGCGGCTTAATGAATCCTGGAGGTGGCACTCTTGTAATGGAGAAGAGCAATGCTTTTCTATCCGACTAAACAATTTTGACATCAAACTGATGGATCATTTTCCTGCTCCACACAAAAGAGCTCACAAGCTTTCAAATGCAAATTGGTCTGGAAATCTCAGTGCCTATTATATCATATTACAAGCATTTGTCCAAAGTAACACCTTATAATCCAAGGAAATAAGTTACTTTCCTCTTACTGAAAGGCTGGGTGTCTGAGAAAAATTGGAGAAACTTGTAGAAACACTATTACGTTTCTGCAAGGTGGAAGAGTGATCCTGGAGCCCTTATTCATCAGTCTTGGAAAAAAGAACAGTAAATATAATTGATATGCACATATAGAGACATATGTAAATACATCCGATATTTTAAGAAGGGAGCATTTATTTTAACAAGAAAAAATGTATTGTTTTCTGAAACACCTTGCTTTTTTATTTCTTTTTGATCTCTACAACATTCTTTTAGCTGTATTTGCCAAAAGGAGCAAAAAGATTTTGACATCTAGTAGAAGCCATACTGATACCCCATGTTGGATCCAGAAACACAAAGGGTAAAATAATAAGCAGTATATTACTTTATTTGGCTGTATTTAAAGAGAACAATATATAGACATTGCTCTATTGTTCTGTAAATTAAACTTCTTTACAGATATTCAGAGCTGTAAAAACCTCTTGCTCATTGACATGGATGTTAGATTCCAACCAATCTCTTATGATTGTAACATTGATTAAAACATATTTTTAAATATTTATTGGTATATTGATTTATTTGATTGATCAAATAAATGGAAACACCCAAATTCAATATACACCACCCTTTATGTACCAAAATGCTTCCAAAGTGGCTCCCCCCCTCAAAATTACTCCAAACTTGCATTACAGGAAGCTGATACATATGGAACTGCAAAGAAAGGGAAGCCAACAAGAATAATTTAGAGGACGAAGTCATAGATTAGGTAGAAGAGCAAGTCTCCTTTCATGATTGCTCATTGCCTGTCCAATTCTTATTTACAAATCAGCTTTTCATATTATAAAGGGCAATCAGAGCATAAGAGCAAGCTGAATATTAAACTTACTCATATCTAATTGGGCAGGATCATGTGCTACAAACCAAGACAAGCTTATTCTGATTTCTGCAGGCAATTTTTATTTTCTAACTGTTCACTAAAAAAAAGCAGTTGGGCTTTAAATGGATTGTAACCTTGTTCAACTGAAAATAATGGAATTCACAGCCTACTATAACCAATTTGTAACAAGGGCTTTTAGACTTAACTTAAAGCCATTAGTGTTGTATGAGAAGGACTAAAGGAATGGCTCTTTTTATTGAACTTCCTAACATGAGTTCAAGTTTTACAATAACATTTTTTAGCCAGGACATTATTATAAAAGGGATCAGGCAATCTCTAAAATTCTGTAAATCCCAAAGTGCTTATTTTACCATTTCAATTTATTCAGTTTGGGGATGACAATCAAAGAAAAGCTTTGCGGACAGATTCCATGTTACATATAAATATGAGTTAAGGATGTCTTAGAAGCAGATATAAAACTAAGGTGGAGTGTTCTATGTTATGGTATACATGATGGTGAACTTACCATATAATTTAACTCTAAATCAAGAAGTAGTTAATTTGTCTTGATTTAATATACTGACATTATTCTTTAAAGTGGTTCTACATTTTTGAGAATAGCTGATTCATTGTAAATCTATAGTATATCACAAGAGAAATCCCTAATGAGTATCATATAGTAGTATAACTATTGTATCAATTGTCTTTGATTTCTCACATTGTTGCACTACAGCAAAGTAGCTCTTAGAGTCAATTTGGTATAATGGTTAAGGTGCTGGCATAAAAACTAGGAAGCCATGAATTTTAGTTTCATGAAATCCGGCTAGGTGACTTTGGATGAGTCACTCTCTCTCAGCCCAAGTCACCTGACAGGATTATTGTTGTGGGGAAAATAGGAGGAGGAGGAAGTAACATGTGTGCTTGCCGCCCTAAGATTTATAAATAGTAATAAAAGTAATAAATAGTAATTTTAAAAGTCTGATAAACAAATAAACCTACTCTGACCATAGATAAATACCAGTCATTCCCCCCCCTCAGGCCCCAATGTCTTCCATTTCCAGTTAACAATGTCAGGTGTCCATATTCACTTTTTGACCCACAATTCTGTTGGACTTAGGTACACAGTATGGAAATGTCTGTGTAAGTGACACTTGCCCTTCGTGTGGATATGAATAAGGGTATAATTAAGTGTATGTCTCTGTGCGTGTGTGAGCATGTAGGGGAAAATAAGAGCACCCATTATAGAAAACCCTTGGAGTCCTTGGCCTTTGGAGAGAGGTGGTTTTCTCCTCAGCATCTAATTTGTGAGCTACAGCTTTTATTTTTATCAGATCTCTTCTGGTGCCTTCCCCACACTACCAGAGTGTGCTTTCGAAGTACTGGTCAAGACAGCTGTCAGCTTCTCAGATGTTCTTTGAGTTCAGATGGTTTCTTTTTACAACAGTCAAGAAGCAGTTCAATGCAGACAATTCAGAGGCATGACATATGAATCCAAATGAAACAGTGTCAAGGAAAATCCTGAAATGTTAAATGATGGGGAGGGTGATGAAGTTCTGACAGTTCAGCCCCTCTCTGCAGTCACTAACTGCACTTCAAGTGGACAGTATTTATGGTGGTTTGCTGCGTCCTGCAGTCAAGTGGTTCGTGTTCACATGTTTGCATTTTACAAGGGTTTTGCCAAAAACCAGCATTTACCGTATTTCTCAGACTATAAGACACAACGGTATATAAGACGCACGAGGATTTCGAAGAGGTAAGCAAAAAAAAAAAAGTGTTTGCCCTCCCCGGCCCCCAGGAACACTCTGCAGGCCTCCGTGCGCCCCGTTTATGCAAAAAATGGGCCTGTTTTTTGCAAAAATGGGATGCGCGGGGCAGGGCTTCGGGAGGTCAAAAATGGTTGTATTCAGTGTATAAGATGCATCAACATTTCCACCCTCCTTTAGGGGGGGAAAAGTGCATCTTATACTCTGAAAAATATGCTACTTCTGGTTTTTGGCAAATAGCGAATAGTTAAGAACTACAATTTAATGACTGCTGTGATAAAGGTCATAAAACTTTTACAACTATCATGAGTTATGACCATAATGGAAAGTCTCCAATACAGTCCTAATTCAAGGACTACTTGTATGATAAGTACAGGAAGTCCTAGACTTACAACAGTTCGTTTAATGACCTTTCAAAGTTACAACAGCACTGAAAAAAGTAACTTATGAGCATTTTTCACAGTTATGATCTTTCCAGCATCCCCATGATCATGTGATCAAAATTTAGATGCTTGGAATTGGTTCATATTTATGACGGTTGCAGTGTCCTGGAGTCATGTAAGCCCCTTTGGCAACCTTCTGTCAAGCAAAGACAACGGGGAAGCCACTTAACAACCATGTTATTAATTTAACAACTGCAGTGATTCACTTAACGACTGTGGCAAGGAAAGCCGTAAAATGGGACAAAACTGACTTAACAATATTCTCACTTAACAACGTAAATGTTGGGCTCAACTGTGGTTGTAAGTTGAGAACTATCTGTATTGCCCTCCGAGTTGGCATTTGATTAAAACAAAACACTTTTACTTGCCTTGGCATCATTTACAGAAATGTCTAGCTTATAGTATGATAGAAGTACCATAAAACATTTCTTTAAAAAAAAAACGCCCTGAGCTTTCAAAATATTATAAAATGCTGCAGTCTGTTCCTCAGCGGTGCACAGAAAAAAGTGTTGAATTAGATTGCATGCATTATTGGTGCCTTGTTCTTTTTGTGCTTATGGATTTTTCATAAGCTTTGAAGATTTTTAAATCTGACAAGTGGGAAACTAATGGGAAATTGGCCGACGAACAGCTGAACAACCAAGTTACAGCAAGCAGGCTTTAATCCAAGCCACTTCTCCCCCCACCCTCCCCCCCAAGCAGGACTGTTGATTGCACTGTTCTCAAATGTTCCCGCTGGGAGACCCCATTGCTCCCATACCAACAGAAGTCTATTTTTTTCTTGCTTACAGATGGTACATCTCTTGCTAGAGAAAGCTTCAGCAAAGCTTGGGCTGACACACCATTGCACTGCTTTTTTTTTCCTTTTCCAAAAGACATTCACAGAATTTTAAGTTAATGGACCACATTCATCTATGATGCAAATCCTTCAGAGCAGCCATTAACTTCAGTGGAATTGAGGCATGGGAAATATTATTTTCTATTTAAATAATCAGATCCTATTCATATGCAAAGAATGGCTTGAACCTAAGGAGAAATTAGCGGATAGTCTATTGTGTCTACTTCTATCCCTTTTCACTCTGCACACATGCATGCCCAAGATGGGGGGGGGGGGAACCTTCAGCTGAGACCTTAATTCGTATCTAATTGGTATTCATGTGCAGAAGGCATTGTCATTTAGTTAAATTTATAGCCCAGACAATCCTGGAGATTTGAAATGAATTCCGATCATTTTAAATGAGGTCAAATAAACAGTTGATGTGCCAAGGTAGAGTAAATGGAATCTCCTATCTATTAAAATCCCTACCTTAAGACTTCAATATCAGTCTCTGGCAAGGTGATCACTTACTCATAGCACCCATCCGAAAAGAATAAAAGGAAACATATTTGCATAAAATTTGCACAGACGGCTATAATTATATATCATTTACATATGAGCATCTCATTGTAATGGGGGAGCCTGAGGCTAGCTGACCCACATGCCAGATCCACATGCCGTTCAGGTGCAGTTTACACGATGGGTAACTTCAAGCCACTGCAGTCTCTTCTTACGGTAATTCATTTTTCACTTGGATCTGAAAAGGGAACCCTTTCAAATAAAGCATGAAAGTCTATTTCAAGTTGAGGTTGGCTCCTGGTGAAAACCTCAAAAGCTTCATGAAAACATCCATCCAGCTTTTGGGGGATAGAATTAGTTTGCCCTTGCTCTCCTGAGGGGGAAGGGGATAATTTACAAGTCTGGAGACCATCAGTTTCACATCCAAGTACTAATCCCAGACAAGGTTACTCTGGAACTAGCCCCAACTGAATCCTTTCAATATACTGTAGAGCAGGGTTGTCAACTCACGGCCCGTGGGCCGGATGCATCACACGCTGACCACGCCCTTGCCCGGTTTAGCGAAGGGGGAAAAAGTCTCGATACGTCATGTGACGACGACGTGACAATGTGAGTCTGACACCCCTGATGTAGAGATAAAAAACTACTCTCTATAGATTGACACACAGAGACACTGCAAACTCTTGTAGGAAAACATCAGGATGGGAATGGTAAGAGATTTTGCTGTGGTGCTTCTAATGATTGGAGATTGCCATGCTTACTTGTTGATGCATTTGTTAATGTTCTCATTCCTAGGAGATATATATATATATAATAATATAAACATTTGTTGTAGCTTCCCATATATGGTCTATATTTACCTGCCCCGTCTGCTTGGATGTTGCTTTTGCTTGAAAAGTGCTATGTTTTATTTTTCAGTTTATTTATGTTTCATCTCTTTCTACTGTGCATAAAGATTGCTCATCAGAAAGAAATACCAGTTGTGAAATAAAGATCCATAGCCAGAAAGCATCATTAGACTTAAAAAGCAGGCATTAAAATATCCTTGCGTCCTATTTCAAGGAATGTCCTCTAAGACCCTGGCTCTTTTAGAGTGTACTAATTAATTCAGTTACTTCACTGCATTCAACTTCCCTAATATTCTCCAAAATAATACATTGCCAACTTCAATTGATTTATAGAGAATGAAATGTTCCCTTTTATAGACAGTGTCATATACTTCAAAATCAGCGTAAGTGCCGAGGTGTGCCAACTTTAGGATTCATCATTCTAGGCACAAAAGCTTATAGATTAAATAAATATAGATTTATAATATCCAGTGCAAAACATTAGAATCATCTACCCTTCTGCGATCTTGCTCATTCTTCTCCATATCTTCTAAGCAGTTAATGCTGTCCAGGAAATCTCACTGATCTTCTGATTTTCCCAACTGTTTCTAATTCCACTCTGAATTCCACTCTGTCATTTTTTATCAATCATCTTTCCAGTTTTTCTTTTACAGATAGTAGCAGCCTCAAAAGGTATATCAGACCAGGAAATCAACTCTATATTTACAGTAAAATTATTATTATTATTACCCTTATTTTATTAAGATTAAGTAAGAGAATCGTGCAAGTGTGATAATGCTGTACATTCTCTATTTCTTATTAGGGGGGTCCCTCTCAGATATGTCTTGCTCAGATATATCATCTTCATTGTTTGGTCTTCTTGTCTATGTATTTCTGTGATAATAAATCTTTCCTCTTTCTGCCTAGAGACCAGACCTGGGCATTTTACAGCTCCCATACCACATCTGGCTCTTTGGCTGATCCTATCTGGACCACGAGAGATCAGTCAGCACTCAAACGTCATCTGGAGCAGCCTGACATCAAACCAGGATACATTGGTTCTAGTGGTGAAATTCAGACAGTTCTATCTGGATCACGTGATCTGTTTGCGCCAGCAGCGGATGGCTCCGCCCACCCACCTGGACATCATCACATCCCATTTTTGACCCTCTGCACATGCGCAGAAGGCTCTACGCATGCATGGAGGAGGTGCACGTGCTCACATTTGCAAACCGGTAGCGAAGGTTCTTCCTGAGTGCATGAGCCTATTTAACAATGGTGACTGGAGCCCAACAGCATTGTCTGCGTGGGAGATCCAGTTCACTACAATAGACAATGAAATAAATAAAGATTTGTGGATGATAAAAAAAATTACAATGACATAATAAATCAAAAGTGCTTTTTATTTATGAAAAGGTAACTGGACTGATTTTTTTTTTTTTTTTGAGAAGGAAGGAAAAAAAGACATTTTGCTTCTTATCCTGGAACTTCATCAGTTGTATTGGATGGCGTTTTAGAATAAAACCGATAAAGCTTCCAGAGTAGAAAGCGAAACTTCTTTCTCTTCTTCTTCCTCAAAATAATCAGTCCAGTTGCCTTTTCAAAAATAAAAATCACTTTTGATACTACTATGATCTGGATTACTGAGAATCTTCATATACAATGGATTTACTTAGCTTTTACTTAGCTACCAAGACACCTAGGTTCTCATATACCTGGAAAACAGGTGAATAGTATATTATGCACAGAGATCTTACATCAAATATCAAAAATACTGATGTAGGTCCATACTTTGATTCTCTTCAGATTGTATAAATCCCTTATGAACAGGGCATAGTATTAGACATGATAGCTCAATTAATCAAGAGTGAACAAACAAATAAAAGCCATGATTGCTTTCTAGTGCCTTCCAGATGTGTTGAGAATACAATTCCCAAAATTCTCAACTTATTTAAAAGCTGCCAGCTTGGAGAAAGCTGAGCTAGGATTATAACTAACCCCTAACCAATGTGAAATAGCTTATGGTTTGTGACAATGAAAGTGATTTTTTATTATACAGAATGAGTTTATTCTAACTGAAACCTATCACTAAATATTTGGTTAGGAAAGACAGAGGCAAGGATAAATTGCATTAATTAATCCATTCATTCCATGCACCAGAGGGCATTTTCCATAAGATTTTTTTTTCATCATTAATAAATACATCTTCCCAGGAGGGAAATCTTAAATTTGAAAATAACCTTTTCATCTTAAAAAAAAAAAAAAAAATAGGAATCAGAGCACTTCAGCAGTCGGAATAGATCTTTTGGGCTGAGGGACTGATTCACTGCTCACAGATTTTAGGATAAATATCTGGTTTTTCCGACATCTTAATTGTTTGTGGAGATCTTGTAATGACTTGGAGAAGCTTAGTTAATTGCTTATGAATGTGCTGAGTCTTGGATGTTTTTAGGCTTTAAAATAAGGCAGGAATCAATACCAAACTGATTTAGGATCCCAGTGTTCAGGCTATACATGACCTGGCCAAACAAGAAAATGAAAATCAGTTTTATAAGCTTACGTCTTTGTTTTGATCTTGACCTTTCTCCCAAATTGCTCAGAGCTCTGTACAAGTTTTCCACCCTCTTCCACTATCGCACATTTATCCAGACCCACACACTTTTTACAATCACAGCAAACCTGTAACATGGGTTAGGTCACTGGTGTCAAACTCATGGCGTCACATTGCTGACACATGACGTATTGTGATGCTTTCCCCTTTGCAGAGCTGGGGTGGGTGTGGTCTGCATGTGGCCATCTGGCCTGCAGGCCTCCAGTTTGACATCCTTGGTTAGGTAAAGAAGCAAACTAAGTTCACCACTCACTAAGCTTTATGGTTTAATGGTGATTTATGCCCAGGTCTCCTAAGTCCTTTTTACAATTCTTAAATTATCCGATTCCCCTTTAACGCTGATAGCGAATAAGAAATATGAGAGTAAAACAAATGCCAATGTCTACAGTATGTTTAAAAGGTCCTTAAGTTTAGTTCTCCAATTTTCCAGGATTTCCTGTGAAATCATCATATTCATTTCCATCGCTTTATTTATTCCAGCAGTTTTGGAACTGCTGGACACAGAAATGCACCATAAAATGTCCAAACCTTTAAATGAAGTTACAGTTCATTGTGGGATAACTGGAAAGCAATTCCCATCTGCTATGCCTAAAATACGTTTTACAGAGAAATGTAGTAATAGAAATCATGTAGATGTATGAAGCATGCACCAAAATGAAAAAAAGTCTTTAAGGAAACGTGAACATTTTCTTAATATCTGTTGACAGAATGACTTCTAAGTTCTGCCAGAGGAGGTGAGCTGAAAAGAATGGCTAATACAATTGGACTAAACTGAAAAGAGTTGTGGAAGAAGTCAACTTCTTTCAGATTTTGTCACTGGAATGACTGGATTATTTGAACTATTTGATTCAGCACTGTCAGAGAAGATTTTTGCAACACAGCCTGAGGTGAAAATAAGATCCCTTTTCCTTTTCTTCTTTTAATGACAGCAACGCAGATGTTTTAAAAGATTGAGAATGTGAAAATGCCTATTTCAGCTTTTCATGGTAAATCTCCCTCATCAAGGATCAGTAGATGGAAGTCTGGGCTTCAGGGTTACCCTGTAGCTTTGCAATATGAACCTTTCCCTCTTTTAACTACTCAACTAAGTGGCAGTACCTTGTTGATCTTGACTGGATGGTATGGACCTTTAAAAAAAAAATTAGCAGCCCACACTCACACTAGGACATCCTCGTTAAGAGGACTAACCCCAAATTCCCATGGGCATCCCATTGGGATAATAGCAAGCATTGAGAATGCTAGTTTGATTCCTAGTAAATACCCTTGTTGTGATGAGTCCTGCTCATTATGACAGCTGCTTCTGAAGCAGGTAACTCTCCCATTTTATGAGTATTACCTAGGTTAAACAAACATCACTAAAAATATATGATGCCTTTTTCTTAGTAGGAAGGGAGGAGAGAAACCATGAAGAAAGACAGAAGGCTACGGGAATAAATAGTAACTAGTGGCTGAAGAAGAGATGGGGCAGGTTCATCCAAGTGAGGAAAAGTTTAATTATTAGTTCCCAGAGTTGAGTTGAAATCATTAGTTCCCAGGGTGAGAAAAAGGCAATACAAATATGACTCACTTGAGGAAGAAGTAATAGGATGTTGTGTTCTTTCCTTGGAATTGAATTCTAATTGTTTTGTGACCAAATATTTTCTGTACATCAACATATTTATTATGTGTGTATACTGTAACAGCATTACAGTATTATGCTGTTTACTGCATTTGTTCCCTTAAGGACCACATATCACCAAGCTTGGCCATCATGTTTCCCAGGCTAATTCCAAAACCATAATCTTGAAAGCCTGACAGTGTTTTCCTTTCCCTCTTTCTTATACCAGAGAGTGTCAAGGTTGTCAACATTTGTAAGTTTCTTTCTCACCCTGCCTTGTTTTCTTGGGCGGAGTTCAGTTGTCAAGTGAATATGGCTTCCCCATTGTCTTCACTTGTTAGGTGTTTGCAAAAGGTGATTGCAGGACCCCAGGACACTGCAATCATTATAATTGAGCTGGTTGCCAAGCATCCAAATTTTGATCACGTGACTGTGGGGCTGCTGCAACGGTTGTAAGTGTGAAAAATGGTCATAAGTCATTTTTTCAGTGCTCTTGTAACTCCGAATAGTCACTAAATGAATAGTTCTAAATCAAGGACTACCTGTATATGTATGCTACATATACTTAGGCTTCTTATATGCTTTTAGTTTAATCAACATGTAAGGTCTTCCCTGAAGTTCCTACATTGTCTGAAGCGAATACAAGAAGCAAAGCCATTTGAGTTACAGCACCTTCTTTATAAAATGTTTGATTCAGACTTTAATCTCATTTAATCATCAGGCAGAGATATGGCCCTTCAAACTGGTAAATATACTGATGGTGATTTTATCCTTTTTTGTTTTCTTGTGGGGATTTTTTGTTTGCTTAAGGTTGTTGATACTGTGGGATATTTTATTTTTGGTTTAGATGAAATAAAACTGGAGTACAAATCTGCCAGTGGAGACAATGAGTACATATATCCCTTTATGCATCCATCCATCTACTTTAATCTGACTTCTAGTGGTAGACTGATCCTATGTGTGCTGTGCCTGCATACAGTAATGTAAAAGTGATCTCTCATCTTGGGGAATCAAAACTAATCCATGTCAGATCCCTGCTGTCCATGATGTGAGAATTATGTCATGGGCATGAATTGATTTCAAGGAATGTCTTATTTTTTGTTTGTGGAATAAAAAGAAGCTTTGTGTTTATTCACTGGCCAAGTTTGACATTTATTTACTAAAGCATTACAAACGGCTTGGAAATTAAGTAGGAAGAGACTGCCCTCTCACAGTGAATGAGAAAAATACTACCTCAGGAAATAATAAATATCCCTGTGGAAAACAGGAAAAGTTGATGAGCAGGTGGCAAATTCCAGATTACTTCGGTCAAAAGTGTAATTTAATTGGAAAAACTGCATGTACATGCACAAATACCACCAATAGTGCAAATAAGAATAGAATCATAAATAGTGTCAAGAGCTGTAACAGACTGCTTCCAAAATGAAATGCAGGCCACTACTCTATTGTGCTAAGTCAATTTACTTTAGGTATTAGGAAGGCCAAAGCTAATCTAGCAGTCTAGGTTACTGCAATTCACAGTAGGTTTACAGATCTTTTTATTTATTACAAAAGACAGTAAAGTACAAGCTAAATTATCTTGTATATGGGCCTTTTTCTCCACTGAAGAGAATAACAACAAAAGTAGAAGAACTAAGCATACTTCAGCCTAGAAATTCTTTCCCTTATGTTAGGCAATACATGTTTCTGCTCTTCTGGTTTTGGGTAAGGGAGAAATACACACAAACATTATTTTTTAAAAAATGGCTAGATATATTAAGATGAATTATGCTCCTGGTTTAACAAGGGTCAAAATTTTATTTAACTTTGGCACAAAGGTAGGTAAAGTTTTTTTGGCCTTTGACTTGTACTTTTGGTTTACAAGAGGCCTGAGGGAAATATCTGGTGTCACTACTGATGATACCAGATAGATGGAGAAAATTCTTTATACTATTTGCTATGTTTCAGGGAAATTGATGGATTTATAAAAGGAAGGAAAGTGTTGGACTTCACAGAGCTATCATGTATCAATTTCCATCTTTATTTTTGACATCAAAACTACTTATATTGAAGCACAATATTGAAAATTGATCATTCTACCACTGAATCTGGCAACATAATACAAAATACAAATTTGGCATGAATATGGAACATGGCAGTGGCATCTGTGGAGCAGGGAGCAAGCATAGGACTTTTATACACTTAGCATGACTTGCTGTGTACATATTGATGAAAGCAGTGGATGGATCCTGAGGAAGGCTCGGCCTCTCCACTAGCATACTAAAATTTTCTGTAATCTCATCACAATGATCACACCACTACAACTAATGTAGAATCTCCCATAAGTTATTGTCTTGAAATGAACAGTCAGTGAACACTCAGCTATAAAGGCAGGTGTCAGGTGTAAAAGACCAGGTCCACAAGTGAAAGCTCAATTAAGCTGATTTATTGCTAAAAACCTATGCATAGAAATCTTAACGGTCAGAACCTAGTTAGAGTTAGATAAAGGTC
The DNA here is from genome assembly GCF_059756535.1 of Pantherophis guttatus. NCBI lineage: Eukaryota > Metazoa > Chordata > Lepidosauria > Squamata > Colubridae > Pantherophis > Pantherophis guttatus. Next base: position 87,841,994 of record NC_142065.1, read on the forward strand.
AACAGCGCTTGGACTTTGTTTGTGGCTATGTAGGAATTCTAGGCTGATCCCTCTTTTAACACCGCCCCCATATTTGCCATTCTTTCTCTTTCAGTAGCATAACAAAATCTGTCTTCCTGCCGACTAAACCCAAGAAGGCTTCCCATATCTTTTTGCCATAAGCTTCATAAGGCTAGACAGGTTTCTCACCTCTAAGTTCCACAGCACTGATTTAGAAATAAAGGAATTGTAAACTGCTTTAAAGATGCCTCAGAGTGTTCACTAATGTTCCTACCTGCCTTTCTGTTTTCTCACAGAGACAACTAGGAATCATTCTTCAGAATTTTCCACAGTGCTCCAAAGTTCTCCAATCTTGCTCCAATCTTTCTCTTCCTCTGCTCACTACAATTTACTGCACACTGGCATTGGTATCTTTTTTTCTCTCTTTCCTTAAAATCTGGATTGGTTATAATCTTGTCTAGGATCTATTTTTCTAGGATGCTGGTGGGATAGAGGTGGGCAAGTCAAGAGTATGTCTGATTTTCTTTTTTAAGAGACAGAGATGGCACTGAGTTGGGAATCTGATATGCCATTCTGAGCCTGTGCCCCTAAAAGCACAACTTCTATTTCTATTATTTATTCTGTCATCTCTTGTTCCATTGTATTGTATACTACTTCACAATTCTTCATTTTAGGAGTCATTGGATACAATATGACAGCAGACTGGCAGTGGCCCCAGTGGCAAAGGGGGAAGGAATAGTTTTGCACGCAATCTCTAATCTCATGCGTGCACAAATCCTTGGTGCTCTCTAAGCTATTTGTTTGCTTGCAGATGTTTCATTATTTCACTAGGTAACATCATCTGTGTTAGTGAGTGTGGAGTTTCCTCTATGTTTATGTATAGTAGTTTGCTCTGCAATTGTTGGTGGGTGTGTATTTTTTTTCCTTGATAGTTTCTTGATTAGGATATTGTTTTTTGCTACATTGTCTGATGTTAATCCCTGCTTATCTGGGTGTTGGTTGTTGTTGTTGTTGTTAGCTGCAAAGTCGTGTCCGACACATTGCGACCCCATGGACAACATTCTCCAGGCCTTCCTAGGGTGTTGGTACCTGGGAAGGATATGTTCTCGTCCAGGACTGTCAAACTCACAGCCCACGGGCCAGATGCGTCACATGCTAGCCACACCCACTCCCAGTTTAGCGAAGGGGAAAAAAGTCCTGATACGTCACATGATGACAACGTGACAATATGAGTTGACACCCCTGTTCTTGTCTTTTTGTTTCTTTCTTAGCTTTTTGTTGTATCTTTTGAATGGTGTGTAAATGTGACTATTGATGGTTGACCAACAACCAAACAACCAAGCTCAGAGAGCACTCAGGACTCTACCTTGCAATTGACCTGTTGTTTTACGTCTGCCCTTTTTCTATCCTTCCATCAGGCACTGAAACAGAATCTTGTTATGCACAGAGTAAGATTCAAGTATTTTCTGGGAAATGGAATTCCTCTCATTAGTTTCTTGCCTGTTAATTAAAATATTAGTTTCTTCTTGACACTGGGATTGCCAAAGAAAATATTTGTATCTGCGGATATATTTGATCAGTTTGAAGTGTGAATTAGAAAAAGTATCCTATAGAGATTTTGATAAAGGGTTAGTAACACCCAGATAGGAGAAAAAAATATGAATGACAGTGAAAATTGTTTTCTTTGCAATCCACAACTTTCAAGAAATTCAGTGGTGTCTAATAATCAAATAACGAAAGAGAAACATTTCTCTCACCATATGCAGTCATCTATTGTTCTGCTACTGTCTCTTAATAAGGCATTCTCCCACCTACACGTTGTTTTTATAATTTAGGAATAGATTAGATTTAATACAATGCACTGGAGTATATAAATTCCTCATACTGTTTACAATTGCAAAATACCCTTAAGTCTCTTAGCTGCTCTGTGACAGTAAAGCTGAAAACATCCCTCATATATAACATGCTTAAAAGCCACCTGGATTGTAGAAATGTATTTCAACAAAATACCTGCAAATTACTCAACAGTACTTCCAGCTGCTACAGAATGTGCCATATTGACTTAATTTACATAGACCTCTACTTGGCATTTCACCTTCCAGTTTGCAATAGAGTCTAACTTTTCAGGTTGTTGTTGTGCCATAGGAAGATGATTGAAGAAAGAAAAAAAATACTGATCGCTAGACTATAACTTGAAAAGAGCTAAACCTAGGTGGTGAGATCGATAATTAAACCCCAGAATGGACAGTGAGCCATTTTCTCTTATGGCTAATAGCAACTTTAACAAGGCTGAACACCCTTCATCATGGAAATGTTACTACATCATTGTAGTAACTGTGCATTTTTGATTTTTTCATAGGAACACATGGTTTAAAGTGTTGTAGACATATGCATTGGTTATGCTCCTGCATGCTCTGAAGGACCTTTTCAAAACAGAATCTGCTAAACGGTACAAGAAACTACACACATAGGAAAATACGTTCTGATTTTTGCATGGGGGGGTTCAGGTAGGACAGAGCTAAATTAGCAGGAATTAAAAACCTATTGTTGTGACTCCGACTCCCGAGCCTGTCCTCATGGAGGAAGAGGACTCAGAAGGTGAGGGGGAGGAACTGACAAGGCCTCCCTCTCCAGAACCCTCCTCTCTGGCAATACCTCAGGTTCCATCCGAAGGCCAGGAGGAACAGCCTGGGATGGGCCAGGAGGAAGGCATTTCGGAGCACCCATTGATAGAGAGTGATAATGATGAATCCTGGCTTGATCCCAGGCAGCGTCGGAGGGAGAAGCGTGCGCAGCAAAGGAAGAGGCGTGGGAGGGCCAGGGATTGAGCTAAATCACTGAGCCACGCCCCACAAGGGATAAAAGGGGGCGTAATTGCTCGGCAGGCTTTCTGACGGACAAAAGTTTAAACTCTAAAGAGTCACATCGTGAATCCTGCACTTCAGCTCAGATATATTTTGGACTAAACTCTTGTGGATAATTTGTCGCTCTGGAAACGGACTGCAGATAAGGCCTCTCTTGCTTTTTGGGAGTACTAATTGGACTTGGCAGGCGTTTTACAGTTAGCTGCCAGAACTCTCGTCTGCCAGGAATTCTGGTCTGTTTATACAATAAATTATTGGCAGGCATGTTTGATACTGCATTTGTCTGTGTGAGGACGGGGAACAGAACACCTATGTTTCTCCGGATGTTGCTGAACTACAGCAAGGGGTACTGAAATTGTAGTTCACCAACGTTTGGTCACAAATCTCCTATATTATATTTAATTTGGCCTCTTTGAATTTAGCTACATTGTTTGCTTGAAATACAGGTCTTGAATTTTGTTTGTGATATATGTGGGCAGCTAAGTGACAAGTTACTGCTATGTTGCTCTACATGTACAGTGGCCAAGATCTATGATGAATTAATTTATTCAAGGTTGTAGTAGCCATTAGTCTGTTAATACTAATGAAATTCAGGTTTCAAAGTATCCCCCTACTGGAACTTCATTCTGCATCAAGCTCTAAAAAAATATTTTTGGCACTATTTAGTGTCATATGATCATTTTGGCAATGTGCTGCTTAAATAGAGATGCTTAAATAAATCATTGGAAGACATTATTTTACATCATATTCTAGAATATGTTTTTAACTTTTTTCTCCTTGATCTAGTAATAGATAAAATGTGCCAAACTATCCATTTACATTTTGTTCACCATTAATTTTTGATTGTGGTATCATTCTAAAGTTGGCTGGTTTATTGTTACTTCTTTTGCTCTGGAAAATTGTGCACCACTTACTAAAAAGCTAAAAGTCTGAAAATCCATGATACTCTTAAACTCATCCAGTGTTCGTAACTTAGAGATATTGAATGTCAAAGACATTTACTCCAAGCACAGTAGCAGAAATAAATGTCCAATCCCATTAAGAACTAAATGTCCAAGAGAATGTCCAATTCCATTTAGATTAAAAAATGTCGTGTTGAAAATCTGATTCTTTCAAAAACTGTCTTTAAGTATTAAAGTAATTTGATTCTTTCCCCCCATGGGGCATTGACAATCAGTTAAGAGTTATTTCTGTTTTTCTTCCACCTTTCAGCACTGACACCAATTAAAATGATCTTCTCATATATTTTCATTCTCATTTGGTCAAATGATACTGACCTGTCTTTTGACAGAATTCATTCTTAGACAGTTGGCTCTGTCTTCCAACATTATCTTAGAAGGTGAAAGAGCCGCACTACTATATTCATATATTTATTAATTTTAAAGTATTTTAAATATAACTAACTTCTTTTTGAACCTGGTAAATTTCAAACCCAAATTAAAATTAAAAAGTCCAAACTATTATCACATTTCACACATTTCAAATAAAGAATGTAAGGTAATTTGCTTTATAATTAAAAATATTAAATTCTTATGTTTTCAAAGTAAAGCTAGGTCAGCACACTGTAAAAACTAGTTTCAATAATTTAATGATTATTTTATGTTTAAGAGGGCTGCGTTGTTAGACCCCATTTATGAATATTTTTTTAACTTTTAATTAATAACCGCCAGCCTGAAATGAGAGGAAATAGACTGGCAAAGAAACAGTTATGAAACCAAAGAGGAAATATTCATCTTGGGATGTAGGTAGATAAAACAGTACCTACCATGCATAATGCCAACATTCTCCTTCATTGGTGGGCCCTTAGATGAAATTGCCCCCACAGTTCAATGCTCCCTGGGAACTTCCATGCAACACTTACTTTCTGCCCTATGGCCTTCCTGAGGCTGCTCCTGGTTGAATGAGGCCTTTGTTTTTGAAGCCGCTTTGGAGAATGTTCTTCTATGATATCTGCGACCTCTGGAAGAAGTTGTGTAAAAGCCCGACCATTCTTGTACAATTTTTAGAGGCTCCACAGGCCATGCAAGAATGCTCTCCATTCTTGTGTAACATTTGTAGCCTCCAACAATCTCTTGAGAACAGGGCATGCTTTCAAGATTAGTTGTTGTTAGGTGTTGGTGAAGGTTGGTGTGCCACCCAAAATGTGGCATGTCACCTTTGATGCATGTGTCATAGGTTCGCCATCATTGACTTAGCTAATATGTTCCCTTTATTCCAAAACAAAAGTAACCTCGATTGCAGGGTTGTCAAAGTCGTGTCATGCACTGGCCACACCCACCTCCACTTTAGCAAAGGGGGGAAAGTTGTGATATGTCACGTGACAACGTGACACTGAGAGTTTGACACCCCTGCTCTATTGCATGCCCGCCTCCATTTTTACCTCTACACAAGCCCTGTGAGATGATTTTGTTTGAAATATAGCAACTAATGCAAGGTCATCCTCAGAGCTTCCCTTGCTGAGGACAGATTTGAACCTTGGTCCATCTGCATGGTGGGAAAAAAAATCCTAACTGTAAGAACAGTTTGACAATGCAACCAATTATCCAGATAAGATTTTATAGGCTTTATGTCTATAAAAGGATATTGCAAAAGAGGTGGTAAATTGCCATCTGTTGAGAATATTTTAACTTGGATATTTGTACTGAGAAGGGATTGGTCTTAATGGTCTAGGTCTATGATGGCGAACCTATGGCACACGTGCCAGGTGGCACGTGGAGCCATATCGGTGGGCACACGAACTCAGCTCCGCCAGCTGATTTTCGGGCCTTCTGGGCCCACCAGAAGTCAGGAAACATGCTGTTTCCGGCCGCCAGAGGGCCTCTGGAGTGGGGGAGGCCTGTTTTTTGCTCTCCCCAGGCTCCAGAGCCTTTCAAGGAGCCTAGGGAGGGCGAAAACTGCCTTCCCCCCCCGGAGGCCCTCCAGAGGCTGGAAATGGCCCGTTTCCCAACTGGGGAGGGCAAAAAATGGGCCTACCAGGCCCACTGTGCCATCATGTGCCAAAGGCAGGGGAAGCGCCGGGGGGGTCACTCGCGGGGGGCGGGGGGCATAGAAATATGGGTGTGGGCATGTGCACGTGCGACCCCCCCGCACTCCCTCCGCGTTTGGCACACGATGGCAAAAAGGTTAGCCATCACTGGTCTAGGTTGTCCCTTCTGACTTGATGATGTTATTTGCTGAATGGTCCTCCATTCAATGATATAATGAAAGATTGTTGTGTCATCACTGTTGAAGAAAGCTCATAATGTCATTTTGGTCAGGTTTACATATAGAATGTAGAGTTTAATAATGACTTCTTGGGGGACTTTCTTCTCTTTCATCTCAAGCTGCCAAATGTTTCAGGTCAGTATGATCAGAGACTGATTAAAAAAAAAAACTTTGGCTCAGAAAAGGAAGGTATAGCATAGGAAAATTTGGCTGACCATTGCTGGGGGAAAAGGTAGAATTGCTTGGACTGATTCCGGAGCACATTTCTTATATTTTTACTGTAGGAGTCACAAATTGGCACAGTAGATCTGTCACCTTGATCGATGTAATTTATTTAGATTAATGAATTGGGCCCTTTTATTATTCATTTGTTTTTTTAAAAAAATCCATGTTTTCCTGAGGACAGATCATGAGTACAGAATCTGCAATATTTCATCATTCTTTGGAGATTCAATAAAAGTAAGTAATAAATGTTTCATTTTTTTTTAATGGAAGAAAGAGAGACTGAGCTGAATGGAAATTTGCCAAGTCCTCAGGTAGACAAACTTTGCTATTTCTATTTGTTTGTGCTGGGAAACGTTTCTTCCAATCTTGTCTCATTAACAGAACGTTTTCTTTGTTGTTCTGTACAGAAAAATATTCTGTCTTGCTGATTCCAAGGTAGCAACTTAGGAAAAGGGAGATGGATGAAAACACTCTATTGTCTGTTGTAGAAGCAAGGCGTAAATAGAAAAAAGGTGGTGTGTCTTTACACATAGGAGATATGTATTTTTCTCCCCTTGAACCTTATTTCAATGGGCAGTACCTATGAATGAAACAGCATCATTATTAGTTACTAAAATTGTATGGCAGGAAGAGGTGGAAGCTAATAATATTCTTATCCTGTTTTATTTTTACTTTTTGACATACTGGTAATACCAGATCTGTGCGTCTTTTAATTAAACAGTTACACTATAACAACATAGGGTTATGAACAATCTAATACACAAGGTTCAAATACCTGATTTGTGTTCATAGATTTAAATTTTCATCAAAAAAAATATTAAAAAATGATATGAAAGCCTATTTGGGTCACATATCTAAAACTATAATATCCAAGGTGAAACACTGCAGACCCCAGATAATATATTAGAAACAAATGGCTTCAAGCCTGAATATTTGTAAGACAGCATTGATTTATTAGGATTTTTTTCCATGTAAACATAAAAGAGTTACTTTTATAGACATATCAAGCATGTTAAATAATATATTTGACACATTCTGTTCTTACTGAGTTTTGAATCAGAATGATTATTTGTATTGTATATTTTGGCCCTATTCTTGTATCTTTAAGTCCCAAAAATCTTGATTGCAAGCTAACCCTTGCAATCTCAGATCTACTATTGGAATGCAAGAACACAACCAAGTTCAGAGAGCACCAAGGACCCCAGAATTCAACCCTGAGCTACAAATATTCTTTTTTATCGCTACTATTGGAATAACAGGATAGACAGCACTGCGGGACAAATTGCCAGGGAGCATTTTTCTTCTTTTTAATGGATCTAGAATAGAATAGAACAATGTTTCCCTTTCAAAAATTCATGGCAATAATTATATAATTTCAGAGGGGCACTACACAGAGACATAATTTAATAATTATTAGATATTCTGCTCAAATTTATTCAGTTACCCAGTTTGAAAAAACACTGAAACAGAAGGATCTATATGTATTCCATTTCTAAACAATTATCAGTCATGATCAAAAATTCTAAACTGAAAAAAATGTGATCATAAAGTGCAGGCAAGAGATTGTTTTTCACAATTTACATTTCTACTACTTACTTATGCCTCAGTTGTTTTTCCTCTCCATAGGGGAGGAGAGAGAAAGATACCTCATTACATATTTATGTTTGCATGTTTTTCCCTTGGAAAGTAATTGAACTTTAGGAGGAATATTCTTAATTAAAAAAAAACATCATTGGTCAAAATGATCCTATCTAAAATGATTCTAACTAGCACCCTCCTAAAACTGTAGGAAAATTGTTGATTCCACTGCTACATTATGCTTAATAAAACTCTTAGTATGTAGACCTACCTAATCCAGCAGAAAAAGAGCCAATTCAAGAATTCAGAAGTATGAGGGTGATTTGCATTGGGCCATAGCAACAGTCTGAAGTGAAATGGGAGACATGATCAAACAGCAAAACATGTTGGACTTCAAGCAATTGTGGTTCTACAGCAAGGTTCCTAAGGGAGAGTTTTTGCTTCTTTCTTCCGGTCACAAATTGTTGAAAGCCCTACTGTGTCAAAGTCTTTCCTCTAGCAAAAAGTTCCTTACTGAGAAGTGAGAGTTCATCACGTAGGGCATTAATCAGCCATTCTTGATCCTTTACTAGAACGATCACTCACATTTTGGGTCAATCATCACAAATGGTATTTTGAAGGGCATGTTATATGCACCTGCACAAAATGTCTCTCACATAATGGATTGCCCATTGACAAACTGCTTGTCTTTGGATAGATTATCCATTGAAAAACAAAAAACAACCACCAATGTGCTTATAAAGCAAATAAGAGCATGCTCTTTGTTTAGTAGGCTCCCTCTTAGCTCCAAGTTCAGCAATTCTACTAGGAATACATTCCTCAACATTTTAATTTTCTAAGCATTGCTTATGGGGTCCAACCAGGCTTAGAGGTAATATTAGAAATCTATTGATAGACCCTAGCATTGTTGGGGGAAGCAAAGCAGGAGTCCATTTTTCAATTAGAAAAAAATATGAAAGTAAGGCAGAGTTCAAAGAGAAGGTCACTATCAATACACCAATGTTCAGAAGCATCATATTGCTATACTCCTCTTAAATCAGTAAGTACTGTAAGTTTCATTTTCCCCATCATACTGCATTAAAAAAGCATTTGACTCCTGAAAGCTATTGGTCAACTGCTGTTAAGAGAAAGCTGTTTTGCATCCAAGTCTGGTTAGAGTCTGGGCTGAATCCAACCATATAAACGCCAGATATATGCCTCCAGATCATAGACCAAACACATTGAGTTTTCTGTATCTACTGCTGCCTTTTAATGGTTGACTATACATGTTTGCAGCCTGGTTATGATAGGCCTAATAATTGTAGCCCACAAGGGACATATTTATTGTATCAAAGAACAGAGTAAGCTGACTAGAAACTTCTAGACATTTAGGACCACATGTTCCATAATCCCCAATCACTGTCCCATCTGAGAACCACAACTTTCATAATTCCTAGTCGCTGTTCTGTTGAATGAAGATTGTGAAATTATCATCTAAGATATCTAGTAAACTCCAGATTGGACGCTTATGTTGTAGGGGCAGACACTGAAGAATTAAAAAAAAAATGTTATTCTTATGGGAAGTAATCTGAGCTGACAGCTTCTATTTCCTGCTTGGGTTCTCACTGATATTCAAAATGTCTCTTCCTGGGTATTCAAAGTACAAGCCTAACAGTCTGCTTCACATTAGACAAATCACACCGATCTATAAACTCAATTCATAAGGGGTGTAATTTAGTGTAGTTTCTTACACTAAGAAACAAAAATAGGAGATTAATGCAGAAGGCTTAAATATGCTATTAATTAAGCCATGTTTCATGTTATCTAGAAAGATCTACCAGTGGCATAGGCTAAATTTCAAGTTACAGTCAGAATGATATATATGAACATATGAGCAATGGCTTTTTAAAACTGACCTCTAAATCATACTAAAACTTAGCAGCAAGAAATCATTCCTGGCATCCCCTAGTCCTGTTTTAAACTGTCATGTTTCTATACTCCTGGGACACCTTTAAGTTTATGCCCTGTGATGTGCTCAATATTTTGACAGGGGTAGATAAAAAAGAAAAATGAGTTCCTCTTCAGCAGCTACTCTTTCAAGTACTACGACTAGATTTATAGATATACTTTTTTTCAACTTCTTCTGCTAGTTTTGTGAGGGCTCATGTATTTCAATCACATTATTAGAGCCTCTAGAGTTCCCAGGGAGAACTGTTCAACTCCAATGCATTCCTCAGAATGGAATGGAATAAACTGGAACAGGTTAATTTTACAATGGAGGGGAGGGAGATGGAGATAGAAGACAGTATGTAAACCTCAGTAAGGAATTATCTCAAGGTTTCTCTTTGCTTTTTTTTTTTTATGCTCTTTTCTCACTTGCCAATATAGTACAGATAATCCTCGACTTTCCATTATAATGGAGCCCAGAATTTCCATCAAAAGTTGAGGCACCCAGTGATCAGACCCAGCGGTGAAATCCAATGTTTTTTACTACCAGTTCTGTGGGCATGGCTTGGTGGGCTAGGTGTGGCTTGGTGGGTGTGGCTTGGTGGGCGTGGCAGGGGAAGGATACTGCAAAATCCCCATTCCTTCCCCACTCCTAGAGGAAGGATATTGCAAAATCTCCATTCCCACCACACTCTGGGGCCAGCCAGAGGTGGTATTTGCCAGTTCTCCGAACTATTCAAAATTTCTGCTGTTGGTTCTCCGAACTGCTCAAAATTTCCGCTACCGGTTCTCCAGAACCTGTAAGAATCTGCTGGATTTCACCCCTGATCAGATCTCATTTTACAACTTTTTTGTGGTGGTCATTAAGCAAACACAGTTGTCGTTGAGCAAATGCCATAGCCATTAAACAAATCGATATAATACCCATGCATGGGTTTTGCCAGAAATCAGCTGAAAAGGCTGGAAACCAGCAAAAAAAAGGCCATAAATTGTAGTCACATGATTATGGAATTGGCAAACAGCTATAAAGGTGAGCTGGTCACCAAGCAACCAAAATGCAGTCATGTGACCATAGGCGTATATGTAGCCATTGTAACTCTGGAACCAGGTCCTAAGTAGCTTTTTGGGGGGGGGGTCAGTTGTAACTCCAGTCACTTTGTGAGGACTACCTGTAAGGACAGATTTTACTGCAAGTGTTGTGGTCCGCCAGCAGCTTGCGGAGCTGGCAGCGGAGTCGGACAGTGAGGAGGCTGGGTAGGAACATGGGCCAGTTCTGGAGTCTGGAGAAGGCTCGGACAATGCAGGGCTCTGCATCGGAGGCAGAGATGGGGCCAGGGCCATCTGGGAGTTATGCGCAGACTCCAAAGCCTCCAGAGTCAGACATCAGAGAGGCAGAGGAACAGGAGGAGCCTGTTCCTAGTGTGCACATATGCAAAGCTGCCAGAAGACAAGAACAGTTAAAACAAAAGGGACGACTCGAGGCCTGGAGATGATTGGCCCCTCCCATAAGGTTTAAAAGAGGAGCAAAGGCACGTGGGACCTTTGCAAGAAAGCAACATTGTTAATTCTGTTCCCAGTCGGCATCTCTGTTTGATTCTGGACTCTGTGTGGCTTTGCCAAGTAGGTCTTTGGCAGCATGTCAAGGGAGATAAAGGTTGGTGATTATCCCAAAGGACTTCTCCCGAAGGGCTTTTTGCAACTAATTGCAACTCAGCTGTGAATGAATGTAATTCACAGCTGTTGCAATAAAAGAGGTTTTTGGGACTACTCATGTGTTTTAATGACTCAGGAAGCCTAGGTCACAACAGCAAGACAGGACATAACCAGTATCACGTCTATCGTGGCAAACATAATTGGAAAATAATCCATACATTTATTAGAATGCCAATCATATTTATTATCTTGTGTTATTTCCAAAAGCCAGGATAGTAATAATGGGAATTATTCAACTTTATCCCTAAAAATATCCTGCAGAGTAGATTAAATCAAAAGATTTGTCTAATGCTACTATAGGTTTCAAGGTGAAGGCAGCTTCTGAACTCCTTTCCAAATATAATGTGTAGCAATAATCATTTAGAAGAACAGATAATTGATTGGATACACAAGTCATCAAGTTGATGGCACTTCATAACACAGAAAACTATTATGGCTGCCTCTAAAACATAGAAATGATTATTCCTCTAGTACTAATAGAAGTTTTATCTTATGATCTACCTAGGTACTAAAAGAGGATATAATAATAGTAATAGAAGCTATATTAATAGAATTATTAATAGTAACCTTTAACTAGGTTTGCTATCAAGGAATGTGATAGTTTAATTCAATATATGAAATTCATCCATCTCACTGTTTCTCCATTTCTTCACACCCAAATTGTTCTTTTCTTAAGATCTATTTTCCTTTCACATCTTTCTTTTTCTACAAAATGCTTTCTTTTTGTGACATCCATTTTATTCATTCAATTGTGGGGTCTTTATTTAATTTATTAACACCTCTTTCTTTTCAAAATTGCATAAAAATGAAAAGTACAGAATGAAAAGAATGAAAAAGCCACAAGACTACTGCCTTTTTCCCTTTGAACTTACTTTATTATAAAATTTGGCTACAAGTGTCTCTATGAAAAGGAAGTAATGCATAGTTTTATCATTTAATCTCTGCCAAAGATCCACGGTGCTGTTGTTAAATAAAATGTAAACTTGCAGAAGTGCTCTCATACCAAGTAGACTGGAATCAGCAAAGGATACATACATAGAAGGATTATCTGAATGCACACAAGTGATAAGAGGCTTGCAATATTGAATTATAAGAAAAATAATAAAAAGCTGAGAGAATCAGAAACATGAAACTGAATTAACAAGGCATTTTTTTTGAAGGATCCAATATTATGTTAATGATAAAGAAAAGTATGGTGACTTTATTGACTTCCATGAAACTCCATCACAGCTACATACCTGGAGATATTTTTCCTCCCCCCTCTTATTTTATCTCCTCGTTGTGTTGATTAGCCCAGTTTATAGATTCAATCCATTTCTTTCTGTTAGATTGTTCTTACAAGTACATCTACCTAATAATAAAAATAAAGGGGAGAGTGAGAAGTTGGGCAAATGGAGGCAGTTTACTATTTGGGAATTTAATATTCAAAAATACCAAATCATACATTTTATAAAACTGATTAAAATAAAATTAGGGTTGTCATTTAACCAAAATCTGGGCTGGATTTTGTACTTGAATAAGCCATTGAACATGAATAAATTGAGTCCTTATTGGTCTGTAGAGTAAGGGAATATGTTTCCATTGTGCAGCCTAGGGGTGTGTGTGTGTGTGTGTGTGTGTGTGTGTGTGTGTGTGTGTATACATACATGCACACGCACACACACAGGTCACCCTTGATATAAGGCTGTAATGCAACCTTAGAGTGGGTTGGTCACATAGCTAAATCGATTTTACAATTTTTGAGTCGGTCATTAAACAAACAACATGGTCATTAGATGAACAATACAGTTGTTAAGTGAATCAATGGTAAGTGTAGCCATATTGCTGAGAGCCTGAAGTTCAGTCACATGATGACAGAGGGGGCCCAACCATCAGAACTTAGAATTCAGGTCATAAGTAGCCCGAAGATTGGTCTGTTGTATCTTCCAATGGTCACTAAGTGACCAGTCATAAGTGGAAGACTACCTGTATTAAAACCCTTTTATATTTGCTTTCTAGTGGTCAGTGAATATAACGAGAGGAAATGATATCATGTCCCCCTGCAAAAATCAGTTTGCCTAATATCGGCCCGGATTCCAATGGACTGAAAGCAGAAAATTTCTATAGTTGTACATGTGAAGGGCTTTCATAAAATCATGAATCCTGCAAGAATAGAAGTTCCCTATTCTGATACCATAAGGAGCAAGTCTGTATCAAACATGTATCGGATATCTCCTCTTTTGCACAAATCCTTCATGTTGACAAACTGTACAAACTACATTTAAGTAGACTTCATACATGGAACACTAAAGAATGCAGACTCTCAGATCATATATAAGAAGCCATTTTCTAAACCCATGGACTCTGCCTGGAGAGGAAAACAACATTCATAGACTTCAGATGTCAGAAAGCTCGTCGCTCGTCTGTATTAGCTCCATTTTTTGTTCATTAAACAAGACTTTTATCTTACTGAATCAAAACGTTCGCTGCACAATAAAGGTTGCATCCATAATGATATGTCCCAATTTACAGCTTGTCCTTGATAATACAAAATATATTATTTTTATGACTAAAATATTATCTTTGGGAACATTACATATAGGCACTCTTTCAATTTATTATGCTCCTGGGGATGTTTTTCCGTGTTTTAAAAGACATGAATTGTATAATAGATAATTCCCAAATTGTATTAGAGAAATATTATAAAATAAGCATAAAATCTTATTGCACATTAACCGTGCTGTATCTTATTAATAATTGGCCCTAGTTTTTATGCTCCCCTATAGCTTACTTAGAATAGAGTGTATTGTGGGTCACTGCTAAAAACACCTGGGAATTGCTATAAACATTGCCAACTGCTGCGTCTTTATGATAACCATGTTGAAAAAATGAAATGTATTTGGATGGACGTCTGAATTCATTACTTCATGTTTCATTATGATGCTGAGTTTTCATAGCATTTATGCAGGCTCAAGTCCAAGAGTTGTAAACAAGAGAAAAAGCATAAGGGCTAGCCAAGTATTATTTGAGGGGTTCTCAACTGTTGACTATCTTCACGTGACCAATGTCAAATTGGCCACCTGGCAGAAGAATGCTACTGTGAGCGTACATCTTCTCAGATTCATAAATGATGGGGTATAAATAGATAAATAATAAACCTGATGGATGCAGAAGCTTTAATGTTCAAGTAGTGAAAAATGCTGAGGGGTAGGAACTTAGTCCTGATAACTCCTAAGGGACAATGAAGGCCAAACAAGAGCAGAGGTTGACTTCAAATCACAGATAATCTTTTTTTTAAATTGCATTTTTACATCTTATGTATATCTGTGACCATTTACATACCAGAACATTCCAATTCAAATACCCTCTATACATTTTTACTATACATTTTACATCTACTTCTATTTTGTCAATTTCTTTTCCATTTTTCTGTTCTCAATCCAGTCATACCACTTATCCCATATTGCGTAGTATTCCGAATCGATTTGTCCTTTCAGTTCAATTGTCAATTTGTCCATTTCTGCACAATCAAATATTTTTTATTTTTTCCCCCAAATAATACCTCAATGTGTTGGAAGTGTAAGAAAACTCATGGAACATATTACCATCTATGGTGGACATGCCCGGCGGCAAAAAACTTTTGGACAAATATAAAGAAATGGCTAGAAAAAATAATAGACCAACCAATTGAAAGAAAGCTGGAAACATTCTTATTAGGAATACTCACGAGAACATACACCAAAGAAATAAAATATATGATTCTACACATTATAACAGCTGCACGAATTACATATGCACAAAATTGGAAACAGGAAAAGATACCAACAGATGAAGAAGTGATAGAAAAAGTTTTAGAATGTTCCGAGATGGACAAATTAACAAAAGAAATTAAAGAAAAACAAGAGACAGATTATTACATAACTTGGAACAAATGATATGAAAGGCTTGAGACTAGAAATAAAGAACAATAAATACAGGGGAGAATTTAAAAATGTAATATATATATATAACAAATATATAGAAATGTATAAAATTAAGGCTATTAGTGTTAGAAAATACAATGTAACCAAAGAAAAAAGGACAATGAAGAAAATGAAATAGTAAGAGAGATATGGGGGGAAAGGTACAAAACGGAAAGAAGACCACTAAGAAACATTGGTTAAAAAGAGGATATATTTAAATGTTGTATGTTATGTGTTTGTCATATTGTGTTATAATAAAATATTTTTAAAAAATTAAAAATATTTTTTTTTAATTACTAAGCCTTCGGAAGGTATGCTTGTATTTCTCCAGCATTGCACAAAAGCTATCCTTGCTGCAGTTATTATATGTAAAATGATATATTATTCTTTTGTCGTATTTTCCTTTAACTATCCCTAGGAGAAATAATTAATTCCTGTAACCACCTGAAATCTCAGATAATCTTATCTCTGGAGGATTCTGGGTATTGCTCTACTGAATGAGGCTACATAGGCAGAACTGCCCATCTCCAATAATTTCTGTTTGTTCTATGCTCTACTTAGAATAATGCTCCAGATACCCTCTATTAAATGACACAATCTAATGGAACCCAGGAAGCATGACTTGTCTGCGCAGTACTGCTTTATGGAACAGAAAACCAACAGAGACTTGAATAGTCCCAACCTTGCAGGCTTTCATAAGGTGCTGAAGACACGGTTCTACCCCTGAGCATTGGGTTGGGTTGTTGGTTAAGCCTGTAGAGGGCAGAGGGAATGGCCTTGAAGGACAAGTGGAAGACTCACTCAGATAAAAGGAGTCCAGGTCAAGAAAGTAATGTGAGTAAGTGTTGCAGACAAAGATAAAGGTAGGGAAGGGGAAGAACATTCAGATTAGTAAGATTACTATACTCTGAATAAAGTAGTAAAGTAAAAGTAAAGCATTGAGTAAACAGTATACTCTGTTGCTATAGTTTCACAATAACAGCAGTACTGTCCTACATGATATTGGTTTACACATCTGGTTTATCTTGAAGGGCTCATAGAGGATCTCTTAAGCTGTGGTTCAATGTTTTTTCAGCCTCACTGGGTCCAATGTGCTTTTAAAAAATTATTTTTGTTCATTGTTTTCTATTTATTTATTTATTGACTCTTTTACACTGCTCAATTCCCAGCAAGTGTAGGAAGTTGATAAAAACAATACGATAAAACAAAGAACAGGAGATGGCCAAAGATGGCAAAAGCCATGGAACAACAATAAGCAAAGGCATATTGTTCCAATTTTTTTGTCTGCTTGTTAGCAGTCTAGTGTATTGTGTGGGTGGTCATTTAAATATAAATAATAAAAAAATTGCTGTATAAAAATATCCCTGGTCGTCTTCTATACATAATCAGTGGCTTTCATTTAACTGATTAGGTTAAAAGACTAATGTGGGCAGATCTTAATCTTCTTCATAAAAATAAATAGGATTGCCTGGATGCAATAGCTGTGCATATGGTTACTGCAAGGAGTATCAATTCTGTTAGGCCAGGGGTGTACAACTATGGCAACTTTACAACCTGTGGACTTCGTGGCGGGCTCAGGAATTCTGGGAGTTGAAGTCCACAGGTTGAAAAGTTGCTATAGCTGCCCAGCCCTATATTAAGCCACAGAACTTGTTAATGTTCTGAACTTGTTAAAAAAAAAATAACTTTTTTTTTTTTTACAAACCCCTTTACAAATGCAAAAGACATCTTCATGGCAGACTGGCCTTTAACACGGCCTCAGGAATCATATTGCTCCCTGAACAAGGACACTTTGGATGGGTGGACTTAACCCCACCCCTTGCCTCTTGTGGCATATAACATTTGAACAGGCCTGTAATGAATTTGATTTCTGGTATATAATCATCTGCATCTGCCTCCTTCTCCATCTGCTCCTTCCCCCCCCCCATACGATTTAAAAACTGGCATGCTGCCATGGAGTGAATGTAAAAGGGGAAGATAATAGAACTCTAAGATTGACGTAATTGCCCTGAATTAGTAATAACACATTAGCATGCTGAAATTTCTCTCTCTCTCTCTCTCCCCCACTCCCTCCCTCCCACTCCCTTCCTCCCTCCCCCCTCTCTCTTCTGTCTATCTGTCTCTCTGTCTCTCTTTTTCCTCCCTCTCCCTCTCCTCAGATCTACAGTTCAGAGCACGCTAATCAAACTTTTAAAACATGTTAGGAGAGTCTCCTGACATATCAGAACAAAATACATTACATTTCAGTGCCAAGAAATAAAAAGACTTTTTGGAAAAGTCATTCATCAGTCCGCCATTTTTTTAAAAGCTGACATATATGAAAAATATTTTATATAGATCTTTACAGCGGTTTTAGGGCAAATGGTTGTTACTTTAAAAAATGTGATAGCCTTGTAAAAGGATTTTTTTTTTGCCTCAAACATATTGCCTGTCCAATAAATTGCAGCATTTTAAGACATATCTTTCTTGTCTCTGAATATATGGCTATATGGCTATATAGGCGTCAATCTTTTAAGGTAGGCTAGATTAGGAAATAGACACCACAAGGAATAGTAGAAAAGTACTTCATTGATAGAAATTATAATAATAAAGGATGACCAGCAACAAAGGAGATGGACTTTGGAATCATCCAAAGTGGAAGACAATAAATACACCACTGGGATGCCTGAAATATGGACCTATCTGACTTTATTCCAAACCAAAACGTATCTATCCCTCAGGAAATTATTAAATATTATACAAATTAGTAAAATTAATAAGTCTTCCCTAACCAATTGATCTTTAGATACATTTAAAGCTTTTGATTCTCTGGAAATAAAATTTAAAAAAACAATGCTAATTAAATTCAAATTTGCAGCTGGTTTTCTTAAGACATTGAAAATAGTTATGGACCAACTAAAGCTCGGAAAGGACCTAACAATTATGACTCCAATTCCATTACAATTTCAAAAGGTACCAAACAGGTTGGCCTTAATCACCTTTATTATTCAACCTAGTCATAGAAGCATTGGCAATAGCATTCAGATTTGTGGGATGAAAATGGGAGCTTAAGTGGATATTTTAAATCCATTTGTAGATGATATGATTTTGACTCTCTCAAACACTTCTTATTCAGCCATCTACAGTAAGAGTTTGAGGGATTTGCAGAGGTGTCAGCACTTTCAGTTAATTTTCATAAATCATATCTGATATTTTTTCATACTCTCCTGAAATTCAACAGGAAATCTTCATAGTTTTAGGGATTCCAATAGGATACAAATCTTTAAAATATTACTATGGTAGTTACTAGTAATGTTACCAGAAATATTAATAAAACCTTTACAAATAACTATGGAAAAAAATAAATATGAAAATGAAAAACTGAGCTTCAAAACGTATCAATATTTTAGGGCGAATTGCAGCAATAAAGATGAAAATTCTTGTGTGGTTAAACTTTTCATTTCGATGCCTCTTAGTGGCAATTCCAGAACAGGCTTTAAGACAAGAAAACAAAGGGGGGAGAAAAGAAAAGAAAAGAAAAGAAAAGAAAAAAAGAAAAGAAAAGAAAAGAAAAGAAAAGAGAAGAGAAGAGAAGAGAAGAGAAGAGAAGAGAAGAGAAGAGAAGAGAAGAGAAGAGAAAAGAGAGGAAGGGAAGATAAGAGAACGTGTGTGAGAGAGAGAGAGAAAGGGAGAGGGAGAGGGAGAGGGAGAGGGAGAGAGAGGGAGATTCTGCTATCAATCAAAAAATCTGAGGGTAAACATCAGAATTTTATATAGAAAATATATTAAAAAGGAAAGCTGGACATGCCCAAGTTGTCAATAAATCAAGGGAGCACAGTTAGGGCATATGATCCATTAATTATGGAAAACCTTTCTAAACAATGGATTCAAACTAAAAGGATATCAGAGCCAAATAAGCCAGGTTTTTCTTTGTCATACAAAATATTTTTCTAAAATAAAACAAATTGAAAATATTTTTACTAAAACAACGCTTCAAATTTAGAAGGATAAATACACAGTTTTGATACGAGATATTTCTCTTTTAACTCCTTTGATAACATATTTTGATCAGGATATTTTTTATGAGCATACAACCTTTATAAACTAAACAATTTTTATAGCAGTGATGAACCTCTCAATAAAGATGAGATAGAAAAACAAATAGGTGATGAGCTACCATGGTTTTGGTATCAACTTAAATCTCTTCTTGGTAATAGAAATATTAGAGCTCTAGCATTACGGCCTTATACTAGGGATGTGGGGGGGGCGGGGGGTCCAGCATGCTTACGGGGGAATTCTGGGACTTCAAATCCACACATGTGGATTGAAAATATTTTTCTTTCCGTTTGAAAAAGAAACATTCTAAATGGCTTTTTACTTTGGATTACTTTGAAATTAACATTAGATCTATGGACTTTGGAGATTTCTATTCTGTCCTAGATGATTTTAAGAAGAAAGAAGGAATATTTTGGACATTTGACAATGGAAATTAACAAGCTTAGCAAAAAAAATTAGGTGTGGCGCAGGAAAAAAAGACAGGAAGTTGATGCACCATGGAACAGACATTATGTTATGTCCTAACAGATAGACGCCTGTGCAAGTGGATCAGCCAGAGGGGGTGCTGTTCTGGCGGGAGATCGCGAGCCAGTGATTGGTGCAGGTGCTGACAGCCGAGGTTATATAAGAGCTGTCAGTTCGCAAGTGTTGCTCTCTATTCTGTCAGGCATTAGACATAGTTTGTAGCTGTTGTGTTATGTAAATAAATGAGGCTAAGGTTATTGTGAGTCGACTCGATTTCTCAGCCAGACCCATTCATAATACTGGCGACGAGGATGGGATTGTGAGGCGAAAATCGAGCGTCGACACTATCTGTAAGGGAACTGTTTCCTCAGCTGGGCTCTGATTGTGAGGTGCCTCAGGCAGCTGTCCGGATCATGGCCACCCTAAAGATGTTCGCTCCTTTTAACCAGGCTCAAGAGACTTGGGATTCCTTCCTGGACAAGTTTGACTGTTTCTTAGCCGCTAATGACTATAACGCTCTCCCTAGCGATCGTAAACAAGCGGTTTTCTTCAGTGTATGCGGGCATATGTTCAAAACGGCCCGAGCCTTGTTAGCGCTGCTGAGAGTCCAAGATGTGCCCTGGGAGACATTGATGACCAAATTGAAGGGGCACTACGCGCCATTACCCTCCCATGTCGCCCGGTGCTACGCTTTCCGTCACAGGTATCAGGCTGAGGGAGAGACAATTAACCAATACGTGGCGGCATTAAGAACAGCTGCCTTGTATTGTGAATTTTGAGATCTAGATGACATTTTGCTGGATCAATTGATCTGTGGGGTAAGCGACCTCAATTTACAATGCCGGTTGCTGGCTAAAATGAATGACACATTGCAGTTGGTGATCGATGAGGCCCGGGCGTCCGAATTGTCAGATCAGTCCTCAATTGAGATGCAGAAAGCTTCTAGTCCCGTAGCGGCTAGAAAAGCAGCAGCTGTACATCACAATGATATCGAATCCGACCCCTCATCAGATGACGACGGAGTGAGCCGTGTGAAAACAGTCCCAAGGAAGGAGTGGGATTCCGAGAAGCGGAAGGCACAGTTTCCATGTGTCGGCTGTGGAGGAAATCACAGCCGATCCACCTGCTGTTTTAAAAATGTGGAGTGTAGGCGATGCGGCAGGAAAGGGCACTTAGCTAAGGTCTGCTGAGACAGCCAACCGGTTACATCTACTCCTAATAAGCCTTCACCCCAGGATCCCCGTCCCCAAGGCAGATCAGGCCAAAAGGGGGGGGAGTGTTTCACCATATATCGTAACATGCACAGTCCTGAGGTTGTTATCGACCAGGCGAGGGGGGAATTAACGAAAAAAAAAATTCTCACCGTATTAATCGAGGGCATTCCATGCAAAATGGAAGTTGATATGGGGTCTTCATTGTCCCTAGTATCGTGGAGCACTTTTAAGCGTTTGGTGCCCACTATGGCAAAGAAACGTCTCGGTCCGTGTAGTCTGAGGCTGCGGGACTATCAGGGCAATATCATTCCCATTCTGGGAAGCGGAAAGGTTAGAGTCCAACATAAGAGTTTCAGTGGCCGACTGCAAGTAGTCGTGGTTAGCGGGTCATTATCCAACTTACTTGGGTTAGACTGGTTTGATGCCCTGGGCCTGGCGGTGACAGGGGTTAATAGGACTGATGAAAATAAATTTTCCGCTCTAATCGATGAGTTCGCTGACATGTTCAGCGAACGACTGGGCACGTACGTAGGTACTCCGGTCTCCTTTAGCCTAGACCCTGGGGTAGCCCCTATTCGACTCAACCCACGCAGAGTGCCCTTGGCACTCAGGCCCAAGGTGGATCAGGAACTCGATAAGTTAATTAGCCAAGGATTTTTGGAGCCGGTAGATTATGCTAAATGGGAAATGCCTATCGTTACTCCCATCAAGCCGGATGGCTCTATTCGTATTTGCGCCGACTATAAAGTGACGCTTAACAAGGCATTACAGGCCAACCCCTACCCTGTGCCTATAGTACAGCAACTGCTCCATTCCTTAGGACGAGGCTCGGTCTTTGCCAAATTAGACATGGTGCAAGCCTACCAGCAGCTCCCAGTGGACAACGCCACTGCAGAAGCACAGACCATCGTTACACACCGCGGTGCTTTTAAATGCAACCGGCTGCAATTCGGTGTGTGTGTCGCCCCTGGCATCTTCTAAATAGAACGGTTATTGCAGGGTATACCGGGGGTAATACCTTATTTTGATGACGTTTTTGTCTCAGCTAAGAACGATTTGGAGCTCTTGGATAGGGTGCGTAAGGTCCTGCCTAGGTTTTGCCGTGCTGATCTTAAACTTAAGCGCGGTAAATGTCAGGTGGGTTCCTAGCAGGTAGAATTTTTAGGCTACCTAATAGACACCGTGGTGATCCATCCTACCCCGGCTAAGATCCAGGCTATCACTGATGCTCCCCTTCTGACTTCTAAGGCCGAATTGCAGGCTTTCTTAGGCCTCCTAAACTTTTATAGCATCTTTTTGCCACATAAGGCTTCTGTCACTGAACCTCTTCACCATCTTCTTAAATCTCAAACACCATGGTCTTGGGGACGCAAGCAAGCCGGATCTTTTGCAGCTGATAAGGACTTGTTGACTTCCTCTAATGTTTTAGTTCAATATGACAGCCAGCTTCCTCTCACCCTCGCTTGTGACGCTTCCCCGTATGGGGTCTGGGCTGTCCTGAGCCACTGCCTGCCTGATGGGATGGAGGCCCCTATAGCTTATTACTCCCGTACATTGTCACCGACGGAGAGGCGGTACAGCCAAATTGACGAAGAAGCTTTGGCTGCGGTCACTGGCGTCAAACGTTTTCACCACTATGTCTATGGCCGTTCCTTTGTCCTTTTCACGGACCACAAGCCCCTTTTGGGTATCCTTGCTGGGGACAGGCAGACCCCCCAGTTCGTCTCGCCTCACATGGCCCGCTGGATCGAGTTCCTGAATGCCTACAATTATAAACTTATCCATCGTCCTGGCAAGGCTATGAGTCACGCTGATGCCCTCAGCCGCTGCCCCCTTCCCTCGGGGGTTGAGGATCCTGCACCTGGAGCATCTCTTTTGTTGATTGACGACCAGCGTCTTCCGGTTACGACCACGGACATTGCCCGACTTACATCGAAGGACAGACTCTTATCACAAGTCCTGGACTGGGTCCGGAGAGGATGGCCTCTTGGCCAGGTTGCCGTGGACTTTTAGCCTTTTAAAGCCCGGCAGCACAAACTAACCACGTTTAAGGGATGTTTGTTGTGGGGCTCTTGGGTTGAGGGAGCTCTCGGGTTGAGGGAGCTCTTTGGTTGAGGGAGGCTATCTTGGCAGCTTTGCATGAAGGTCACCCGGGCCTTGCCCGAATGAAAGCTTTGGGGCGGAGTTATGTGTGGTGGCCCCGGTTAGATCATGACATTTCTCAGTGGGTGTCGGGCTGCTTCCGATGCCAAGAATCTAGGGCTGACGCTCCTGCTGCCCCTCCCAGGGATTGGGACAACCCCTGCAACCCTTGGTCCCATTTACATATTGATTTTGCGGGGCCAATGCAAGGAAGAACCTTTCTAGTCATAGTTGATGCCTACTCCGCTTGGGTCGAGGTTATTTCCATGTCAATCACCACTGCGGACGCTGTCATACTGGCCCTGCAGAGTCTGTTCTCAACCCATGGGTTGCCCGACATTATCGTTTCCGATAACGGGCCACAATTTACCTCCTCCACCTTCCAAAGTTTCTTAGCGAAGCAGGGCATTCGTCATGCCCCCATTGCCCTGTTTCATCCGGCCAGTAATGGCCGGGCTGAAAGGGCCGTGCGATCGGCCAAGGAGGCTCTTCTGAGGTTAGGGACAGGGGATTGGCAGGCTAGTGTGGCCACCTATCTCTTAACTCAGCACTCTACCCCTTGCCTGATCACCAACCCCTCCCCGGCAGAGCTACTCATGGGCCACAGGTTGCGAACCGTGCTTGACCGTCTACATCCCCACTATTTCCCTGATATGCCCCCAGATGCCAGTAGAGGGGTGAGGGTCTTCACTGTGGGTGATTCCATTTATGCAAGGAACTATGCTGGTGAACCCTGTTGGGTGCCGGGGACAGTTTCTGGGGTGACAGGACCGCTCTCGTATACGGTCCTATTGGCAGACGGCCGCACTTGGTGGCGCCATATGGATCAACTGCGTGCCCAGCAGCTAAGGGGTCCTCAGGAGCAGGGAACTCCACCATCACCCTCCTTGATCAATCTACCACCTGAGGTGAGCCAACCAGAACATCAGACAGTGCCGCCACCCGTGCTTGTACCTGTGCAAAGGGAGATGACGGTTCCCAATGACGAAGGAGTCGATGGTTCCGCCCCATTTCCTAAAAAGCCCAATGAGTCACCAGCACCAATGGCCCCAGTATCCGACAGACCCGGTCAACGTCGGTCCAGGAGGAGCCGGCGCCATCCTGCATATTTGGACTACGTATGCGCCATACGGGGGGGAAGGAGTGTTATGTCCTAACAGATAGACGCCTGTGCAAGCGGCTCCGCCAGAGGGGGCGCTGTTCTGGCGGGAGATCGCGAGCCAGTGAGTGGTGCAGGTGCTGACAGCCGAGGTTATATAAGACCTGTCAGTTCACAAGTGTTGCTCTCTGTTCTGTCAGGCATTAGACATAGTTTGTAGCTGTTGTGTTACGTAAATAAATGAGGTTGAGGTTAAGGTTATTGTGAGTCAACTCGATTTCTCAGCAGCCCCATTCATAATACATTATAAAAGTGTTAAAGGAACATACAGAATTTTTTAATTTGAACAGATGAACTTTGAAATGGAACATTTATGGACAGCCATAAAAAGGAAGAAAAGGAGGAAATAAAGTAATAAATTTTAAATGTAACTAAATTGAAATGTAAAGATTAAAAGCCTAAAGGTATACATGTTTTTTGGATAAAAACAGAAAGACTTTTGGAGTAATAAAAATAGAAAATAAGAGATGGCAATTAAAATAGAGGATGATATATAGGTGGTTAAAACAATAAAGAAATGTATATATTACTGTGAGACAACATTAAGAAAAATTTATTGCTTGATGTAACATGTTTTAATTTTAATTTGCAAAAAAATGTTAGATTGATGATTATGCTGGATTAAGGTTTTATTGAACAAACTATCAGACACACAGATATTAGTGACAAATTGTGATTTAATTTAATATATGATGGAAATGATGATTATTATGAAATATATTGAGAACTAATTTGAAAGTTTGTGTTGGCAGGGGGGCAGAGGTCGACCTCGAGGCCTCTCATTTGTGGAGTGCCGCAGGGATCGGTCCTCTCGCCCCTTCTGTTCAACATTTATGTGAAGCCGCTGGGTGAGATCATCCATGGCTTTGGGGTGAGATACCACCAGTACGCTGATGACACCCAGCTGTACATCTCCACCCCAGGCCACCCCAACGATGCCCTTGAAGTGATGTCCCAGTGCCTGGAGGCTGTACAGGTCTGGATGGGGAGGAACAGGCTCAAGCTCAACCCTTCCAAGACTGAGTGGCTGTGGCTCCCGGCATCCCGATATAGTCAGTTGACTCCATCACTGTCTATTGGGGGCGAGTCATTGGCCCCCACAGAGAGGGCTCGCAATCTGGGAGTCCTCCTGGATATGCAGCTGTCCTTGGAGGAACATCTGACGGCTGTAACCAGGGGGACCTTTTGTCAGGTTCGCCTGATTCGCCAGTTGCGGCCCTTTCTTGATCGGGATTCCCTGTGCACAGTCACTCACGCCCTCGTCACCTCTCGCCTTGACTATTGCAACGCTCTCTACATGGGGCTCCCCTTGAGGAGCACCCGGAGGCTCCAGCTGGTCCAGAACGCAGCAGCGCGGGTAGTGACGGGAGCAGCATGGCGCTCCCATGTAACACCGCTCCTGTGCGAGCTGCACTAGCTCCCAGTTGTCTTCCGGGTGCGCTTCAAGGTGTTGGTTATCACCTTTAAAGCGCTCCATGGCATAGGGCCTAGCTATCTCCGAGACCGCCTGCTGCTACCAACGACCTCCCATCGACCCATGCGCTCCCACAGAGAGGGCCTCCTCGGGGTGCCATCAGCCAGACAATGTAGGCTGGTGACCCCCAGGGGGAGAGCCTTCTCTGTGGGGGCACCTACCCTCTGGAATCAGCTCCCCCCAGAGATAAGGAGAATCCAAGACCTCAGTGCCTTCCGTCGCGCCCTTAAAACCCATTTATTTAAACAAGCCGGGCTGGCTTAAGATGAAATTTTTAACTGTTTTTAAATGTTTTAAACCTTTTTAATTGGTAAATGAGTTTTAATTGGGCCAAATTTATATATCTTTTAATTGTTTTTAATATTTGTTCTGCATGTTTTTTAATCTGGCTGTACACCGCTCTGAGTCCTCAGGGAGAAGGGCGGTATAGAAATCCAATATAAAATAAAATAAATAAAATAAAAGACTGCACTGGAAACTGACATAAAATAGATAATTATATGTTAAGGGGAAGTTAAAATAAGAGGGATGGATACCAACTAGATAAGAGTTTGAGACTCGGAGGAAATATGTTGGAAACTAGTTAAAATGCTGGAAATCAGCCAAACACTTACAGGAGAGTTGGAGGAGACTATGCTGGAAATCAGCCAAACATAATATGCTGGAAATCAGCCAAACAAAAAGGAGGAGAGTTGGAGGAGAATATGCTGGAAATCAGCCAAACAATGGAGGGAATATAGGAGGAAACTATGCTGGAAATCAGCCAAACAAAATATGCTGGAAATCAGCCAATAATGGTGGTAGGCTTAGAGGAGATTATATTGAAATTAGCCAAAAATAGTTGGTGCTCTGGAGAAGAATATGCTGGGAATCAGCCAAACAGAATACGTTGGATAATAGCCAAATAATAGAGGGAGGTATGGTGTGATAAATCTGCGTAACATGAAAAGTGTAATAGATGATAAGTTGGATAAAATCAAAGATAAATTGATAAAGTTTAAGATATTAAGAATCGAGGAAAGGGTCAAGAGATTAAGAATTAGATGGAATTTTATCTTATAAAGTGTAATAAAATGGAGTGGTATGGAATTTGAAATTAAGATTTGTGGTGATAAAATTGTAGGGTAAATAATTAGAATAAGAGGTTAGAATATTGTTAATTTTTTTTTTATGCTGATGGTAAAAGATATAAGGTGAAGAAGAACAAGATATAATTAAGATTGATATATAGATATAAAAATGAGTGAAAGTTAATTTGAAATTAAAATTGTATTGATATAATGGAATTGCTTAGATGAAGATGTTAGAATTTATGTTAAAACTTGCTGTTTTATGTTTTGAATTTTCATTTGTAAAAGGTGTAATGGGAAATTGTGAATGGAGCTTGTTAAAGAAATGTAAGCGTGGTAACCATCTATGGACCGGATCAAGACTCTGCTCTTGAAAGTTATATTTTATGTTTAAGTTTGGAAAAAAATAAAAAAATATTTACAAAAAAAGAGAAAAGAAATATTAGAGCTCTAGCATTACGGCCTTATACTAGGGATGTGGGGGGGGGGGGTCCAGCATGCTTACTGGAGAATTCTGGGACTTCAAATCCACACATCTTAAAGTTCCCAAATTTGAAAAAGACTACTTTAAATAAATCATGGTCTATTAGAAGACCTCGCAGGATTATTATGTTGATACTGTATAACAGGAAAAAGCAGGTAAGCTTGAAATAAATCCACAAACGGCATGTATTCAGGATAGAAATATAATATTCACCCTGAATGTTCTGAGATCTCTGTTTTGAATTGCCCAGAATTTCTAACTTGTGCAGGTGCACAGCAAGGTTGGGTATGAAAAATCATTTCTTTAAGCAAATGACTCATTAAAGCAGTCCCAACTTTTTACTGGCTCATACCAAACCCTCTCACCCAAAAAGCATGGTTGCTGTAACTGATTAGTAGAGAACTATGTGTTCACACTCACGTGAGGTCCAAAACACTTCTTCCAAATCACTTCTGAAGCAGGCTCTAATAATGATTTAATAACATCAGTGAGGTAATCAGCTATTACCCAGACACCACATCCTATTAATATGCCTGGGAAGGCAGGATGATAGTTTGAAATCTCCTGCTCGTTCAGTGGGTCACCAGGATAATACATAATGTTATGGAACAATTTATCCTTGCTGAAGTGTAACAGCTATGCTTATTGTTTAGGGAAAGAAAAACATTTACAAGCTTGGACAGCTCAGAGCAAACCATAATAACGGACAAGAGCTTGTCAGAGAATGTTAATTTTATTCCAGCGTGAAGGGCTTGCAGTAATGAAATATATTTTATGTGGCACTTTTATTTCACCAATGATGAATAGGTCATAAACAGCAACATGAATATATTTAAAGGAAAATCTTAGGCAAGAAAAAAATCTTGATTTTTTAAACAAAAACTAGTATTTGAACTGGAGCTCTCTGAGTCTTGATATAGAGCAGAAGGGTAGTTTCTACTAAAGTGTATATCTTTCTTCCTCTTTTTAAAAAAGTAAAAAAAAATGGTTTTGTCCTTGCTTTTCTGCTTGTACTGATGGAAAACGAAGCTCTTCCTTGCAATAAACTTCAAAACAAATACCAATGATTTCTTAACAATGGCTTCAGAATATTTTTGTGATTTCATTATGCAGCATTATCATAACAGAAGAGAAAAATAACAACAAACCTGATATAGAATTTTTCATTTTATACAAATGTAATGTTTAGCAAGATTCTTCCTCAAAATTCTGTCAGAGGTTTGGTCATGCCCTCATGTCCTCTAATAGCCATTCTCTCATTTTATTTCTTGTGAAAATTTACTCACTAAATCAGGATGTTCTTATTGGTTCTAATAAAAGTGTCTGCCTCCATTCCAAGATTAATTCTGGGACCAAACCAATGTGTTGAGATAAAAAAATCTAGGGCCTGACCAATAAATCCAAAACCAATACATCCAAAATGCATGCGTGTTTAAAGTATTAGTTTATGTCTCACAATCATTCACAATATTGCTGGAGAGTCACCTAATCCATAAAACACAATCCACAATTCATTAAAGTGATCAGAGAATTGACCCAATATTAGTTTAAGCTAAAAATACAAATAACATTTGGATAAAAACATAAAAATTCCTTAAATTAACAGTAGCTTTTACATGAGAGAGCAAGTCGATCCCTGAAACACACTACAGGTGATCCTCGGTTTATGACCGGTCACTAAGCAACTGTTTAAAGTTATAACATGATCTATATTCGGAGGCCTGTCCCTCCTCCCCAATGATCATGTGATCACATTTTGAGTGCTTGGCAACCTCCTACATTTATAGCTGTTTGCAATGTCCCGTGTAACATGATTGCAATTTACTATGTTTTTTTGTGGAAAGTGATCTTTACTTTCATGTTTCTGACAAAAAATGGGCACTGCGGACAATGGATTCGCTTAACAACCATGGTGTTCACTTAACAACATTGTATCCTGTACTGCATATGAAGGGTGCTTGTTGAGAACACAGGCTCTATTTTTCCCATAATAGGTAGTTCCAACCAGTAGTGATTGAGGAGGAATGGTCAAATTCTTTCTTTCTACAATTAGTAGACAGTCCTCAACTTTACAGTTGTAAGTAATGCCGGTCATTAAGTGCATCATCAAAGGACCAAATAAATTTTATGACATATTTTTTGCAGCAGTTGTTAATTGGGAGGGTGGCCATTTTAACTTCAAATCTGGGTTGTATCTTTTTTTTTCTTGGTCTGCTGTAATGTTGAATGTTCATTAAACATCCAGTCATTAAGCGAGGACCTTACTACCTGTAAGTTTGTGACCTACTTTATACTGTAAATCAGGGCTACGCTAAAAACTTGGTTTTGAAACTGCATACCCTGACTAGTGGGAGAGAACAGGACAACATTTGCAACACAATATCTTAAGATACTGCTTTTTTTTCTTATTCAACGCTGCTCAAGATTTGCAAATGATTGCTAGGAATGGAATACAAATTAATTCATCTGAGCTCTGTGGCTCTGATCTAATGCTTCCTATTGCTGGTTGGACAGAAATTTTTAAAGCTTTAATTCTGAGGTGATGGCAAACTGCTTCCATTTTGTTGCCAACAAATCTACACTAACATTTCTGGAGTCACCAGGAGTTAAGCTGAATCAAGACAGACTTTATTTTTTATTTATTTTGAAATATTATTGACTGAATACAGATATATATGTGAACATGCAACCAATCAAGAGCCTGAGACAGTCAAGGCTTTTTTTTTTTTTTCATGTCAACAGAAAATAGATAGGCAGAAATGGGAAAACACCAGAATCCCCACAGAATTGGACTTTATGAGCATCCATTCTTCAATATTACTGTGAAGAGGGCCTAGGAGCATTCTTTTCTTTCAAATTTATGCCAACGTTTGAATGTATGTATTTAAAATGAATTGTTGTATTCTCTATGGGAAGTTCAATGATGATATTTTTCAGAACAAAAATAAATGTGGCCTTATAAATCTGCATCATGAATAAATAAAAACAGTAAAATAGCTCAGACTCTTGTTCCCCTCAGGCTGAACTACTCTTTTAAGGACACTTTTCATTTATGAAACATCCCACTTACTTGACAGCTGCTTTATCCTGCCAGTATGGTAGCAATGAAGCTGAGCAGAGGATTGAACCAAGACAAAAACTGGGCATTTTCGCCTGTCAAACAACACTTCACCATGCAAAATTGCTGACGAAAATGGTTCATTTGCCATGTGTCAAAGATGACTGCAGAAAGATATTTCTTTCTCTGGAGATGTATACTATATTTGCAAATATCTTTCTGCAGTCATCAATGGGATACAGTTTTTGAAAAAACAATGAAGGGGAATACTTAGAACACGGGATTCCTTTCCTGCTAAAGATAAAAAAATATATCAAAAGCTGTGCCAAAAAGTCTCAGTCCATACTCTTTCTAACACTTTCACCAGAGAAAGTTTTGCATGAAATATGTGGCTCTTTCTTGTCATTTATAATCATCTTCTTCAAACTGGTTCTCTCCAGATGTATTGAAATTACAATTCCCATAATTGCTAGTTAGTGTTGTCTGGGAATTATAGGAATTGTAATCTCAATATATTTATTTGGAAAGAACCCAGCGAGCAAAGGAAGTTTCCATGCTGGTGAGAAGAATGTTGGGAATCATTTTCACAAAGATTATGATTTTTATTTCCTATAGAAAGTAACAGTAAAAAAGCAAACATGTTGACCATGCAGGAAAAAAAAACCAAAATCCCAAAGCAATTATTTTGGTCAGTTGAAATTTTGGAATAGCTGCAAGCTTTTTGTCCTTAAAACTCTTTGTCGGTCTTTTGGGGGCTTTAACCATCTTTCCTAATGAAGAGTTCTCAGAAAGGCTGCACTTATTATAAAACTTCAGTAAGCTTAATAAAAGTATTCCTTTTGTGACTGTTGCATTTATTTACTTTAGCTTCTGAACAAAAGGCAAGGCAACTTCAACAAAACCTGCAAAGGTACAGGCAGACTATCAGAGGTGTCCTTTTCAATAGGCAATAGCTCAATTTATTCAGACAGTATTTAGCATTCATGGGAACATGTCCATGAACTTTTGCTTCCCTTCAGTTTCCAAATGCCCACTTACCAATTCAGAACATTTACTGCTGCTCTTACTCTTTTTATACCTTCTTGGCTCTCTTTAATGTCAGCCATCTAGCAGCTTGATCCTGCATGTTATAATGTCAGGCAACTGATTGCGAGGCTCATATCTCCCAGCAGGCCAGCTATACTGGCAGATCTGTTGCACTTATTCCATAGTATTCGGAATCTTAAAAAGCGATTCTTAAAGTATATCCTGGAATAATCTGAGACATTTAGAAAAGCTGAAGTTTCTTTCAACTTTCGTCCTTGATTCCAAACACTTTGAGGGGTTTGCAGATCACACTGTTATACCAAAAAATTACAACCTCTTTTACAAAGGGACCACCCAACAGTGACCAGTATGCAAGCAAGTACTTTCCACCAAAGAATATTTAAAATTTATCACCCCAGGATAGAGATTATAACATGATAACCACCTGCATAGTATATCTTGGAGAAAAAAGTTGGCTTTTGTTCCTAAGGAACAAAACGAACAATGAAAGAATGGCACGAGGAAAGGGCCATGAAGGAGAAAATAACAACCACAGAAAAGCAGCATTCTTTGGGCACTAGCTGGTGAAAGTATAAAAAGAGATGGCATAGTATGTTTTAGGGGAGATTATCAGTTCAATATATAGGTTCTATGTGAGGTTCCTTTGCCTTGGAAGTGGTTATTTTTGATGTCAGGAATTCAGTGGAGAAGGAGGAAAAAAGACTAGGAGGACTGAAAAGTCAGTGCATATGTTACAGAGGACGGGGAAGGGGAAGAGAAAGGAGAACTGGCAAACTTTTCTATCACATGGTCCTGGTTTTGAAGGACCATTTATATACAGCTCAGCTAGAATGTTATAGAAGGATGAGAAAGAAGCTGTTTACCAGTGCTTTTTGACTGGGACAGCTCAGCTTGCCCCTTGGCTTCCTGAAGCCATGATCCTCTTGGAGATGGGGACAAAAGGTATACATTGCTAGACCAACCTTTTTCCTGATCCAGTCCCAGCTGACTATATGAAGCCAACAGTCTCTTCCAATTCATAAAGAGCTGCTCCTCATACCTAGAAATGTTCTTCTTCGTAGGATAAAGGAGGTCCTATCATTTGATTGTGGTGAACTGCCTAGCATCACTATTTGTGATAGCTATATAAATTATTTAAACAAATAAATACTGGAGGCAGGGGGTAAGTCCAGTTCCTGGAAGGTCTAATAACTCCTTGAAGCTGTTAATGCAGTACAGCTTGGTAGAGGATACCAATAAGTCTTTTCCTGGTCACACTGGGTGCACACAAGTTGAGTCTCCTGAGAAAACTTGCTTTAGATGGCTTAAAGACATTTATCTGTGGAATAAGCAAAGAGGGTAGAACTCAGAGCTGGCCACCTAACTCTGTATTTCTTCTTGAATGACTATACCAGTTGATGGAGAAAAGAGAATAAGTTTTATTCTCTCTTGCACTGATAAAAAAAAAAAAGCCAGAGGCATGATCTTCTACTGCTTGTTTCTGTATTAAAACTGGGTGGAAATGAAACTGGCAAATCTTCTGCCTAGACACTAGTAATTACAGCCCCTGACTGGTAAATACCCTTGCTTCTCTACCTCTCCCAACCATTCCAGAAGGTAAGAACCAATGGCTTGCCTTTCCTTGGGAAGGTCTTTAGAGAACGTTTAATTTTTATTTATTTGTTTGTTTGTTTGTTTGTTTGTTTGTTTGTTTATTTATTTATTTATTTATAAATTTGTATACCACCCTTCTCCCTGAGAACTCAGGGCGGTGAACAGCCAAATAAAAACATGTTTAATACAAACATTAAAATACAATTAAAAAGATATATATAAATTTGGCCCCATGATTAAAAACAATAACAAACAATTAAAAACATTTTTAAAAGTGTTAGGCCAGCCCGGCTTGCTGGAAAATTTGTAGTACTTTTGCATGAGCCCTTCTCTATTGTCCCCCACCAATGCTTGACGCCTTCATGCCCACTAGTTGACTGATAGAAAAATAAGAAAACACTACTATACAGCTTTTATTCTTCCTCCTTCTTGGCCTAGAAGGGGAAAATCTTGACAATTCCAGCTAGTTATTTTAAAAAAAAAAAAAAAACAGGTTCAATGACATTCCCTGTGTATGTCTAAAGAAGAAAAGTCAGCTTTTCACTGGTTCTCTGGTAAGCCAATAAAAATCCAACATGGGCAGATGCCGTCATAAAAGGGCAGGCAGCCCAGACCAAGTGGCAACGGAGTACAGTGACCAAGGGGAGGGATATTCCTGCTCAGAACACACAGTAGCCTATTGGAGTTGAGGCATTTATCTGGCAATAAAATAATGTGCATCAGAGGATACAGTGGAAAGCCCTATTTCTCACTCAGGGTAAGAAAAGATGGCCCAAGATTGCCTTTATGATCGATTGCAAATAGTTTGCAAATGCTGCGTCTTTTGGTTCTCAAGAATTGGCTATTGGACCTTCCTTCCACTGGGGCAAGCAGGACATGTGGGTGACCCCTCCATCTGCACCATGTGGGTTATTCCAAAGGGTTGCTGAGTCATCCCGTCACTCAGGAACAAACTCATAAAAGTCTCCCTCCCCACCCCGCCCCCGGTTCTGAGTGTTCTACAAATAGCAACAGCAATAGTACTTTGACTTCTATATCACCCAAATGATTGTGTTAAAAGTATTATCTTCCTTTTTGCATTTAAGGGGAACAGCAATGAAACAGGTAATGCAACCAGTCTTTCCACAAAACGTTTATATGCTTGTGCTTGTTTTCTTCCCCATCATGGATATATCATTCCTATAAGTAGGGCTGGGCTGCTGGGGGTTCACAGGGGTTCAGGAGAACATCTAGCTAAGATTCTGTGCAGTTCGGAGAACCCCAAATCCCACTCCTGGCTGGCCCCACCCAGCCCACCCCACCCCTCCAGAAGTCCCCACGTGGCCCATTTTGGATGCAGGTAAGTGTAGGACGTGCATGGAGGCTCGGGGAGAGCAAAAAATGGGCCTACTGGAAGTTTGGGAAGGCCAGAAATGAGCCCGTTTCCGGCCTCCAGTGGGCCTCCGGAGCCTGGAGAGGCCATTTTTGCCCTCCCGGAGGCTTGAGGAAAGCTTCCAGAGCCCAGAGAAGGCGACTAGGCCACACCCACCATGGCCATGCCCACTGGGTAGAGAACTCCTTGCTAAAATTTTTGAAGCCCACCCCTGCCTATAAGTATTACTGGCTTTCAAAAGTTTTGAAAAAAATGTCGTGTTTGTGTCTCTGTGCCTATGGGAGACAGGGAGGGGAGTAAAGGATTGTCCATATGCATTGCCCTATAGCAATTTCATTTCTCTAATACCTGCCCTGTTAGGAATGTATAACCCTAATAGTCTTAGGATTTGAGAAAGGAAACTTTCTCTGGCTGGCTAAAGGCGAGTGGGTTTCTGATCAAATTGGGGTTTTCTTTACAATACAGGATTGACAATGCAAGGTAATTACTGCACTGTAATTACAATGACAGCATAATTGTTGGGGTTTTGCAGAGGGCTAAACAGTAAAGTGAATAATGCATGAAGATATCAGGGCACATTTAGAAAGATGGATAGTAATGGTGAAAAGCATGTTAATATTGATCTGTCCAAGGATGACTGAACTCTCTGATCTCATAAAAGGTATTCTGGAAGGCCAGTGTTATTTCTAGATTAGAGTGGAAGAAATATAGAACAAAACAGAACAAACATCTGATTTAATTTATTTAAAGTCGTATTCAATTACTTGTGCTGGCTTCTCTCTGGCATTTTTTGGATATTTCTTAGTTTTATGGACCCAGTTTAAAAAAAAAGGACAAAGACAGCAGCAGCAGCCAATGAAACTTCATAACTCTGCCCTTCCTGTTTTTGTTTTGAACTGAAACTTCTGCTTTGTGCTCTTTACAAGGGAAGGATGGAATGGGTTAACAAAAGATTGTATGAAGAATGAAGAAAACACAAAAAATAGCAAAAGCTGAGATGGACCATTTTCCTGAACTTTGGCCTGCTGGCAATTCATGGGTTAGGAAGTAATGGTGGTTTAGAAGCAAAGCAAGATCCAGGAATTTCACAAACAATTCCAGGAGAGAGAAGAAAGTAATGGATGGATTCAGCACCAATTTTGTCATTTTCTAAGAAGTGAAAGAGAACTTGGGCAAATTATTTTGAAACCTCAAGTCATGTATTTCCCCTCTCCCCCAAACATTTACTTGCATTCTTTGAAGGAGGGGGGGGAACTGGGGTCTCAATCCTGCGCTGAATCCTGAATTCAGTGAACTTCCCTCTGAGTAACCCTCACATATCTAAATACAGAAGTTAATCAAAATTTCTATGTCTATTAATTCTCAGAATAGTGTGCACTGCCTCCTGAGCGATGCATATATATGTGTTTATACTGTATGTGTATGTCTGTGCATGCACGCATGTATATTTACACAAATACACAAGCACTAGACATATCTGCTTTGTGACTTGTTGTTTGCAAATGTAGTTCAGCCAGATTCTGGTATCTGTATAGTTTGCTCTGGTCTATAACCAGTTCTTTCCATGGTTCCTAATAGAAAAATGGTTCACTTAGTTTAGAGGATGTGAACAATTGTGGTTTGTAGCTCAGTATTTTAGTTGACCCTTAAGAATATTTTTTTTCATATCTAGGCTGTATCTTAATTGGAATACTGCAGTTAATTGCTTTTTAAAACTTTTTAGAGGTTTCCTATTGAAACTTTAATGTTATTGGGAGAGACTAAAGGGAGAATGTGAACCAGCCCTATACTTCAGCAAGCTCTGGCAGTTATGTGAACTCTTATTATTTCCTCTAATGACAGAATAAGACTCCATTTAAATTTAAGATTGTAGAAATCTTTCATGCAAGGAAATACATAGATATCACCCTAAAATTTTCTTTTGGCAACATGCATGATTTATACACTTTTCAAGCATACAAATAGTAAAACCAGATGGAGAAGAGTCTTATCGTTTTTTAATGATGTGCACCGAGACTAATGTGATAATATATTCACTATGTTCATTTCAAACATACTTTTTCTTTCTGTGGTTAAGCTATGGAAATTTCACTGATTGACTGCCTCTTTCATAAGGTCATCAAGAAACATACATGAAACAGGTTTAGATCTGTGACTCCTAGACTCACAGCTAAGATTAGAGCAACATCTGACAGCTGTGGCTAGGGGGACCTTTGCACAGGTTCGCCTGGTGCACCAATTGCGACCCTACTTGGATCGGGAGGCTCTCCTCACAGTCACTCATGCCCTTGTCACCTCACGGTTAGATTATTGCAACGTGCTCTACATGGGGCTACCCTTGAAAAGTGTTCAGAGACTACAGTTGGTCCAGAATGCAGCTGCTCGAGCTATCATGGGTGTGCCTAGATACACCCACATTACACCAATTCTCCGCGAGCTGCACTGGCTCCCTATTGGTCTCCGGTCACAATTCAAGGTGTTGGTTATTACCTTTAAAGCCCTACATGGCTCAGGGCCAAGTTATCTTCGAGACTGCCTTCTACCGCATAGCTCCCAGCGACCGGTAAGATCCCACAGAGTTGGTCTCCTCCGGGTCCCGTCAGCTAAACAATGCTGGCTGGCGGGCCTGCAGGAGAGGGCCTTCTCTGTGGCTGCCCCAGCTCTCTGGAACCAGTTACCTCCTGAGGTCCAGACCACCCGCACCCTATTGGCCTTCCGAAAAGTGGTGAAGACCTGGCTATTCCGGCAGGCCTGGGGCCGTTGATCTAGCTGTTGCGATCATGTGAGATCCGGCCATGAATGGTGTGAATGGGTTTTAATGTTTTAATTTTTAAATGTTTTTATAATGGTTTTTTAAATGTATTGTAAGCCACCCTGAGTCTTCGGAGAAAGGCGACATATAAATTGAATTAATTAAATTAATTAAATTAAATAAAGAGTTTTCTTTAATGATTAAAGTGATGAAAAAAATGGATCAATGGGGGAGGACTGCACTTTCAAAAATAAAAGGCACTAATTCCTTTTTTTTTTTTTTTTTTTTAATATAATTTTATTAATTTTTTTTTTTATACACAAATAAAATATACTAACAATTCTGTTTAACATCGGATTCGCAGTGTTTATACATATATACATGAATAAGTGTCTGGTGTCAGTTATACTATACATTTCTAATTAATTTCTGCACCTTTTGTTTCTTCCTTAATTCTACCATTTATCCATTCGTACCATCTTCCCCACACAGTATCATAATCAGAATTTTCATCGTCATTTATCTCATGAGTTAATTTACTTATCTCTGCACACTCTAATATTTTATTAATTATAAGGTCATCTGGTGGTAGGTCTTTCTTTTTCCAGTATTGAGCATATGCTAGTCTGGCAGCTGTAGTTATGTGTATTAGGAGGTGAACCTTTTCCTTTACGTATCCTTTCTTTACCATTCCCAGGAGAGATATTTCTGGGTTCAGATCAATGTCTTCTTTAAGTATGTCTTTCAACCATCTCCAAATTTTGCTCCAAAACCTTTTTGCTTCGGGACATGTCCACCACGTATGAAAGAAGGTGCCATGGCCATGGCCACATTTCCAACAGTTTGGCTGCGCATTGGGGAACATCTTTGCTAATCTTGCAGGTGCCAAATGCCACCTATGAAGCATTTTGTAGTGATTTTCCTTATATGTGGCTGCTCTAGTTAATTTATAATTTTTATTCCAGGCTTCTTCCCATTCATTAAAATTCAAACTGTGTCCAATATTTCTCTCCCATGCTCTCAATTGATTTCTAATTATATCCTCATCTCTGTCTTCCTCTAACAAATAGTTATACAGCTTGGCCAACGCTTTTTTCCCTGGTCCCATCAAAATTTTGTCTAATCCATTATATCCTAATTCTAGGCCATACTCTTCTTTATCTTTCTGGTATCTTGATTTTATTTGCAGGTAAGTCCACCAATCTAAAGTTATACCTTGGTCTCTCAGGGCTTCATTAGATTTAATATTTCCCCCTCCATCGACAATGTCTTTGTATCTGCACAATTTCTCCATTCCCCACCTGTTGGGGTAAATCATTGCCTCTGCCGTGGAAAGCCAGTTTGGGACTTTTGAATAGTATCTCTGCCTAATTCCCACCCACGTTTGTATTAGGGAGTCTCTAATTTTATGCCTGTGGAAATAGGTTTTCTTTTTATTGTCTTTGTCCCATAGATAGGCATGCCACCCTTTCTGTAGGTCGTGTCCTTCTAACACTAAGGTTCTCTTATTCTCCAGGGTGATCCAATCCTTTATCCATATCAGCTTTGCTGCTCTATAATACATTTCCCAATTTGGAAGTCCAAATCCTCCCACATTCCTTTTTTCTTGTAAAATTTTAAGTGAGATCCTTGATTTTTTTCCCTCCCAAACAAATTCCCTAACGGTCTTATTTAATTCTGAGAAAAAAATTTTCTTTAAAATTACTGGTAAATTTTGATATAAAAATAAGATCTTGGGGAGGATGCTCATCTTAATTGCCGCAATTTTGCCAATAAGTGATAATTTGATCTTTTTCCATCTGTCCAGATCTTGTTTTAATTTATTAATTAATGGAGTATAATTGTCTTCTTTTAGAGATGAGCACCTTTTGGTTAGCCAAATTCCTAAGTATTTTATTTTTGGGACAACTTGTAAGCCCAAGGTTTCTTCTATCTCTTTCTTCTGCATCTCAGTTACATTCTTAGTAAGTATTTTGGTTTTAGATTTGTTCAATTTAAAGCCTGCCACCTCCCCGTATTTGCCCAATTCCTCTAGTACTTTTTGTCCAGATATTAATGGGTCTTCTAATATTAACGCCACGTCATCCGCAAAGGCTTGCGTTTTATAGATCTCTTTTCTAATTTTTAGGCCTTTAATAATAATTTGAAAGAGATGACGAGCATATCATCAACGATCCTGAAAACAGGGAAGAAGACCCCCTCAAATCCAACCATATCCATGACCTCCCCGGCTACCCAAAAATCAATGGAAGGACTACAAAAAACAGACAAGGCCATAGCAACACCAACATTATTAACAGTTCAGTCAACATTGACATTAATCCAAGAAACGATGATGGCCATGCAGGAAAAAATGTCCAATAACCACACTGAACTAAAAACAGATATCCACCAACTGGACCAGAAGATGAATGAGATTCAAGTCTCAATCTCGAACAACGAACAAAGGATCCAGAAGGCGGAGCAAAAAATAGAACAAAATGAGAAGAAACTGGACATGGTAGATCAGACGTTGACGATGCAAAATAAGGAATTAGAAGATTCATTAACACAATTAGAGATGGACAGGGCGTCGTTCTACTTGCGCTTTCAAAATGTGGAAGAAGGAAAAGACGAGGATTTGGGAGAGAAGATGGCGGAACTAATTGCAGAAGTACTCCAACAAGACAAACGCGAGATCATTAGAGAACTGGACGACGTCTATAGAGTCCAAACAAACTATGCGAGGAGGAACAGGCTCCCCAGAGAAGTCCACATTAGATTCGCAAGAAAAAAAGTAAAAGATACTTTATACAGTATGGCGAGGGATGGACAAATAACATACAGAGGAAAAGAAGTGATAATACTAAAACAGATCCCGAGAAGAGTGAGGGAGGTGAGAAAAGGATACAGATTTTTGGCTGTGCAATTGAATAAAAGAAATATATTATTCAGATGGCTCCTGCCAGAGGGGATGCTAATCACCTGGCAGGGGAGAAAAATAAAAATAGACAGCTTGAGCACAGCACAAGACTTTCTCGACCAGTTAAGAGGTGCAGAAGAAGAACAAAGTAGTAAGGAGGAAATAGAGGCGACAAATCTAGAAGAGGAAGAAACCGCGGAGGAGAAGAAGACCGAAGAAGAAGCTAAGGAGAAAAAAATAAGACCAGTAAGAGCCGTAAGACTAAATAAGAA
Organism: Pantherophis guttatus; assembly: GCF_059756535.1. NCBI lineage: Eukaryota > Metazoa > Chordata > Lepidosauria > Squamata > Colubridae > Pantherophis > Pantherophis guttatus. Next base: position 87,882,484 of record NC_142065.1, read on the forward strand.
CTAAAGCCGAGCAAGGAAAACAGGAATGAAGGATTTGAAATTAATTTCAGTAAATGTCAATGGTTTAAACGACAGTAAAAAAAGGAAATTAACACTTACAAAGCTAGCAAAACAAAATATGGACATAATTTGCTTACAGGAGGTCCATATAAAAAAGGATGAGGGCAAATGTCTGGAGTATAAAAAATATGGTAAACTATTTACCTCATTAGCAGAAAAAAGAAAGAGAGGGGTAGCAATTTATGTTAAAAAAGGAATTGAAGCAGAATTGAAATATAATGATACAAAGGGCAGAATACTTATGGTTGAAGTTACGATAGAAAACTCTAAAATGTTACTAGTGGGCATTTATGCTCCAAACAAAAAACAAGGAGAATTTTTTCAAAAGTTACGTGAACAATTAGGGAATATGGAACATAATGAAATCTGCATGATAGGTGATTTCAATGGAATTGTAGACCCAGATAACGACCATAAAAGCAATAAAATGAATAAAAACAAAAGAGTGACTTTACCAAAAACCTTTTTCGATCTGGTGGAGGAAATGAATTTAATCGACATATGGCGAACTTTGCATCCAAGCGAAAGACAATTTACATTCTATTCCAACTCGCAACAGTCATGGTCGAGATTAGATATGGCTTGGGTTACCAGGACGCTGGGGTTAGAAATAGAGATGGCAGAAATTAGCCCAAACATTTGGGCAGACCACAATCCCCTGGAAATAAAATGGAGAAATGTAAAGAGAAAGAAACAACAGAGATGGAGGTTCAATACAAAACTATTATGTGACAAAGAGTGCGTAGAAAAACTGAGAGGAGAAATAAAGACTTTTTTTGGAGAAAACGAGAATCAAGGGACACCCCGTGAAATAGTTTGGGACACAATGAAGGCCTACTTGAGGGGGGTAATAATATCCTATACCGCATATAAAAACAAACTAAAAAGAAAATCTAGGGAAGATCTCATTAAACAGCTAGATGAAGCAGAAAAGAAACTCCAGAAAATGCCTGGAGATACTGTAGTAAAAGAAAATTGGATGGTGTGGAGACATAAATTAAATATTCTAGATCAAGAAGAGCTAGCCCAAAAAATAAAAAGAACAAAACAGCACTATTTTGAGAATGCAAATAAATCGGGCAGGTGGCTGGCCTATAAATTAAAAAAGGAAAATGAAAAAGGGACAATTCAGATATTAGAAGATGCTGAGGGAAATCTCTTAAATAAAGAAGAAGATAAACTAGAAAGAGCGAGAGAGTACTATGAATCCTTATACAAAGAAGAGGAGACCTCGGAGGAAAAAATAGACCAATACTTGGCAAAGGCGGAGCTCCCGCAAATAACGGAGGAAGAGAAGGAGATGCTAAACGCTAAGATAACAACTGAAGAATTTAAAAAAGCCCTTTCCAAACTCAAAAATAACAAATCACCTGGCCCAGACGGATTTCCAGGAGAAATATATAAAAAATTGGAAGAAATCTTACAACCCAAATTAATGGAAATTTTTAACGAGGTTTTGACGGGCTCAAAAATTCCTGATTCGTGGAGGGAAGCTCATGTCACACTACTGCCGAAAGAAGGTGCTGACCCCCAAAAAATTCAAAATTATAGACCGATCTCACTTCTAAACACTGATTACAAACTATTCATGTGTATAATGGCAGAAAGAACCAAAAAAATATTAAATAATTGGATTCATAAAGACCAAAATGGATTTCTCCCGGGACGACAAATTAGGGACAACTTGAGAATTGTATTAGATACTCTAGAGTACTACGAAGAACATCCAGAAAAGCAGCTGGCCTTAGTTTTTTTGGATGCCCAAAAGGCATTCGATAATCTAAACTGGAATTTTATGACTAAGCAAATTAAAATAATGGGATTCGGGCAAAACTTCGAAAAAATGATAAAAACTATCTATGATAATCAGAGGGCGAGCATTCTAGTAAATGGTGACAGGACAAGAATTTTTCAAATTAAGAAAGGTGTAAGGCAAGGCTGCCCTTTGTCACCGCTACTATTCATTTTGGCTCTGGAAGTTTTGCTACGGAACATTAGAAATAACGAGGAAATTAAAAGGCACTAATTCCATGCCACCAACGAATAATAAAAAGTCAAGATTGATAATTGAGTGAACAATTCCAGAATTCTAGCAATTACAGTTTTCATATCTCTGGAAGGCAACAAGTTGAAGAGGGTGCTTTAAGATGAATTCTTCAAGTTGAACTGAAATTCTTTGCAACTTTGTAGATAAGCTCATACAGTTTTCATGGCAAAGTTACAGAAAGGATTTGTTATTCCCTTCTTCATAATGTTTTTTAACCTCCAAGTCTAGCCAGTCTGCAGATCTTAGATTGATTGATTGACTGACTGACTGATTGATTTATCTAACTTGTATGTCATCCATCTTGCCGAAGGCAACTCTAGGCAGCTTACAGACATATCCAGAAGTCTCCCATCTAAGCATTCACCAAATCAGAACCTGCTTAGGTTTTTTTTATATCAGGTTTGGCTACATGATGCCATGTAATTCTTTAGTTTATATCTTATATCATAATCTTCATAATCATAATCATAATTCTTTAGTTTATATCTTATATCATAATCTTCTCAGGAGGCGGCCCTCTAATTTAGCTTCAGAATTTACCACATTCTTCAGTAGTGAGCCCTATAGTTCTTCCCAAAATTACTCAGAAGAATGGGAAAAGTTGTGCAAACCAGCTCAGTGAGATTGTTGTGCATACTAGTATTTGTAAGACCTGAAACATTAACAGGCAAAAATGTCACCAGTGATCACCAAATTTCCTGAATAAGACTCTGTAAGAAGACAGCTTCCTACCCACAACTAAGAGAGATTTGGAGAATCGGGGACGGGTGGGGGGAATCCTTTACGACTGGTTTCAAGAAACAGCTACTAAATTCCATGTACTTTCAGATCCCCCCCCCAAAAGTAAAGAAGATCCTTCCTTGAAGGGTAGGGACAAATCACATCCATGCTCCCAGGGGGGAAATGTAAAATTTGTTACTATCGGTTCTGTGGGCGTGGCTTGGTAATGTGACTGGGTGGGCGTGGCCAACTTTTTTTTTCTTTTTTTTCCTTTTCAAAGCATTTTTTCTAATGCTTTGAAAAGCCTCTGCCGATCAGGCAACTCAGCTGGGATCATCAGAGAGGCTTTTTAAAAAACACCTCTCTGCCGATCAGGCAACTCAGCTGGGATTATCAGAGACTTTTCAAAGCATTTTTTAAACCATCTCTTTGGCCAAGAGGTTGCAGAAAAAAATGCTTTGAAAAGCCTCTGACGCTCCCAGCTGAGCTGCGCGATCATCAGAGGCTTTTTTTTTTACTTTTAAAAGCATTTTTTCGTCAGAAAAGGTTGTAGAAAAAATGGTTTTAAAAGTAAAAAAACCCCACCCTCTGATGATTGTGCGGCTCAGGTGGGCATGGTGGGGTGGGGGTGGGGCACAGGGATTTTTGCTACTGGGTTCAGAGAACCACCCGCCACCATCGCTACTGGATCGGGTGATCCAGTCCGAATCAGGAGCATTTCACCCCTGCATGCTCCCCATCATGCTCCCTGGGACCTTCCATAGTAGTTATGTTTCACACAAACCTCTATGAAGGCTATTAGATAGCCTGGCAGAAGAAGCAAAAATATGTGCTGAATGGTACGAATGTGTCTCTGGGGTGCTCTTTTTCCTGGGGGGGGGGGTGAGAAAACACTCCTAAAGGCATAATCTCACCACATCTTTCAATCCCATAATCAGTCAAAGGAGTCAAAGCAAATGCAATAGAGCAAGGGTGTCAAACTCAATTTCATTGAGGGCCGTATCAGGGTTGTGTTTGACTTCAGGGGGGCAGGGTAGGCATGGCTGGAGTAGGCATGGTCGGGGTGGGTGTGGCCAGCTCAACATCACTCATATCAGGGGCACCTGTGGTGGCCAAGTGCTAAGGCAGGTCTTCCCTCAGACCTGCCTTAGCACTTGGCCGAAAACGGAGCCCAGGATGACTGCGCGCGGCCCTCCCGAGCTCCATTTTTGCTGTCAGAGGCACCGCGGGCCAATCCTTTGCTGTTTCCAGGGCGGCCCTGCAGGCCAGATCTAAGCACCCTATGAGCCGGATCTGACCCGCAGGCCTTGAGTTTGACATCCCTGCAGTAGAGAATTATGGTCATCCACCTCGTGAAAGACGTCACTCAAATGAATGAACCAATACTTTTTTTTTCAAAAGTGAAAAATAAATGTGAGGGAAGTGATAATATATTCTTACCATTATACAAATCTTGCAATATTAGTAGCAGAAAGAGCCGATTTGGTTAATTTAGTGTTGCAGAAGGCAGGGATGGCTTGCAAATGGGCATCAATTTAAATTAAACAAAGTAGTCAAGAGCTTATTTTGCCTATCAGCATTCTTCCCATCTACAACCTGCAAAAGAAATTCAGACTTAGACCCTCTTTTCCCCCTCTTTGTCACTGCATCTACTGTGAAGATCGTTGGCAAAAGCTCTTTGGATGATTATTTTCTTTCATTTGCTGTTTCCTAACTGTGCTTAAAACCATTCATTCTTTCCCAGTTTGATTTTACATGCTTCACAGATAGGCTAAATGACCAGAAAAACAAAAATGTGCATTAAAACAACATCATTTCCCACCCATTCAACCAATGACACTTTGGAATTGAGGGGAAGATTAGCAGGACTATGTTGATCTGTGACCGGAAAAAGATTTGATTGATTGATTGATTAGCCACTTACAATAAAGGTAGAGTCAGCACTCATGGTAATGCTTTGTGTCTGGGCTACCATGAAAGACTAACATATACAAATAGTCCTTGACTTACAACAGATTATTTACTGAGTGTTTGAAGTTACAGCGGCACTGAAAAAGGTGATTTTTGACCACTTTTCATACTTACGATAGTTGCTGCATCCCCATGGATACCTGATCAAAATTTGGACATGTGGCAACTGGCTCATATTTATGATGGCTGCAATGTTCCGGGGTGATGTGATCCTTTTTTACGGCCTTCTGACAAGCAAAGTCTATGGGGAAGCCAGATTCACTTAACAACCCTGATACTAACTGAAGAACTGCAGTGATTCACTTTACAACTGTGGGAAGAAAGGTTGTAAAATGGGGCAAAACTCACTTAACACTGTTTTCAATTCCTTGTCTCAAGAATTGGACCAAGAATTGGTCAAATACAGGTAGTCCAAACAGTTCAAAGTTACAAAATCATTGAAAAAAGTGACTAAACAGACAGGCCAAATTGTTCAGACTGCCACTGTTTTCAATTCTCTGCCTCAAGAATTGGGCAAGAGTCAAATACAGGTAATCCTTGACTTACAACAGTTTATTTAGTGACCCTTCAAAGTTACGACGTCACTGAAAAGACTGATTTATAACTGTTTTTTACAGTTACGACCTTTGAAGCATCCCCATGATCATGTGATTAAACTTCAGATGCTTGGCAACTGGTTCATACTTATGACCATTGTAGTGTCCCAAGGTCATGTGATCACCTTTTGCGACCTTCTGCCAAGCAAAGTCAAGGGGGGAGCCAGATTCACTTAGCAACCTTGATACTAACCGAACAACTGCAGTGACTCACTTAACAACTGTGGGAAGAAAGGTCATAAAATGGGGTAAAATTCACTTAATAACTGTCTCACTTAGCAACAGAAATGTTGGGCTCCATTGTGGTCGTACATCAAGAACTACCTGTATTTCACTTTGTATTGTCCCTCAGGCTGGCAATAACACTGCAAGTTCTAAACTATAGGTTCTTGAGCAGTGATGGCTAACCTTTTCCGGACCGAGTGCCCAAAATGCAAGACTGAACCCCCAAAATGTAATGCGCATGCAGCCCCAGCGCATGCAACCCCCCCACATGCATGTGTGGACCCCCGCATGCACCCGCCCCCCACGCATGTGCGGCAGAGGCCTGAAAATCAGCTGGCCGCTGGGAGGCATGTGTGCATGCGTGTTGGAGCTGAGGTGACGGCTCGCATGCCCACAGAGAGGGCGCTGTGTGCCATCTCTGGCACGCGTACCATAGGTTTGCCATCACTGTTCTAGAGCCTTGATATCATTCTGTATTCTCTGCATTTTCACAGGTTTGGACTGTCAGTTGAATATTCATGCTAGGTAAAGATTTTTCACCTGGCAATACATTTGTATTTTTAATTGAAAATGCATCGAGAAATTTGCTTAAACAGGCCTGGAGGCAGATAAAAATTGCAATTATGGTATAAATGATCTAGGATTAACTGAAAAGTTTCTTAGTTCATTTTAATCACAAGGTCAATATACTATTTTATAATCACATGACCAATTCCAAAAGAGCTGGGGAAAAGGTCTCGTCTCTTCAAAGAGCCCAGTATGGATGTAAATGCAAAACTTCATTAAAAGGGGGGGGGGGGAAACAGCGAACAAAGATAGAAAATATGTCTATTCGCATTTATTAAGTAAATGAAACTCAGACTTGATCAAACTGAACATATTTCCCTCAGAAACATGAATGCTTGGTAGGCTTTACTGAAGCTATACATATTTCTAGTAGGATCCATAAAATTTTGTTTAATCACAATCAGGCACAGTCCACCATTACTAAAATTTCATGAGATTGGGCATTAGTCTTACCTTGAATGCCAGTTTTCATTGAAGCTGTGGCATCGTCCAGACATGGGTTGCTTCAGTCGGATCTGCTGTTGGCTGAGTCATAGTTTTTTTACCATGCTCCTTTCAGGCTCAGTTTCGGCGAAGAAGGGCCACAAGATCTCCAACAGGAACCTGCACTGTTAGAGATAGGAACCGGTCCAACACGGCAACTGGAAAAGAAGCTCCTTGGACATTAGAAAAAGTCGGGTACAGACCCTGAGACAGAGGGAGGGGCTGGATGATGCCACAGCTTCAATGAAAACTAATGCCCATTTTCCACTGATGGCTGTGGCATCGTCCAGACATAGGACATACCAAAGTTTTGGCAGTCCTAAGGGCGGGATGCTGAAGGGCCTGGAGAGGGGCGGCATATAAATTTAATAAATAATAATAAATAATAATAATAATCACCTAATTATTAAAGACTCAGGGTGGCTCACAATACATTTTAAAAAAACCATTCTAAAAACATTTAAAAGATTAAAAAACATTAAAAACCTTAGAACACATTCACACCATTCATGGCCGGATCTCGCCAGATCGCAAAGCGAGATCAACGGACCCAGGCCTGCTGGAAAAGCCAGGTCTTCACAGCTTTTCAGAAGGCCAGTAGGGTGGGGATGGTCCGGACCTCATGAGGTAACTGGTTCCAGAGAGCTGGGGCAGCCACAGAGAAGGCCCTCCCCCGCGGGCCCGCCAGCCGGCATTGTTTAGTGATGGAACCCGGAGGAGACCAACTCTGTGGGATTTTACCGGTCACTGGAAGCTACGCAGTAGAAGGCGGTCTCAAAGATAACCTGGCCCTGAGCCATGTAGGGCTTTGATGAGTAAGTGGCACCCCAGTGACACCGGACAAGGCCGTAGATATGGCAGCCACATGTCTCCTAAGGGTGCTATGGGCCAAGCCATGGTCTAAGCCATCCTGCAGAAATTCAAGTATCTGGGGAGCAGAGGCTGAAAGAGGGTTAACCTGGTCAGTTGGAGCCACTGAGGTTCCGGATGAATTAGGACTCCTTGGTGCAGAATGACCTGATCTGATAAAATCTTCCAAGGTTGCAATATGGAGAGACTGACGAGATCCGCAAACCATGGGCAATGTGGCCAATGAGGAGCCACGAGGATAATCTCCGCCCTGGATTAGGGGTAGTGGAGGAAAGGCATAGTGAAGTCCTGGTGGCCATTTGAGTCAAAGAACATTAACCCCCTCCACCCCAGGTGTCGGGAACCTTGAGAAAAATCAAGGAAGTTGATTGTTCAGGTTCGTCACAAATAGGTCTATGGTCGGAGTCCCAAACTTGTTGCATATCTGTTGGAAAATGTCTGGATGGATCTGCCACTAGGATCCACCTGAGTCCTGTTGAGAAAATCCGCTTGGGTATTCTCCGTCCCTGCTATGTGGTCCGCCCGAATGGGTAGGAGATGTTGCTCGGCCCACTTGCCAAGTCGAAGGGATTCCTCCATGAGTCGCCTTGAACGAATCCCCACCTTGGCGATTGACACGTGCCTTTGCGGCAATGTTGTCTGTCAATATCAGGACATGCCTGTTTTGTACAGTCCTTTGAAAATGTCTGAGGGCTGGGCAAATGGCTTTCAGCTCTAGCCAATTGATAGGGTTGGTCAGATCATTTTCTGACCAACGGCCTTGCGCTACCTGCGATTCAAGATGGGCTCCCCAGCCTGACAGGCTGGTGTCTGTAGTGAGAACGAGTCTGTCGTGATCCACGAAGAGACATCCCTTGTCTAGAGAAGGCGATGTCCACCAATGTAGCAATCGCCTGACAGAGAGGGGAACTCTTACCATGGTCATGGTGTGAGCCTGTCGCTTTCGTTGGAAGGGAAGCAAGAACCACTGTATCTGTTGAGCGTGAAGGTGCGCCCAGGGAACGATCTGAACACATGAGACCATCTTGCCCAAGAGTTTGGACAAAGTGGCCAAGGGAACTGACAGGTGGCCAAGTGGCCAAGGGAACTGACGGGTTCTTGTGAATTTACCAATTCCCATATGTCGGACCTCCGTTCCAAGGACAGGTAGGCTGCTCCCTGCCTGGAATCGATGATGGCACCAAGATGGACAATTCTGGTGACTGGATCCAATTGACTGTTTTTGTAGTTGACCAGGAAACCATGATCGTTCAAGGTCCGAATTGTGAGGTCCAGATCTTTTAAGGCTTGGTCGTAAGAATGAGCCTGAATTAGAATGTTGTCCAGGTATGCCTGGAGTCTGACTGGTTTCAGCCATAGATGAGCTGCCATGACCGCCAGGACCTTTGTGAAACATCTTGGGGCCGAGGCCAGTCCAAAGGGCAGAGCCCTGTATTGCAGATGTTTGTCTGCATAGCTGAAGCGCAGGTATTTTCGATGTGCTGGCAGAATGGGAATGTGAAGATAAGCCTCCATGAGATCTATAGAAACTAGAAAATCGTTGGGACGAATCCCTTGAAGGATAGAGGTTAGTGAGCACATTTTGAATTTGTGGTAGACTATGTATCAATTGAGGGACTTTAAATCTAGAATTGCTCTCCAGCCCCCCAATCGCTTCAGAACCACGAACAGGATGGAGTAATAGCCCTGTTTCCACTGACCTTCACGCTCCTCTAGAGCGTGAATTTGAAGGAGATGTTGAACAGCTTGTTCCATCAGCTGTTGTCTGGCCTTGTTTTGTGAAGGAGGGCACTGAAGGAAGCAGTTTGGAGGTTGGGAGAGAAATTCTAGAGGAAGGCCGAATTTTACTACCAAGAGGACCCAAAGATCCTGTGTTGAGCTTTTCCACCTGTCCGCAAATAGGGCCAGGCGGCCTCCAATTGGAGGAGTGAGCGGTGAGTCATTTATGACGGTGGGATTGGCGAGAGCCAGACCCACAGAAGGACCGCTTAGACTATGGCAAGGGTCTGGTCCTGTCCCAAAAGGACTGACGGTCCAATGGTTGGTTCGACCCCTGAAGGAAAACTTGAGGAGAGGGGCTTCCCTGGGAATAGGTACGAAAGGACGTCCTCCTGTAGAATGGGGAGGACCTTCTGTCAGCATGTCTGGTAGTTGAAGGCAGAATTTTTTGCTTGTCACGTGTTTCAACGAGAAGCAGCTCAAGTGACTCACCGAACAGTTTCTCTGCTGAATATGGAGCTGCAGCCAAACGCCATTTGGCCTTAAAATCTGCTGGCCATTTTGGCGAAGCCAAAGCAGCCTGCAGGCTGACACTGTAGAAGCTAGAGCTCTAGATGCATATTTGGCCGAATTTAAAGTTTAAATTTCAGCATCAGCTGAAAATTGAGTTGCAGCAATAATCTTATTGATATCCTGATGGAGACGAGACTCACTAGGGGGTATCCTGGCCTGTAACTGCTGGAGCCACAAAATAGTGGTTCTATTGAAAAAGGAGGCTGAGGAGGCCGTTTGAATTGCCCATGCTGTAGCTTGATAATTCTTTTTAAAGAGAATATCAAATTTCTTATCCTCTGGTCGTAGACCTTCAGATGTATCCCCTGCCACATATGAAGAGGAAGAGGAAAGAGCTGCTACAGGACTGTCCACTGGGGGAACCTGCAATAGCTAGGCAAACCTAGGTGGTACAGCATAATATTTTTTATCTATACCATGTGCAGATGATAGGGTTGCAGGGCTGGACCATTGCTTTTTAACAACATCTATGAACAGTTGTGGTGTTGGAATAAAACACTGTTCAGGAAGGGGCTCAGAAAAAAGGCCCTGTGGTTGTCCCTGTTGAGCTTCCTGCGCTTCCTTGAGGTAATCATCCTCTTTTAATGAAGCAGTGATTCGGGCCTTATGCAATAAGGACTTGAATCTATTTGGGGAAATAAACCTGTAAAAACAGGAGTGTCTGGAATCACCCCTTCATCATCTGATAAATCAGAATGATGCTCTTCATCAAAAACAAACGCCTCACTTGCTCTGGAAGCTACAGGAGAATGAGAGCCAGTAAGCTGGCTGAAGGAGAACCTCTGATAGGGGGGGAGCGTTCTGAAATTATTGAGCCAGCATGGTGACCCTGTAAGGCTGCGGCCATGCGAGAGACAATGGCTTGATCAATAAGGATTTGCAATCCTTCTGGTAAATTTTTAAATGGATCCTCTGGGGGTATTTCTGGAAAAGGAGAGTTCCTTGCAGAAGCTGTTGTTGCAAAAATTCTCCCAGATTCAGGAGTTGTAGGAGTAATCAATTGGCATGCAAAGGGATTTTGAATTGTGCCTTGTTCTTCATGAAGAACTCCTCCCTCCCCTTCTGATGACCAAGCCTGGTTAACTGCAGAAATAGGGAGGGAAGGAGTGGTGGGAAGATCAGAAACTTTTTTTTCAGGCACATTTGCAACAGCTTTGGATATCTGCTTCTCTAAGGATTTGTGCCTCCTTTCCAAATCCTTCTCCTCCGCTTTAGAAATGTGCTTGCTTTTGCAAGTTGCTTTCTTTCCTGTGGCCTTGATGGCTCCCTCCCTTTGGAAAGACCTATCCGCCATCTTGAATTTATACTCACTGTGACCAAGATGTCAGCTGGAAAAATAGTTTCACTTTTGCCATGTGGAGGAATAAATGGCAGCGGCTTGTTGGAGAAGACCGATGTCAGCCAGCACACACGTAAGCAGGAAGAATTCTGCTGAAAAGTGACTGTCCAGGTGGCCCTATAAGCAGTCACTATCTAGCACCCACAGCCATGATTCCAAGAACCGATGGCTGGAAATATGCCACAAGGAGAGAGCAAGGAGTAACCTTGCAACTCTCCACTAGAAGAAACTCGTTGGTGGTATGAGGGAACAGGGAGAAAACCTCCAAACCTCTCTGCAAAGCTCGTCGGTGGCAAAGCGGCAAACTGTGCTGTTTAAATTGCCACGGTGCTTCAAAGAGCCGCCCTACAGCTGATTGTAAGCCGCCCTGAGTCTTCGGACAAGGGCGGCATATAAATCAAATTTTAAAAAAAATTGTCGGTGTTTAATGGCGCTGAGGACAGCAGCGGCCAAAATAAGCGATCCTGGAGCTGCTTCCAGGAATTGCTGTTTAAATTGGTGGTATAATGTTCTGAGCCCTGTGGGCCGGTTCATTGATGGTATAGAGCTCCAATCTCACCAAAAAGCAAAAATGGCTGTGCAAAGGGAACCGCCCCTTGCTCCTCCCTTTCAGGCTCAGTTTCGACTCAGTCGGCCTGAAACATCTCTTGCAGATCTGGCTCTCAGCAAAGAAGCCTGGTAGACCAGGACGCTCCAAAAAAGGCTGGGTAAACCAGTAGGCTCAGTAATTAAATAGCCTAGTAGCCTAACCCTTGAAAAAGTAAAAGGGAAAAAAAATAAAGGTCAAAAAACTTAGAGAAATTAAAGGAATCGAACAGACCTGGGCTGAGAGCCAAATCTGCAAGAGATGTTTCAAGCCGACTGAGTCAAAACTGAGCCTGAAAGGGAGGAGCAAGGGGCGTGGTCAAAAAACTATGACTCAGCCAACAGCAGATCCGACTGAAGCAACCCATATCTGGACGATGCCACAGCCATCAATGGAAAACTCATATAGAGTTCCAGAATTTTCATGTTAGGCCACAGGACATCTGTTAGGAGGGGACTCAACAAATTCCAAATGTTTTACGAAAAACATAAAAACCAGCACAAGCTACCCTGTTTCCCCGAAAATAAGACATCTCCTGATAATAAGCCCAATTGGGCTTTTGTGCGCATGCGCTAAAATAAGCCTACCCCAAAAAATAAGCCCTCCCCAAAAATATTTAAACGCAGAGCTGGAAATCAGGTAAGACAACAAGAGGAGCCCCATCTTGCTCCATGTGCCCCAAAATAATAAGACCTCCCCGAAAATAAGGCCAAGCACTTATTTCGGGGTTCAAAAAAATATAAGACAGGATCTTATTTTCGGGGAAACACTGTAATAAAAAAGCAGAAAAGCAGAAAAGGAAAAGGAAGAAAGACAAAAGTGAAACCGAAGCATAAGAAATAGAAAGAAGTTTCCAATTTCCTTTGTTGCAATTATAAGTACAATTACAAAATTATCTCCTTATGATAACAGAAGTTCACTCCTTTCTATTATGCAAGTTTTTTTCCTAATCATCCAAACCACAAATCAAAATGTTTCTTTCTCATTTCTTGCACTTTTTTTTTTCCAATTTGCCTTTTATTCTATGAGGAAAAATATTTCAACCAAGAAAAAAATATTTTTAAAACTTCCTGATTATATTAGGATGGCTGTTAAGGAGCAAAATCTAAAATAGTTTGGATCACATAAATGCAAGCGTATCTTAAATGAATGCTGTGAAATATTTATACAGTTTAAATTGTAGAGATTGTATTACTGATATCCCTCTTTAAAAATAAAAAGGATGGCATTTGACAAAGCTGCAATCTCAAAAGATAGTAGCTCTATAATTAGGAACTGAATGGATCATTCTGTTTGATTCTTAAGATGCTAAAGGCCATTAATGCTGACAAATCACAAGGCATATAACAGTAGGCATATCAAAGCAAAGAGAGAGTAAAGGAGAAAGATTTACTGATAGGTTCCTTCCTATCTACTGATAGATTCTTCACAAAAAAGAAGTAAAAGAAAAGAAAGCAAGAAAAGAAAGCAGTAAAATGTTTATATGCAGTAAAATATATTGGACTCTTAATATTCTTTAGAAGCTGTTTAAGAATAGTTACATCAAGAAAGTAATCAATGTTACCACTTGAATGCCAGTTAAGGTACATTACTTCTTGGTGAAAAAAATAATTTGATTTCTGTAGTGGGTTACTTTTTAATCTCTAATTGATATTTGCCAAGGTTTTGGAAAAAAAAATAATTTGCAGGTAGCAAAAATATCACAAGGTATCAAACCCTATTTATTGCAAATTATGGGGATAAAGGTAATACCATATTTAAAAATCCAAATAAATTTTGGAAATGTGGACGTGAAGCAGTTGAGCTTTAATTTATTAAGGCAACCTCCAAATACAGTTCAGAGTTCAGAGCTTATATGAGTCCTACTGATATAAAAAAAAAGGAATAAGAATGAACAATTTCATTGAAAACATGATATCTCACTATAACAAAGCAATCACCCTGATAGATTCAGTCATTTGTTTTACTACCTTAAACCACAATAAATACAACCAAATGCTTTTCTTAATTGATAGTTGGTCTTGCCCATCTTCCTGTAGAAAGTTTGAGTCATTCCTCCAGGGACAACTCAGTAATATTTAATTTATTTCTATAATACATTGCTTATTTTATATCTAATGACATTTCTCTGTGGTTTAGGAGATTTAGGTCTGAACTGGTTCCACAGGATGAGAGCTCTAAAACAAGAGTCCCCAATCCCCGGCCCACGGTCCGGCACCGGGCAGCAGCATGCCAGAAACCACACAAACAAGTGCCCCATTCGTGGGATGTAGGTAGCATATGAAACCATGCCCCCTCCCGTCCATGGAAAAACCTCTCTCCATGGAACTGGTCCCTGGTGCCCAAAAGATTGTGGGTCATTGCTCTAAAAGACAACTCTAATCTGCACATCGTTTCCCACTGAACTTCATAAGCGATTCTTGGTATGTATTTTTTACCAGCACAGTAGACAGTCTGGCAGATTCCAGTTGAAGTATACAATTTTGTAGATATCTAAGTTCTAAAATAAGTAGGACTTTATAGACTATTGCCAGCACCTTCAATTATTGCTTTAGTTTTTCACAATGTCATGTTGTGTGTTGAATGACAATTTATTTATAAAATAAATGAAACAAGCACTAGACTCTCTTTACAGGTAGGTCATTGACTTACAATTGTAATTGAGCCTGCCAATTATAAGTCATGATAGTCATAAAGCAGGTCACCCATGAGACTGACACAATTTTAACACCTCTTCTGTAGCAGTTGTTAAGCAAATGTAGCAATTGAAAAGCGAATGCCCTGGTCATTAACTGAACCCAGTGTTCACTATGAGGGATTTTAATGGAAAATGGAAGTAAACAGGGAAATGATTTTTGGAAAAACATCATAAATCATATTGATTTATGGGACCTTGGAACATTGCAAATAGCCGTAAATGTGGGCCAATTGTCAAATGATGAAATATGGTCATATTAATCTGGGGTGGCCATCAGAACTTCAGAACCAGGTCATAAGTACCTTTGACAGGTGTGTGTGACTCCATCAGAACTTCAAATGGTTCTTGAAGTCATACATCGAGGATTACGGTATATTCTGATAATATTCACTGTCAAATATAGCAAAAATTCAATCAATCTGGAAGTGTCAGGCGCAAAGACTCAGGACCATATGTTAAGTTATAGTTCAGAAGATTTATTGTTCAAGCCTATATCCAAGAATCTAGTCAACTAAAGTTCAACACTAAATTGATGCCAAATAAGGATCAATGGAATTCAAGAGGCATTGGACTTAGGTTGTTTGCGGGAATTTAACAGTTCTAGACTGATGACTCATTTAACTCTGACTACCAGCTTTGCCTGTTCTTTTCCTACAGAAAGAAAGTCAATATTTATATAGTGTAGATCAAAAATCTCAGCAGTGAAGTAAAATCAAATGGGGAAGCTCCAATACAGTAGCTTATTATTGCAGGAGTAGCAGATCCCTTTTACTTTCTCTTGCTTAAACAGACAGGCCAAATTGTTCAGACTGCCACTGTTTTCAATTCCCTGCCTCAAGAATTGGGCAAGAGTCAAATACAGGTAATCCTCAACTTACAACAGTTTATTTAGTGACTGTTCAAAGTTACAACGTCACTGAAAAGAGTGACTTATAACAGTTTTTCACAGTTACGACCTTTGCAGCACTCCCATGATCATGTGATTAAACTTCAGATGCTTGGCAACTGGTTCATACTTATGACCATTGTTGTGTCCCAAGGTCATGTGATCACCTTTTGCAACCTTCTGCCAAGCAAAGTCAAGGGGGGAGCCAGATTCACTTAACAACCTTGATACTAGCCGAACAACTCCAGTGATTCACTTAACAACTGTGGGAAGAAAGGTCATAAAATGGGGTAAAATTCACTTAATAACTGTCTCACTTAGCAACAGAAATTTTGGGCTCCATTGTGGTCGTACATCGAGAACTACCTGTATAGGATCAGTACAAGCGAGATAGGTTTTATGATGATCTGATATATGCATATACTTATTTATGTACAGCAGCAGTTACAATTTGTACCAAACAGAAAACACGTACGCAAAAATATCTTCAGTTGAACATTAGTTTGGCTCATGAATCTTGAGAGGCCATTTAAAATCTGCAGAAAAATCTCTAAAGAGAATTCTAAAATTATAGCACTATCTGCACTGTAATCCTTTGAAGGAACAGCAGACAGCAATTGTTGAGAAGCCACTTGGGTACCATTGTGGAAATAAGTTGCGTAATTGGAATGTCTCTAGTTACATTTTTGCAAAGCCAAACAAAATATCTTCAACTGCACAATCTGTATATGGAATAGGATACATACACGGTCCATTAAGAAAATAAATCTAGTGATAAGGATTGTGACTTAAGTTCAAAACACATACTGAGGACCCTCTTAATTGCAAAAGGAAGTACTGAAGAAGGATTTTTAGTAGCCACGTAATCAGAAAATGCTACTTATTTCATTTCAAAATTGTTTAATAATTTAAATGCAAATTATCACCTCTTTCTTTAAGGTCTGCAATAACAAATAAAGTGATAGAGAATCTTAACATTGAAAAAGACACTCCCCTCCTCCCTTCATAATTTATATACCGTAATAACATTTATACTCCAAATTTCTTCCCCTATATCTCCCAATGAACCCACGTATGGCTCCTATTTCAGCCCCTTAAAAAATCCAGATTTATCAGGTAACTTGTTTAGATAAACCCATGATATATATTAATACGAAAAACGAGAGTTGACTTTGTATGAATTATTCATGAAATATGACTGATACTAACAGGAAAGTCAGACTTACTTTAGAAACTACTTTTCTGTAATTTAGCACCTTCATATTTCTTATTAGTTTATAGTGAAAGACCAAACAAGCTACTCCAAAAGGTAAGCCATTAATAGAAAGAGGCATTCGGATAAATTTATGAGTCCAACTTGAACTGGGAGAGATCTATCTGATATGAAGATCCTACTTTGAAATAAATCTAAGATTTCACAAACATTTGAGGGAGATTTGGAGGCTGATGGGGAGATACAGAAAATATATTCCCAGATGTGCACCTTGGCACAAATCTCAATATAAATAAAAATGTTATAGTGGGAAGAGAAGAAAAATGTATATTTTTGCCATTCTCATGTTTTTTCAGCCAGAAATTTATTTGGTACAGCTAAAAAGATATATATTCCATTTAATTTTGCAGGTTTAGTCTTTATTTTTGTAATATAAACTGTTTCTGAATTGGTGGAATTGGTATCTTCCCACCCACACCCTCCCAAAAATTGGGATAGGAAAATTCCTTATTAGAACTATTGCTCATCTATCCTATACAATCTACCCAAAATAGTATGATAATTAATACTTTGGCTTAGGCCCATTTGTTCTGAATGCAGATTTCATAATTACAGATGAGACAACTGTGCCTCTGAATTCAATCAAGTTGTCAAGGCAAACAAGCTATCACTGTTCGATTTTTCAAGGATAATCAATAGGATGGCATGAAGCTCTGGATTTCTAAACCGAAGACTTGATTTCAGTATCACAATGAATTAAGCAGTTAGCAAAGGAATGCAGGCTGAATTAGGTAACTTTCCAAATCACTGAGCAAAGGTGCATTTCAAATTTGGATCAGCGTTGCCTGCACCCCTTTCCTCTCCCTCCCCCCTAAATGCTAAAATAATTGACTTCCATTGCATCCAAAGGAAAGTGCTTTTTTAGAACTGCAGTCTAAGATTTGGGATCACCCAGCAATTTTTTTTTTTTATGCTTCAGCTTCTTTGACATTATACTGTACGATTAGCATCTCAGCAGCACAGAGCAAATTAGGAAATACAAATTAATTTTCTAATAGCTACAGTATGAGTTTCTGAAGTAGAAAAATATCAATATCAGCACTTCAAGCTTCTGATAATAAAACAAATAATATGATTATGTTTCCAAGTCTCAGATGTCTACTATTATTCACAGCAGCGTGGCTCTGTGCAGACATGTGAAAAAATTTAGAAAATGCTTTAAATGCAAAGATTTCCATATTGAAAACTTCACAATATTTTTTTATATAAAAATCAACTCCTATTGTTTCTGAATGCTTAGCAAGGATCTCCATATATCTGAAGAACAAAGGTAGTCTTTCAAAAGACACAGCCTCTATGAATGTCTAAGATTGACATATCCTTTGTTAGAAGAGTTTTTTTTTTTAAAAAATCATGTTTACTAGGTCACTAAGTCTGTCCCAGTTTATATTATGCAATGGACTGAAATGACAGAAACTTGTACAACAATAGATTGTATCATAAACACAAGAATTATTTGGCTTGTTTGGTCCAGTTTATGAGAATTGGTAACTGAATTGTCATACACATTGCAGCTAAGCTCCAAAAAAATTACATTTTTCTATTCTGCCTGGAAAATCTGGTAGAGTAGAAGAAACCATATCAAATTTTACGTGCACACGGGGGGAAAAAAACAGCCCCCTAACAGAACTGTGATTCAGGCTTGAGGGACAGCTAGCTTGTCCAGGCAGAGTAGGAGAAAATGTGAGCTTATATTTTTATTACAATTATATTGAAAATACTGAGATCTAAGCACTGAATGAATAATTTAACTGGTAATGACTCCTTTTTAAAATAACTTGATATGTATAATTGTGATTTATGGATGAAACTTTACCCCAAATTTATGTGCATCATTAATTCTGCAAAACTGGGCACAAAATTGTATTATATCAACCCGCTCCTAAATGAAGAGCGAGTTTAGGATTGCAGCTGATGCCTTTTGACTAGTAAGGCATTTAATTATCTAACTTGTTAGATATTAACAACATTAAAAGGGGATGGGAGTTAAATAAGACACTATTTACATTCAAATGGAAAGCTATGCCCCGGTCCTTGCTATGCTCTGGGTCTCTTTTATGAAACAATGCCATCTTGTGGAAAATAGGAGATGTGTCTTGTCTGTTGTGGTACTTGCAAGATGCCACTGTCTCCCTTCTAAGATCCAGATGGCTTTGACTCTTTTGGAAGGCTGTGAAAACATACTTTTTCTCTCAGAAGTTAGAACTGTTAGAACTCGGATGCAAAACTGTTAATGGAGCCTGATTTCTGTATTTCTGCAGCTGTGAGCCGCTTGTAGGATGCTTAAATTGGGTGGACATATATATTAACTATAATAGTTAAATAAATTAAAATCTCTCCTAATGTCTTTGGTTGGCTGAATTGAGCTAAATTTTCTTATCTTTTTACTTTAAGAAATGCCATTCAGTTCAAAGGGAATTCTTTATATCCGATATTCTTTGGTCAGCTTTATATCCTCAAACCATTGTATTTCTCACAGATTTCAATTTAACACTATGTTCCCTTTTTTGCAAAATATCTAATGGTACATTTAAATTACAATAAGAAAACAGCATCATTTTTGTATTGTGTTCAGCAAATAAACTCTAATTTATTTGCTTTTTCATCTCTTTAATCAAGACTCTGATATAGTGCATTTACAAATGACTACCCACTTAATGAAAAAAGTTCTGATTTGCATTAATATATCAGTTAATGTTAAGACTTTATATACAAATTATGAAATGTCATTCATATGAACATCTTATAAGAATAATAGGAAAAAAGAGGCAAAACATCCTCCTTTACCAATCATGTAATAATACTGAATTGAATTTTGAAAAATATCCCAGAATGTACAACCATGATCAGCTGGTAACTATGGTTTGAGAATTTGTGGACCTTAAATATTTAAGAGTGCTAGAAGGGCTGTTGATCTGTTCCAAAAGGCAACTAAACAATTCCAATTATTAGCCATCCTTTAGTGGTAAAGTATTATTCTGCATACAACAGATCCCAGGTTCAGTTTCCAATATCTGCAGACAGGACAGGACATAGTCTGCCTGAAATTCCGGCAAGCCAATAGTCAGTGGTTTAATTTTTTTTTTAAATTTGATTTATATGCCGCCCTTCTCCGGAGATTCAGGGCGGCTTACAATGCGCTAAGCAATAGCCTTCATCCTTTTTTGTATATATATATTTATACAAAGTCAGCTTATTGCCCCCACAAACTGGGTCCTCAATTTACCCACCTTAGAAAGGATGATTGAAATAGCTCCATGTTCTTCTTTTATACCCCCTTTTAAAGTCCCTGAAGCCAATACCCACTGCTAAGTCACACAATTTGCTATCCATTTTCAGTGAATCTACTGCCAAATTCATGGGTGATCTTAAATTTGAATGTGAATGAGGCTATATTGCATGACCTGTCCCTTCTGAGCACATCCTAAATTATTTCATCTTTCTGCATAGTTCCCACTTAATTAGCTTTATTAATTGAGAAAATATGAACAAAGAATAGAAATACAATCTTGGTGCAGAGACCAAGGCATTGTACTCATCTTTTAAAAAGATTCATAATAAGGGAATTTTAAAAAAATAGGCAAACTAGCAAGGTAAAGTAACTCTAACACCACCTTTCTTTTTAAGAATGCTTCTAGGCCCCTCACAGAGCCAGGAAGTAGGCTTAGAAAAGAGATAAAGATACTTCAGTGCTTCAGGGGAGATAGAGAGGACGTTGAGAGCAACCACATCAAATAACCTTGGTAATTCTACACATATAAAGTTCTGAAGATAGCCATTATTGGTCAGATCTGCTTAATATTTTGAATGTGTGTCCACCAGAAAAATCCAATGGTTGTAGCTAGAGTGATAAAGAAAAGATTCTAGAACTGTAATGGTGAACCTATGGCACGCGTGCCACAGGTGGCACACATAGCCATATCAGAGGGCATGCGAGCTCAGCTCTGGCGCGCATGCGCATGCCGGCCAGCTAATGTTCGGGCCTTCGGGGCCCACTGGAAGTAAGAAAACAGGCTGTTTCCTGCCTCCAGAGGGCCTTGGGGGTGGGGGGAAGGCCCATTTTTCTCTCTCCTCAGGCTCCAGAGCCTTTCCGGAGCTTGGGGAGGGAAAAAATGGCCTTCCCACCGGAGGCGCTCTGGAGGCAGGAAATGGGCCATTTGTCAACTTCCAGTCCAACCAGAAGTTGGCAAACGGCCCATTTCCTGCCTCTGGAGGGCCTCTGGGGGTGGGGAAGGCTGTTTTCGCCCTCCCCAAGCTCCTAGAAAGGCTCTGGAGCTTGGAGAGAGAGAAAAACAGGCCATTGCGTGCCAGGAGCGGAGGGGAGGGGGAGTGGGGGGGTCGCACATGCATGCGTGGGGGCAGGGTGCATACGCGACTTCCCCCCCCACTCCTGGCATGCGATGGCAAAAAGGTTCACCATCACTGTTCTAGAATGTGTCAGTACAAATCATTTCCTTAGTGTTCCAGAAAAAAATGAAATGGGCATGTCTATGAAATCATCAGGATTTGAACACGACTGAAACAAGATTTCAACAGAGAAGTAACCCCACAATACCCAGTCAGCACCATGGACAGAAGCATTAGAAGCTTAATGCTTATAATGCAGCATCAGTGTCTCTAAATGCACAATTTCCTTGATCTCACAAAGTTAAGTAAGAATCTGAAACAACTGTAGACGGACAACTTTCCGAAGACAGAGCAGCATCCGTCTTTGAAATCTGTCTGAATAGCTGGCTGATTAGAATGTTTGATGACAGAAACATTCAGCTTAATAAATAACACAGTTAAATGAAGTGCTTTGGTTGAGGCTGATTTAAGATGAAGATCGTTGAGCTAAATAATCATAAATCAAAGTACTCCTTTGTAACTGGGTAGTGCATTGTGTTAATGCTCACTTCGGATCAAGCAATTAGAAATCATGCTAAGTTTATTTCATATGAAGAAAAGATGGGGCATGTATTGCAGTCTCAAATCTAACAATATGCTTTTAAGGAAATATAAGCAAATTTAGTTGCTTATTGTCTTCTTTTTATGAATTGGAGAAAATGTTGCTCATCTCATTTTGTATACTTGATTACTAATTAACAATAATTGCACCACTTTCTCCTAGCATTTGTTTATGTGTGTTTTGAGTTTTCAAAAGCTTTATCATAACAGGAACAGCATTTAATATTTTCAAAGAATTTTTTTTTACAGTATAGATAGTAACCATCTGTCTGCATTATCAGGAATAAGGAATATATATATCTCAATCCTTCTCATTCATTTAAGCTAGTGCGAAGTGGGTGGCAGAATTAAGCCATTGGGTCCTCCAAATTTCATGGACCACAACCAAGGTACATTAATCAGGGTTAGCTTTTGTTTGGTTTTAGCATGTGTTAATTATGCATTATGATTAAATGTCAGCGGAAGAAGGTTCTTCTGGGAAACAGAGAGATGTTCTTGCAACTAAGATGTTAGACTTCAATAAAGAAGATTCAGATCATCAGTCCCCAAACAAATTGATGTCTTTGGGCTAGTCACTATTTCTAAGTTCAGACACCTTGACAGGATTGCAAAATGGAACTGCATATGGCCTATGCACATGCATTGAGGGCTTCCAAAGTCTGGGTCCTTTTGTTCCTTTTGAGGGTATGCCAAGGGCAAAATTTAACTTCTCAAAACTCTTGAATCCTTCACTCAAAAAGGACTCTATCTTGCCATTTTTGGAGTGAGTGCCAAACAAAATCAGACATGGCCCTTCAGACAATGCAAGTTTCGGGGGGAAATGAGAAAACACAGGCCATTTTGAACTAGAGAAAATAGGGTAGCTATCACCGGGGGGGAAAAATCACTAGAGATTATTACCTTCTATCCAAGATTTCCACCAATAGCATTTTACTCCATTTCAAAAGAATATGGTAATTCAATGTTATATAATCTAGCATGAAAGATTGGCACTACTCTAATGAGGTATCAAATTTGGAGATATTAGCTACATTTTCACAGTGCCTTCTCCTTCTTAGCCATTGTTTGTTTGTTTATTAATTAATATTTGTTACATATTGGATTAAAGAAAGAGGGACAATAGAAGTTTTGCTTGAATCTAGGACTGGATCATGACACTTCAGGCAGATTTCTTCAAGCTGATGCAAAATTTCACTACAACCAACCAACAAATCTGAATCCTTCCATAACTTTTAACAGTGATTTGTGTCAGTGAGGTATGCAAAATCAAAATTACTATGTTTCTTCTTTTTCTTACATGGAAACATAAAGATGGAGATAAAGAAGGAAGAAGGGGAGGAAAGTGACCGAGAGGCTTCCCTTCTAAATACAAGAGGCATTTTAGTTGGGAGTTTCAAACACTGTCTTTCCAGGGAGAAAAGCTGAATCCTTTATAATACTACAGGTAGTCCTCAACTTACGACTGATCACTTAGCAACTATTTGAAATTATGACAGACCTCCCCCAAAAGGTACTTAGCACCCAGATTTGAAGTTTCAACAGACAGCCATCCCCCCATGATCACGTGATCGTATTTTGGGTGTCGGCAATGGGGTCATATTTACATCCATCTGCAGCATACTGTAGTCACATGACCATGTTATTTTGGGGGGGGGGGCTGGGAACAAAATTTATTTCTGGTTTCCAGCAAGAAACACCCAATGAGTAAACAATGAGTTCACTTAACAAGTGCAGTGATTGCTTTACAATCATAGCATTCACTTAACCACTGCAAAAAAAAAGTATAAAATTGGGCACAGTCCTATGATGAACTGCTTAACAAATAGCATAAAGTATGAGCATAACTCTGGCCAAATTACAGTCATAAGTCAAGGACAACTTGAAATTTGCTTTGATTCTCTGCTCTTTGTTAGCTTTATTTTATCAAAATATTGTGAAGAGCTTTGGTGAAGTAGATATGTTTTATAGATTTAGCCCTTCCTTGATTCTTCCACCTAATCCTCATTTGCCCAATAAATTATTTCTATTTCACAATCTTTTTCCTATATCCTTCCATTTCTGTTTCAATACATTAATGTACAATCCTGCCTGATCCTACATATAAGTCACAATTCTGTAATTGTTTCAAACATCTGCAATATATAAACATTCATTACCCAAATAATCACAAAAGATGTGTATATGTATATGTCTGCATGGTAGGTTCTTTCCCCACTACAAAAATCAATTTTTTTGTACCTGGCAAAAAGCACTACTGTACCTATCTTGTCATAATTGGCAGGGTTTATGACAAGCTACTGATCTATAGCTGGACAGTGCATGTTTCAAAAATGATTTCGAAAAAGTTCTTCTTGTACAAACACAATATCTCTCTGGTATTTGTTAAAGCAGCCCATTTTTTTAAACCTTCTGTGTGAGTCTTAAAAGGGCTGGGCTGCTTTAATGAATTGCAGACATACAATATTCATGCAAGGTCTGAAGCATTTCCTCTAAATCATTTTTTAGGCATGTACTGCCAAACTGTATAATATCTGCTGAATTCATAACAATTACTCACCAAACAATAGAAAAATTAGCAAAACAATTTCTTCTATCTATTCCCAATTGGCAAAGATTTTGCTTGCCAGAACCACTAGTAACTATCAATCTGAGAAGTAGATTGATCAATCTTTATCCTCAGAGGTACTACCAGAACATCACATTTTAGCTAGCTCTGCCTCAAACAAAGAAAATGATAGGCACTTTTCTTTTTAAAAAGGAAAACCAAAGCTAAAATCAAAGACTTTTAGCTATTAATCTTACTTTTGACAGATTTCGTCTTTTACAAAGCATGACCTGTGCATTGTATCCAATTATTTAAATAAAAGAAAAGTGATGCAATATGTTTACTTCCAATGGTAGTTAACAGGAAGAAAAACAGGGAAGGTGGTTGGTGGGAGGAGGGAGGAAGGCAGCAGGGAGAAAAAAAATAACTCCTTTCCTTTTTTCCCCCTGCTCCTCAGCTCCATTACAAAGCAACAGCAGTCACAGAAAAATGAGCCTCTACTACTCTTGCTTTGCCAAGAGTAAAGCTGAAAAACAACAATCACTTTCCAAGTGATGTAGAAGTAGTCCTTGACTTAAGACCGCAATTATGACCACACTTTCTGTTGCTAAGTGATGGGGTCATTGAGTAACAGCCAATTTTATTACCTTTTCTGCTGTAATCATTAAGTAAATTCAGCTTGACTTTGCTTGTCAAAAGATCCCTGAGAAAATTGCAAATGATGATCACGTGATTCTGTGACATTGCAACAATCATAAATATGCTCAGGTTGACAAGTGCCTGGATTTTAATCATGTGGCCATGGTAATGCTGTGATGGTCATAAGTGTGAGCACCGACTGAAAGTAATTTTTTTCAGCACTGTCAGAATCTTGATCAGCCATTAAACAAATGGCTGTAGGTCAAGAACTACCTGTATTTCCCCTCCCAAGGACAGCAGGAAAACACATTGTCAAGAAGGGAGGATGAGGAAGAATCTTTTCATTTGGCCTTACCTCAAATCATCCCCCTTTGAAATGTATTCAAGTCAATTGTATTACTTTCACACAATTGTAGGGTCTACGCTGAACCTTTTTGCTTGTGCCAAAGCCTAGCAAAAAATTTCACTTTTCATAATTTTCTTTTCCACATTCAAAATGTTTATTCAGAACACACATAAATAATTTATGTTAAATTATTTAAGTAAATACACAACAAGGCAAATAATTAACCTGAACTGGATATCACAAACAATTCATCGCTAAATATACATCAAGCTCAGTAAATACTCGTAGCATATCTATTGCTATGACAGATCTCTTTCAGTTGTTTTCAAGCAACCCCTCTTACTAAGACTGGCTTCTATTCGTTTATGTGGAGAAAGGGGCGATTCCCTTTTCTTGCTCCCCCACCCTCAGACTCCCTAAAGGTCTCCACTAAATGACTATAGTGTCCACAGGTGCCAAATCTAGGGCTTTGGTGGAGGACAGAAAAATAAAATCAATTGTATTATATTATAAGCAACTCATGCAATTACTCCCAACAAGGATAAATACACAGATCAATATTAATAAAAATCAGTCTCCAAAGTGGAAAATCTCAGCATTACACGCATTTCAAATATATACAGAGTGATTACTTGATACACTATTGGAAGGCTATATTCCACCCCATTATGATGCAGCCTAGGATAAAATGTGAGCTTGGTTAAAAATATTTGAATTTTTTTTCCTTTGTTCTAGAGCAAGGGGGTCAAACTCATGGCCCGGGGGGCAGGATGTGTCATGTGCTGGCCACGCCCACCCCCAGTTTAGCGAAGGGGAAAAAAGTTGCAATATGTCATGTGACAATGTGTCATCACGAGTTTGACACCCCTGTTCTAGAGGATTTAAAGGACCATGTTTGTTTATTTTATTTATTAAATTTGTTTGCCGCCCATCTCCCTGCAAGGCGACAAGATTTAGCTACAATTAGGAAACTGGATCTATTACCATATTTTTCGGAGTATAAGACGCATCTTTTTCCCCAAAAAATGAGGGTGAAAATCTGGGTGCGTCTTATACTCCGAATGTAGCCTCGCCCAGCCTCGCAAACGGAGATTTCAGAGGCTGAAAGAAGCCTCTGAAAGAAGCTTCAGAAAAAATGCCTCTGAAAGTCTTTTATCTAAAATAATATGGCAAGCAACAAAAAAAAAGAATCAGTAAAGGTTCTAACCAAACTATGCTAACAAATCTGGAGAATGACACAATAACCAACAGATCAGAAGAGATTAATCTTTATACCAATACCAAAGAAAGGAGATTGAACAGAGTACAGATAGTCCTTCAGAATAAAAGCCTCTGAAAGAAGCTTCAGAAAAAAAGCCTTTTTTTTTCTGAAGCTCTTTTTTGGAGGCTTTCAGAGGCAGAAAAAAAAGCAAGGCACAGAACTCACAACCAACAAACCTGTTGCTAAAATTCACCTCTGGAAACAGCTGACTGGGGGTATTCCAGGAGGCCGATCCACCCACCAATCAGCTTTTTTCTTATTTTACTCCCCAAAAACTAAGGTGCATTTTATACTCCAGTGCGTCTTATACTCCGAAAAATACAGTAATAGGTGTAATGTTTTTGATTTACTGGAATGCTTTCTGACTGGAACAAAACGTGTTTGATGATAATAATATCATCCCATGATAGATGGGGACTAGTGGGCACATTTAGAAATTTAGGAGCCAAATTAGCTGTCATGGTGGGCATCAATTATCAAGTTCCCACTTACCCGGGATACTTGAGTATTCCCTCAAGTCTCCCGGGATATCTCCCATTTACTAACCCAGCTTGCTTCTGTAATTTGGGAAATAAATGGATGAATTAGGTATTAAATGGCATCTGCTATCATTTCAATGCCATACATCATATAAATAAAAATTGTATTTAGGTCGATGCTTTGTTTTACAGGATGCTACTGTGCCATAATTTCTTTTAAAGAATTTAATAATAAGAGAAGAGAGAGGATGCAGTCCAGTGGTGGGTTGCTACCGGTTCTCCCCAGTTCTTGCAAACAGGTAGTGGAAATTTTGAATAGTTCGGAGAACCAGTAAATATCACCTCTGCCTGGCCCCACCCCCAATCTATTCGCTGCCTCCCGAGTCCCAGCTGATTGGCTAGAAGGAAAAAATCAGGGCTCACTTGACAAAGAAGAGAGAGAGAGAGAAAAAAAAAACAAGACACCTTAGCTTTAAATTGAGAAGCCAAGAAGCCTCCCAACTGATTGGCTAGAACCGATCCGCTCCTTGTAAACCGCTCAGTGGTGGTAGATTGGCAATTGAGGCCAATCTCAATTGCCAGTTTCAATTCTGCCTGAAAGCGGTTTCTGATGCTCTCGGTGGTGGCAGAGCAGCAAAAAGCTGTTTAAACTCTTGCCAAGGCGCTTCAAAGGGCCGCCCTACAGCTAATCAGCGGTAAAAGGCAGTTTGGTGGTAGACCAGTGCACTCCAAAAACAAATGGGTAGACCGGTACGGCTCTGCAAGCAGTTAAAAGCCTGGTAGACCAGTACCTCTGCTAAATCCTAAAGAATTGTTTGTCCCATAACCATCAAACCACGCCCACAAAATAAATCATGCCCACAGAACCGGTAGAAAAAAAATTTAGAACCCACCCCTGATTCAGTCACTGAGAAAATATCCCCAAGTACACTGACACCTGGAAGTATCATACTGAGAATCAAAACTCCTCTTTGAATACCATACCTTCTTCCAAAGATGCATACTGCTTGTTTAGTTCTTTCTTCACTTTCAAAAGTTGCTTGATATGTGTTGAAAGCCCTTCTCTGGAATTTGCCTAAACATGCAAGAGTTTGAAACTGAATAAAAGACAAACTTGTGCATGGACTGATCTTTTATCCTTCATCTTCTCATCCTATTTTTCTATTATTCATTGTAAACTCTACACATTTGTCTGAATGACCAGAAGGAGACCTACATTTATACTTTACATTTCTTCCCTTCATGTAGCAAGGTAGGAAAAGCACACACCAAAACATCTTTTCTGCCACGTTTTTCACTACCATTCAGCAGTTTCTCCCAACTCATCCCTTCTAGATAAAATCCAGAGATTTCAGCTCCAGAACTCCCCATCCATCACTGTCATCTGAACCCTTTCAGAGAGTGAGGGGTCCTTGGTGCTCTCTGAACTTGGTTGTTTTCTTGCAGATGTTTCATTACTCAAACTAGGGAATATCATCATTGCTAGTGAATGCTAGTAACATCATCAGGACTAGCACTGTTGATGTTACCTGGTTAATAAAATTTCTGCAAGAAAACAACCAAGTCTAAGAGCATCAAGGACTCTCATTTCAACCCTGAGCTACAAATATCTTCCTTTATTGGCATTCAGAGAGTGCCAGATTACCAGCTCTAAAGAAAATTCAAAGGGGAAAAAGGAAGTTTGGAAGACAGCAATCAGTTATTGCCTTTGTGATCAAAGTTTCATATAGAGTCCATCATCTGATAGCCAGCAAGGCTTTTTTATAAAATTACAGATGGAAAAAAAAAACTTCCTGAATAATTAGAAAAGATAAACTGATTATTATTGAACAAGATAGCCGTCTCAGTCATGGCCCTTCGTGACAGATGAGTCCTACAGAGAAACTCCATGTGGCAATTTGAACATAACGAAGGAATGTTCCAGAACAGCAAATTATACTGCATGCGTGAATATCCCTTAGTGGAAGTAACTATAATGTAAGTAAATGATAAAAGATCTGTTTCCAGAGAATTGTTCAAAACTAATACAAATGCCCTATAGCTATTGATGCAATATTAAATAATTGTTTGCTATTAAGGCCTTTTTTATTATTTATGCCAAGGGGAGGGGAACTGGTTTTTAGAAACAAATTCCCACACGCCTTTTGAAATTAATACATCAGTTGTAGAATAATGATGCTAAATGCCCCAAATGAGTCTAGACAGCCATGATTCAAAGAAAAGTCATTACCAAAGACAGTGCTTGAAGGCAAGCCAAGAGCAAGTGTATATTTGAATGGTTGTCAGAGAGACCTTCCTTTTAAGCATTTTTCTGAAGCACACCCAAATGTATTTTATGATCTTAAAAAAGTAAAAAGAAAAATATCAAGGAAACACATTAATCATTTTTATTACCGTGGATCCAAAACTGAACATTTTCATTTTAGCAGAAATTTGCAATCTTGGGTTTGGAAGCAAATCTTTTCCTAAACTGTATCAGGAAGCACCACTGATGCACCAAAAGTACCTTCGTTCCAACAGATACTTCCAGGAGAGACCCCTAAAGAATTGTCATCCAAAAACATTTGAAGGGCAAGATTGGAAATCACTTCCTAAGTAACCATAATCCCCTCTAGGCTAGAGCAACCTATTCTCCAAGACTTCAAAAAACCTTAGGGATTCTGTCGGACCCTGTTTGGAAAATCCCAGGTTATAGTATTTTATTTTTTTTCCCCAAAGGCAAAGAAGGTGAGAAGAAGAGGGAGAAGTAGAAAGAACAGCAGTACACACTAGGTTTTCTCTTTAAAACTGAATACAGTACAGTGGTGAAATCCAATTTTTTTTCCTACTGGTTCTGTGGGCATGGCTTGGTGAGCGTGGTGTGGCTTGGTGGGCATGGCAGGGGAAGGATACTGCAAAATCTCTATTCCCACCCCACTCCTGGGGAAGGATATTGCAAAATCTCCATTCCCACCCCACTCTGGGGCCAGCCAGAGGTGATATTTGCTGGTTCTCCGAACTGCTCAAAATTTCCACTACCAGTACTCCAGAACCTGTCAGAACCTGCTGGATTTCACCCCTGATACAGTATACTAAAGTTTTGAAGGTGAATATATGTGTCCCAGGATAATTTTGCAGGATCCAATCTGGGTTGGTCACCACGACCAACAGTTTTGTCTTCCGAATGATACGTTCTGCTAGAGAGAAGTTCCTTGAAGATAGTTTCCAATACGAGTCTGAAAACTCGGAAGATAAAACTACTGGTCCCATTTACTGAATCAGATTGGATCCTGCAATTAAAGTTTTGGCTTAGTTCTAACCTGAAATCTAGACGAGAATTGATAAAATGCAATCTTGATTAAAGAAGGTGCCAAGGAGACAAAAAGAGTTATCAAGGGCTGTACATAGCTTTAGAACTACAGATTGTGCACCTCTGCTCTACAGTTGTTGCAGAGATATGTCCTTTGCCCCATATTTTAAGATTCCCTCCCTGAATTTGTGCAGCTTTGGAGATACATTACCCCATATCAATTCCAATGTTATTGCTTTATGCGTTTTTAACTGCATTTTAATGGTGGGGTTTATAAACATAATTATTATTACCACGATTATTGACAGCCTGAGTTACTGTAAGTCAGTTTCCCATGTTATAGGAATTGTGCAAATAGTAAGCTTCAATGAAAGCAAATAACTAAATTGCTTTCTGCGATATTATAAAAAAGGTCAAGTCCAATATTTAGGATCCAGGATATTTACTACTGATTAGGTTGGAAATAAAATTGGTCAACAGTGTAGCTCAGAATTAATGTAATTTCTGAGATCTAATTAATAACCACTGCAAGATAACTGGACATTCAATGTAGCTTTCAAGTAGCCTTCACAGGAAGCCTCTCATAAAGGTGCATTACTGTAATTCAACAAGGAAGTTTAGAAATATAGATAACAGCCAAATCCATTTTCACCTGGCTTACCAAATGAAGCCCTGCCCAGATCTTGGGGTGCAAGATCACCACAATTAATGAAAAATAAATGTTTAGATCAAGGGTTTTTCAGGACACCTGTTGCTGAAAACAAATCCTGAGAAGTGCTGAAGGAGGGGAGCTTCTGATGTCAGATGACAAGCCTTCTCCCTTTTAGTTTAGGTTTCAGGACTAAGGAATAAAATATTTTTATTTTTCCTTTAATCCATTACAGGAAATTTCTTTTTTTACCTCAGTCCTTGAGGAAACTCCCCCCCCCCTCAGTACCATGGAACCCATTCAAGTATTCAAAACAACTTAGTGGTCTGTGGGCCCACTTAGAAAAATCCCACTTTATAGCAGCTTTATTTTTCCTCTAGGAGGAAGAAGGAAGAGAAGGAGAAGGAAGAGCAGCACACACATTAGATTTCCATTTCAAAACTGAATATACTAGTTCTAGCCTTAAATCAAATACAATACATTCTGCGCTTGTTTTCCTCCTTAATAAAAATAATTCAAAGCAACAATTAATCTGAAAACTGCCGGAAATATCAAAGTGAATATTTCAAGTTTAATCTTGTTTTACTAATGTCTGAAAGTGATCACTTGGTGGCCATCCAAATATCTTTCACGAACAAAGCACTCTTTTCTCTCCAGACATATATCTCTATCACAACATTGATAACCTTTTCTGACATCTTGCTTGGCTGTCTTGGGAGAGACAAAATAGGCACAGAGGCTGAATTATATTCACGCTGCTTCTAGTGACCATTCAGGACCACGGGGCAGAAGCTTTAAATACAATTTTTGATACTAGTTTAAAGTGTAGTTAATAAGCACAAAATTCTAAGTTATATGAGTGGATTAATTCGTTGGCACAGAGGCATATGGTTCATTCCTATAGTTTCTATCCCAACCTTTTTAGCAATGTACAAATAAAAAGATTCTCTCTATATTTGACACGTGGTTTGACGGCTACTTAATCCATATTAATAACACAGAAAATTGTGTTATACTTAATGTGTTTATTGGCCCAGTTAGCTTAATATTATATACTGAGATACACTGAGTCAACCAGCAGAATTTCCAGCAAGCATAATCTGTAGAGCACCAAGTTGGAGAAGACTGATCTACACAAATAAATAGTGGTTCTTCAGGATGTCAGACATGGGTGATTCCTAGCCTAATCTGGAGATTTAGGAATAGACTTTCCCTAAATTACAATACATTCCTTAGCTTTTTATAAAAGACATGATGGTGAACAACTTCCTCAGAAAGTCACATGGAAGGACCAAGGCACACTGTGGCTGATCCTGGTCAGAGCAAAAACTTTTATATTTAGTTTTTAAAATGTATTATGAACAAGGGGCAAGCAATTGGGTACAAACATGATTATAGATATTCCTTTTATAGTTTTGCTTTAAATGAGCTTTATAATGGTTACCAAATACAGTTGTAGCAAAAACACACTTCCTTTCATTCCTGAATCTATTAGTGTATCTGTAACTGAGAATAAAATACAAACTCCACATAATCATTCAGGGAGACATGAAATGAAGCAGATTACACACGTTGGCATACCCAGGTTATTAGAAGAGAAATATATACACTGAATTAGCTAATGTCTGATGATGGCTTCTCAAATCAGTATTTGCTAGAAAGTCACACAACAACAAGAATAAAGCATTTTTAACATGTTCAAAGTGGGAAAGACATGTCCTCAGCCTTTTGTATTAGCAGAAGATACTTCTTCTATCATTTATGTTGTCCTATTTAAATAATTCAATAGCTGATGTGAATGTAATTTTCTTACAAGAGAAGGGAAGTAATTTTGAAAAACTGCCTAAAACAAAATTAAACTTATTTTATCTAGAAGTTGCATGTTGCCTCATGCCTCTCTACACTTAATCCCAGAAAGATGCACAAAACATTGAGTACCAGTGGGGCCATGACTTCTCCAACACCCAATCATAGAAGTCAGTGAGCCAAATTAAATAATATATCCTTCAATCAAACTATGGTTAAGTCAATCTCAAATCAAGATATTGACTTCTTTTACTGCCTTTGTAAAAGAATCAAGAATGTGTTTTAAAGTATGGTCTTTTGATTTTTATATATCCATTCAGTCAAAGACAAAATTAAATGGTACATATTTTTCCAATCACATGGAAAGATGGCAGAGTGGGGGTTGGAGGCACGCAAGTCTGAGGTTTTGCATGGACCAGTCCTGGCTTTTGAGTTAAGGCTATGGTTTAACATGAATGCAAGCTTCCTGAATACAAAGCAGGGTATGAATCCAGCAAACAAATAAATACTACCCTAGAACATGAATTCAACATTATTAGATGGGCTTTCCACAGAAGGACTCACATATCTCAGGCAATTTTCCTATCATGAAATCTGCAGTGGCACCACTATACCTGTGCAAGAACATTGTACAATAATCTGTTCTCAATAATTACAAACCAAAAACTGGTAGAAAATGGCAACTGCTTCTAAAAGCTGAGACTTTGAGCTATTGCAGTGGAAATATGGGACTATTTGGAAGGGGGAAAAAGCATAGTTGTAAGTCAACTGTTTCACATTCTGTCACAAAGTTCATTGGGTGAATTAGGTTTAACTTAAAACTACTACATCTACCTCAAAGTAGTTAAACAAATCAGCTTAGTTAATCAGACCTGTTAAGTTCTAAATAGGTCTGATTGAGATGTTTCATGGAAACATACTTGATTGCATTTCGCTGTGTGTAAAACCTAATATTCAGGGAATATTTGGGAAGCACCAGAACATCTTTTTCTTCTAAAATTATGGAAAATGCACTTGTCCCAATGCTGGTCTGTTAATTTTCCAAAAGTATACTTTTAGAAACAAAATGGTTTGTAGTAAACTGTAAAGTTCAGGGCTGGACTATGTAATACTGTAAATCTCTTTCAGTTCTGCAACACATTCTACTTTTGAAAAACTACTAGACCATGCCCATAATTGTCAGATTGGGATGGTTTTGGGACAAAATAAAAGTTTTAATGTTATCTGAAACACTCCATTCGTAATGTGCTTTAATTCAATGAACTTCCATCCCAATTACAAGGTGTGAAAAATGTTGAAGCATCCCATCCAGTTCTGACCTCACCGAAATAATTCCAACATTCTATTCTGAATTTATGGGAAGTATTCCAGGCTTTAAAAATAGGCACTCCCAACTGTAAAATGTAAGTCAAAATTGACCTGTTCTTATGATGGAACAATTTCAGGAGTGCTATTTCAGTCTCTGCTACTCACTTTGATTACACACCACAAACATCAGGATTGTGCAGTGTTCTTGGGACAAACTGCCGCACCTGGCTTTAACCTCAGGGGTTATATTTTGAAAAGTCATCAGGTCCAAAAATAACCATGGGTTAGATGAAAAAAAACTAAATTTGATATAGTTTAAATTGAATTTAAACTTAAAATTCATGAAACCACAGTTGGTAATCCAGTTACAAGCTGTCCAATTCCTAAAAAAGACGGCTACAATATAGAAGAATCCTACCACTTGGGAGAAATTCCAAAACTGATTATGTCCCAGTCATAATTGTGCAAAACAGGCTAATATTGAATGTGTTCTATGTTTCGGTGCTTTCTGTAAGATTAAATAGAAAGAATCCCTAGAAAAAAGGAAGCAAATTCCTTGCAGACTCATGGAATTAGCCTCCAATGAAGTAATTGGGAAAAATCTTGCAAGTTTCTGATTGTGCAGTGAGGCCTTTCATCTGAATGGAATCTTTATACAGATCATGCCTGGAACATAGAAAATAGCCTTATATTGAATCAGACCAGTGGTCTATTTAGTCTAATAATACTAGTGACACTGACTGGCAGTGACTCTTTAGGGATTCAGACATGAATCTTTCTAGCCTATCCAGCAGGACCAACCCTGACCCAGATACTTTCTAAATCTTTAGGTTCAAGCTAATGTCAACTCCTTCTGCTCCGCTGGATTGATGCTCTGCTTGTGTTTGAGAATGGCTTACTTCGAGAGATCTTTGTAGGCAGCATAGCCAACCTACTGAACACAGAACACCAAAGTCAGCTGAGGCACCTCTATACTTTCCAGAAAATAGCACAGAGATGCTATCTAACAGTCCCACTTGGGAATTTCCAGATTTTTAACATTTCTTCTACTGGAAATATCACTCCATAATATTCAGTACATAATGTTATGTTTTCTCATGGTAACCTTTTGGTTCCAGTTTGTAGTCTTGCCTAAGATCTCAGTAATATCTAGATAACTAGTAGTCATGGTAGTCAAAGAAACAGAAATTCCTCTCAGAGTTAATACATGCTTCAGCCAAAACACTGAAATAAGTCTTCAATGCATTTGACACATTTAAGACTTGTTTTTTAAAAAATTCTTCATTAATAGCTAACTAAGTGCAGCTCATGCAATGCTCTGCAGAAAATAGGAAAAATTTAACCCAATCTTGAAATGAAATCCTGTAAAAAATAAATGAATAAAAACTGAATTCTATGTAAATGGATCTTAATCATGGCAATATACAAATATGGATATATTATTATTATTATTATTATTATTATTATTATTATTATTATTATTATTATTATTATTATTATTTATTGAATTTATATACCGCCCTACTCCCGAAGGACTCAGGGCGGTGAACAGCCAAAAGATAAAATACATATAATACAAACGTTAAAAATCCATTTAAAATACAATTAAATAATTTGGCCCAGAAAACAAATTTAAAACACCCCAATTTATAAGACAAATTTAAAATTTAAAAAACAGTTTAAAAGAAAAGTTAAGCCAGGCCAGCCTGCTGGAATAGGAATGTTTTGAGGGCACAGCAGAAAGCGTGCAGATCCGGGATCCTCCGTATCTCCAAGGGGAGCTCGTTCCAGATGGCGGGTGCCCCCACAGAGAAGGCTCTCCCCCTGGGGACCGCCAGTCAACACCATTTGACCAATGGCACCCTGAGAAGCTCCTCTCTCAGGGAGAGTACTGGTCGGTGAGAGGCTACTGGTGGCAAAAGGCGGTCTCGTAAATACCCCGGTCCTAAGCCATAGAGCGCTCTAAAGGTGATAACCAAAACCTTGAAGCGCACCCAGAAGACCACTGGGAGCCAGTGCAGCTCGCGCAGGAGGGGAGTCACATGGGAGTGCCACGTCGCTCCCATAACCACCCACGCGGCCACATTCTGGACCAGCTGGAGCCTCCAGGTGCTCCTCAAGGGGAGCCCCATGTAGAGAGCATTGCAGTAGTCCAGGCGGGATTTGTATATACAAATACACAGTGAACTGAGAGTTAAGAGTGGTAAGAGTTAACCTTAGTGGATCTAAAATGCACTTAAGTACTTCTATGCCTGCACTTTCTGAATCTCTAGAACATGTCTAAACATTTCAAAAATCCATATGAGGTTTCTTGATTTGTTTGAAAAAAATGGGTTGTGTGATACTTCTTAAAGAGTACTGTTGGCCAACATGCCTGTGTAGCTGATCTGCATAAAACTTTAAGCAAGTCATATTAACTGGAGGTAAGGAGAAGTTTATCAGATAGCATGAGTCTCTGTCAATTTATTTTCCATGTTACTGTAAGAAGTTCCTAAATAGCTTTGGATGTCTACTTTAAAAGAAAAAATATATATACAGGTCTCCCCCTTGAGTATATACATTTTTATTCGTTTATTTATTTATACATACATACATACAGTACATACACACACACACACACACACACACACACACAGGGAGGGAGGGAGGGAGGGAGGGAGGAGCCACAGTGTCGCAGTGGTTAGAGTGCAGTACTGCAGGCTACTTCTGCTGGCTGCTGGCTGCCTGCAATTTCGCAGTTCGAATCTCACCAGGCTCAAGGTTAACTCAGCCTTCCATCCTTCCGAGGTCAGTAAAATGAGGACCCAGATTGTTGGGGCCAACATGCTGATTCTGTAAACCATTTAGAGAGGGTTGTAAAGCACTATGAAGCAGTATATAAGTCTAAGTGCTGTTCCTACTTTCTACACATGCAGGTAGGGGCCAGTTTAATGTACTGGTTAAAGGTAAAAGAAATTGGGTAACTGTGAGTTCTAGTCCTATTTTAGATTCAAAGCCAGCTGAATGACTTTGGGCTATTCACTCTCAGTCCTAAGAAGGCGGCAAGGGCAAAACTATTTCTGAAAAGCATTGCTAGAGAAAACCGCCTGGATTTGTCTGTGTCCCCGGGGCTCAGAACTCACTCAAAGGCAAAAAAATAAGTAAACCAAAACTACGCAATTTGTGAAATGAATGAAATTCAGTACTTCTGAGAAATTAAAAGAATTTTGCTCTAGGCTGTTTCTAATTTTGTTGTAGAGGTTCTCTGCCTAGGTTTAGAAAATACCAGGAGGCTTTAGTTAATATGAAATCATTGGATGAAATGATGCCTCTTTTTAAAGTTGTTTTCTTCCACCTTTCTGTCCAGGAAGATCCCTAAGGTGGCTTACATAACACAGCTCGCTATGATAACATTGAGATTGCTTTTAACCCCTTTTATAATGTTAAAATAGTGTTCCAATATTCTCTGATGTGCCACAATATTCTCTAATGTGCCATGTACCAAATGAAAGGTCACTGGTGCCATATATAATCTCTCCATATAATAAAAAACCACAATCCCAAATGCCTATAGCAGGGGGAAAATAATAACACTTACCCCTATTTCTCATCCTTACTCATTGACATAGCTATCTGCATAACCTATGTGAATTCTTTCCTGTCATTATGAACTTAAGATATTTCAGGGCTAAACTAAGCAACCAAAGTATAGTGTAATAATGGAGGTTGGAAAGCAGCTGATTTTTTTTTATTTTTTTTATTTATTTTTTTTTTGGTCTTTTGTCAACCTCCTGCCTCTTGACACTGGCTTGCTGTTTTTCACCCCAAACTATTCACCTCTGTTTTTACTACCTGTGGAACAAAAATATAACAGGAATATAAAACTCTTTTACGTACACATAAAAGTGTATGGGAATTAGGCAATTCTGAGCAGAAAAGAATGGCCCTTCTCTTCCCTCTACCGAAACTCACAGCTCCCAATAAGGGAAGGCCCACAGTTTGGTAGCAGAAGACGTTTGGCCTATAGGACATGCCAGGAAGGATTAGTTTTGGGAGTTTCCAAATAGGTCTATAATGTTAGGTGCCTACTTAAGATCCTTGGAGAGCATTGCCAGTAAGAGTTAATAATAGATGCTAGGTGATGTTCTGCATTACTCCAAGATAGTATTCTATGTTCATATCAGGGGTGGGTTCTACTTACCTTTACTACTGGTTTGCAATGGTGCCCCCCGCGCGCTTGCTTTGTTCGTGTGCACGCGCTCTTCTGCGCAGAAGCGTTCTAATGACATCGGGGTCGGTGGGTGGAGCCTCCCACCAGTTTTACTACCGGTTCTATAGAACCAGTGCAAACCGGGGGCAACCCACCACTGGTTCATATGGATAATTTTCATTAGAAGATTGTCAAGTCATCTGGCATTTTTTTCTGGCTTGTTCAATCTGTTGCTGTCTAGAAATGGCAGATTGCAAATCACATTGTTTTCAACATCTAGTCAGGAAAGATGGGTAAGATGGCAAATTTAGAATGGAGAAGGCCGGCCTAGTCTAGACTTAGGTTTGGCTCAGGAAAAATTCTATTTGGCTTCAAACTCAAAATCATTTCCCTTCAAAACTGATTGGGCCATGTATGCTGCCTTCCCATTATGGTTTCATGCTTCCTTTCTTGCTCACCATTTTACATAAATGTGTAAAAATATTTACGTCTAGGAAATGTCCAGACCATTTTGTTCATTTGACAAAGAAAGTGAAAACCACATGAATTTATGTCATAAGAACTGTAATGATTTCAAAGTTTGATTAGACTTTGTTGGGCCTTTTTATATTGTTATAATAGATCCCGAGTGCCAAATGTATGTGGCCTGCAAGTACTCTTTTGTAACCCTATAGCCTCCTAGAAGTACGTGCCCCCCCTCCCCCCCGGGCAATATGATTCATTTTATCTTCAGTTCTGGACATTTGGAAAAGGTTAAGAGAGCTTAAATCTTGCAGAATTTAAAACTAAATAAACTAAAGAAAGCTAAATCAATGGGGTACAGACCCACTTATTTTTGACTGTGATATATACTTTAATATACTTTACAAAGCTTTCAATCTCAAGGAAACTCTGCTGATCTTGAGTAAATTAACACAGCTTAACTTTATGACAATTCCTATTCCTACCTGAATTACAGGTAGTCCTTGATTTACGACCACAATTGAGCCCAAAAATTCTGTTGTTAAGTGAGACATTTGTTAAGAGAGTTTTGACTCATTTATGACATTTCTTGCCACAGCTGTTAAGTAAATCACTGCAGTTGTTAAATTAGTAACCCGGTTGTTAAATGAATCTAGTTTCCCCATTGACATTGCTTATCAGAAAGTCATAAAAGGTGATCATATGAACCCGGGACATTGCAACTGTCATAAATATGAGTTAGTTGCCAAGCATCTGAATTTTGATCACATGACCATGGGGATGCTGCAAAAGTTGTAACTGTGAAAAATTGTCTTACGTCACTTTTTTCAGTGGTGTTGTAACTTTGGACAGTCACTAAATGAACTGTTTATAAGTCAAGGACTACTTGTAATGTAATCCTACTTTTATTTCATTACTTACCATTTATGAAAGCAACTTTTAAAAAATTGAGGGCTCTTTTCAAAAAAAATTTGTGAGTCAGAAAAAATGTTAATAACAACCGTTTTACTGATGATATCATTGAGGCCACTGGCTCAACATGGCACTGTTTTTTAAGGGAATTTCTAAATTGGCGTTCTTTGAAGAATTGTGGCACCTCGCTATAAAGTGCATCAAACATCAAGATGTCTGCAGCCTAAGGATCAACACATTAAGTAAATTGGGATGGAAATTCACCTTGTTTTCCTTCGGCCTCTAGGTACTTGGCTGGGAGGACAACATAATTCCCTGTTGTAGATAAAGAAAATCC
Organism: Pantherophis guttatus; assembly: GCF_059756535.1. Classification (NCBI taxonomy): domain Eukaryota; kingdom Metazoa; phylum Chordata; class Lepidosauria; order Squamata; family Colubridae; genus Pantherophis; species Pantherophis guttatus. The sequence goes on from NC_142065.1 coordinate 87,922,266, forward strand.
TCAGATCCTCACAATCACAGCGTAAGCAACTGAGAGATGCATATACAACTCTTGTCCACACAGTGGCTCAGATTATCTCTCAGATGCTCAGCAAAGCTTAAGCCATCCTCTACCTCATTTCTTTATTTTTAATCAGTGTTCAGATTTGCTTTAAGTGGAGAAGTCCCAAAACCCAGATAGGGTATGGCCAACATTATTTTAAGCTTCTTTCCTTTTCAATCTGAACAGAAGGCAAGGCTGTCTTTTATGAAATTCGTCCTGACAAATTGCAGCCAAATAATAAGTCTACTCGAACGTGAAATCAGCAGTGCTGCAGGTACACATTTTCTAAATAATGGCCTTTACTTTATTTATAATGTCTGATTTCCCATTTGCTCTCTCCTTACTACATCATGATTTTCAGAAAAACTGCTTACAACTTGGAGCTCAATTGCCAGCTTGAAGTCTATGTTTTCAGTCTGAACAATTCCGACATCTCTCAAGATGTAAAACGTGTTCTGCTTTGCATGTCAAATACCTTTAAAATAAATGTTGGCACCCACCCTGTGGAGAACACACACAATGCTGAAGACTTGTACTTGCTATTTTTTCCAAGTCTTCCCCCCCCCTATATATCTAATATGCAAATTGTTCACTAAAACTTTGAGGTTTATGCCAAACACTACATGGTTCAGGAATAATGTTGGGCCTACCATGGTTCAGTAATCTCTTCCCAATACGTTTGGATGGGACCTTTTTTCAGAAGTTGAATGAATGATTGTCAGATAGTCAAATGACATTGTGCAAAACCATTCTTATTGGTCTCTAAAAGCGTACATCATTCCAGGCAGAGCAAATCATTTTTAAATGTATAAATTCATCTAAAAAAACCCAAAACCCAACTCTTCTGCAACCTGGAGGGAACAGCGATTACATAGGAACCCCCTTTTTTTCTGTGATAAAAAGGCACATGCTTTTTTTAAAAATTTCATCATCTGCTCCTAGTATTGGAGTATTTGATGCATTCTCTGTTGGCTATTAATAACCCAGCCCTCACCAATCACTTGGCTATCCTAGTGTCCATTCTAGTTAGCACCAAGGACAACTTCCAGAGTCTAACAAGGGTGGTAGCATTATCCCAAAGGGGGAACCCATTGCACCCTATTGCTCATTTCCAACCTTCATTGGTTTAATTTCTCAATAAATCTGCCACTCCATAAACAAACTTGTATTAATAAATTATGGAAAAGTCCATCATCCTTAAAAGGGGGGTGGGGGACTGATTAGTTCGGTTTTGTTGCTATTTCTTTTACGGAGGGAAAAAACGGAGGGGGAGGGAATAAGTGAGTGCCACAGTAGTTCCAGCTGTTGGAGAAGATAAACTGCAGCATCCTCTTGTTGCTAACCTCCCTGGTCACTTTCCAACATTAGGTGAAAACATATACACACACACACACGCATACATATACACACATACGTTAAGTACGTAGCGCTGAAAAACAATAAAGCAGGTGGGTTCGAGGCATGTTGGCTTTGAAAAGCGTTGAGCACATTTCTGGCCAAAACTACAACATCTTAGCGGATCCGATGGCACTCAATATATATAAAATGCAACGAAAAATCTCTCCTCCCCCTCCCCCTTCCCAGCCGCCGCGTCCCATTCCTTTCTGGAAAAACTACCCCACGTCCAAAGCACACATCGGAGACACCAAGAGATCCGCATTGCTCCTTCCATCAAAACCAACCGGGAGTGGGGGGGGAGGGAAGGGAGGGCAGACTGAAAACAACAACAACTTGCAGAGGAGCCCTATTTCAAAGTAGTAGTAGTAGTAGCGCCCGAGGTAGCCCGGCACCTCGGTTGGGGAAAAGAGCAAAGAGGACCGAAAAGAGGACAGTTGGTCCGAGTAGAAGAAGCTTGCTCTCCCTACCTTGGAAGGATCCAGCCCAGCCAAAAGAGCCAAAAGCAAGAGGTTGAGAATCCGGGCGGAAGGCTGCATGCTGCTCCCGGGGATGCTGGGCGACCGCAGCTCTTCTTCTTCTTCTTCTTCTCCTCTTTCTCCTCCTCCTCCTCCTCCTTTGGACTCTCCTTCATTCAGTCATTGCAGGGACCCCTGTAGTCAGTTACACTTTCTGCACGCCCGCCCGCCTTGCCTTGCCTTGCCTTGCCTGCCTGCTTGCCACAGCCAGAATGCTGGGAGCGGCGGCGGCGGCGGCAGCAGCTCGAGGGGCGCTCATTCATTCCGCAGGCATCCTTCTTAGGCGGAGGGGCGGAGGGGGGGGTGGTGAGCACCCAGTCCAAAGAAGCCGCGGGAGGGAGAGAGGCAGGCGAGAGGGAAGGAAGGGAGGAAGGAGGGAGGGAAGATGTGTGGATGGATGTGTGGATGGGTGGGCTGGCCGCCGGCGCACGCCCCGCAGGTGCCTCCGGCTCCCTTTCTCCGGCAAGCAGCCAGCCCGCCCCGAAGAAAAAGTTTGCGCTTCGGACCCAAGAGTAGCGCTAGACAAGCCTGCGCTTTGGCCAGCGCGGATGTGACATCACCGCCGCCCTGGGGAGGGAGGGAGGGACGGGGGGGGGAGAGGGAGGGATGGCTCTCTGGGGAAGGTTAATAAGTCGCGAGAGACCGCGGAGAAGGCGGTCTCGCTCGGTGATGGGAGAGTGGGGGTGGGGTGGAGGGGAAAGAACCACGCAGCTGAGGGATTTCCCGCGCTTCTGACTGGCCGGCTTCTTTTGGGAGCCCTGCAGCACAACGTTAGGGGGTCTCGGAGTTTTGAGAGATGGGAAACTATACAGGGAAAGATTTGCCCCCTCTCTCCCTGAGGCGCTCTTTCGATCACACGCAGATCACAAAAAATAAATAAATAAACCATTACACTGGAAAGCCGGAGCTGTTCAAAAAGGCAATTGGAAAGGGGGTGTGGCGGGGAAAGTCAGCTTACTAATGAGTATCTAGCTCAGGGAAGATGCCACCTTAAATCAAGATGCGTGGTAAGAGCAAGAGGGGATCAAGCAGGTGTCCCGCTCTCCTATTGCCAATCGGCCACTTCCACCATCAATTTTACTTGGGATTGGATAAATTGGATGGACCGGCCTTTGTGCATAGAAGGTGTCACCCCTTGGCATCTCAAGACAACTTTGAGGAAATTCTTGCCTGGAACTTTGCTTGAAAATGAATTATTACAGTGTAAAAGTTGGGTGCCAAATGAGTTACCAGAGGCAACAATCTGCCGTCATAAATATATTAGGATGCCATGCATGAAATTAATATCCTACCGATGATTACTCTATAACTGCACCCAACCATATATTGCTAGTCAATTGCAATATGCCCAAATCTAATGCAGTCAGTGAGTAATACAGGTAAGTCCTTGACTTACGACCACAATTGAGCCCAACATTTCTGTAGTTAAGCGAGACACATGTTAAGTAAGTTTTGCTCCATTTTATGATTTTTCTTGCCACAGTTGTTAAGTGAACCACTACAGTTGTTAAGTTAGTAACACGGTTGTTAAGTGACTCTGGCTTCCCTATTAACTTTGCTAGTCAAAAGGTCGCAAAAGGGGATCACATGACCCCAGGGCGCTGCAACGGTCATAAGTATGAACCAATTGCCAAGATCTGAATTTTGGTCACATGATCATGGGGATGCTACAAAGGTTGTAACAATGAAAAACAGTTATAAGTCACACTTTTCAGTGCTGTTGTAACTTTGAACAGTCACTAAATGAACTGTTGTAAGTTGAGGACTACCTGTAACTGGTGTGATTAACTCTAGCTGGCCTTTCCCAACTCCAGATACTCCAGATATTGTGGACGAAGTCTCTTGTATACCCAAAAGCATAGTAAAATATGCATTGATAGATTTTGTCAAATCAATGTTTAAAAAAAAAAAACTGAATACACATGAAAAGAGTTTTATGTAAAAAGTTGATGAATTCAGGTCTAGATATGATGGGTGAAAAAGGACCGTAATGACCAGATTTGGAAATCTGAATAATCCAATTTAAAATATTATAACGCAACATTTTGCAGTGTAAAATAAATTAATATTTTAACTCATATCACCCATAGTAATAGAAATTAAAATACTATCATGTTAAATATAAAAAGGGAGAGGGAGGAGAACTTGTGAATTTCCTCATGGAGAATTAAAATATCCTAAGTGCTTCCAAAGAGATACAATGATCAAAGGCATTTCTTTTCAGAAAACAAAAGAAAAGAACAGTAAAGGCTACAACAAGAATAAAAAAAAATTTCATGTGGTATAGTTGGAAAACACTTATCTCACTAGTGCTTGCTGATGGAAATCAAAACCTAAGGTGAATAATTCACAGACTTGTCTGCAGCTATAAATGCTTGTATTTTTATTGGATTTTCTATCTGTAACTTTAAAGAAGAATATTGAACATGGGATAAACATGCCTCAATACTTCTGAAACCATGCCAACTCTACCCCAGTATGTTATTTAACTAGCACAAATGTTCTCTAGTGTGCAACCCAATTGCTGAACCAGAAAAATAACAGACATTTGTTACAAAGCTTACACATCTACAGTAATGTCTATCTGACCTTCTAGATTTGTTCATGGCTGAGTTCGCCAATTCTCCAATGATATTGTTAGTTTGCAACAAAGGTAGTCACTTGGGAGTTTCTGCTAATTCCAGTTTTTGAAGGTTATCCTGTAGAGTATGTATGTTTCCAAATGCCTGCTTAGGACATGAGAAAAAACTCTTTTTTTCAAAACTAATTTTTACAATGCTTCTTTCTCATTAATCCATGGAAATCATTTTTATAAGAGTTCTAGAAGGCCAGATAATTTTAGAAAGTGATTTTTTTAAAAAAAATATGAACGTTTCTCTTAGAAGCTGTTAGTCAGATTAGATTCTGAAGTATTTTTGGTGAAACATTAAAGTAAATGAGACTCAACATATTGCAGTAACCCAGAAAGCTGGACCAACAAGGTCAAAGTTCAAGTCTGTATTTATTATGAAGCTCTTTGGGTAACTTGGCTTTTTGCTTTTTTGAGCTCAACCTACTTTACAGGAGTAGTATTAGGACAGAACCAGCAGAAACCTTTGCATAAACATTCTTGAACTCCCAGAGAAAAAGCAAAATATAAAGATAAGATAATAATACTAACAAGCATATATGAAATATAATCACTTTTATACCTCATAAGAATGAGAATCATCATCTCCAATTAATTGCGCTTCATAAATGTTGGATTTCAAACTCCCAGAATCCCACAGCCACCAAGAAGTCACTATATATATATATATATATATATATATATATATAGAGAGAGAGAGAGAGAGAGAGAGAGAGAGAGAGAGAGAGAGAGAGAGAGAGAATATATATATATATATATATTCTCCAGGGGAAGGATATTGCAGTATCCTTCCCCTGGAGTGGGGTGGGAATGGAAATTTTGCAGTATCCTTCCCCTGCTTCCCCTGCCACGCCTACCAAGCCACACCACGCCTACCAGCCACGCCCACAGAACCCATCGTAAAAAAAATTGAATTTCACCACTGATGTATATATGTATATATCATATTAATGGAGCACCGTATCAGGGAAAAATTATTTAAAAGTATCTGTGCAGTTCTCATCTGCTTAAAACAAACAAACATGTTTTTCTACAAGGCATGACATGGCAACCCTGGTAAATGGGAATGCATTGCACTGAAGTAACACATACATTAACTTGTTCAATTTTCAGATTTGTCAACATTGCATAAAACATGCCGTTCAAATCATAATGTTTATATTTTATTGCCAGAGTATATACTCATACACATAAATCAAATTATGATAATTATGTGTATGTATTTGAGATTTTATATGAGTTTCAGGGTTAGTAAATAGCTAATTGGAGGATGAAGTCGGAGCAGGGAACCAGCTTGGAAGCAGTTTATTCCTGTGTCCCTTTGAATGCTGATACAAGATTACAGCCAACAATTTTTGTGTGCAGATATCTTTAAATCAATTTAAGCAAGGCAGCTTGCATTGAGAGGATGGATCTGAAATGCAACAGAGCTATTCTAACCATAGTTTTGCTGAGAGTTACATGATATTAAGAAAATCTGTTTGCTCTGTAGGCTCTATCACTGCCTTTCTTCTGGTATCATAAATTTTATCAAGTTTGCAGCTTCCAACACTTTGCACTACCAAAGCAGAAACTGAGGCTACAGTGTTAAAAAAAATATAAGAAATATAAAAGAAATCCAAAGGACCAGAAGTCTCATAAAGGGGAATAAGCAAATGTGAATTAAGCTGACATGTTTTATTTGGTTTATTACTTCCAAATTTATAATCCTGATTTTTACTGAAGTGTATTTAGTACAGATTAACACTGGGATTAACACCAGACAAACAATTAAGCAATAAACAGTAACCTAATCAAGGAACTACCAACTCAGACAAACAATCAAACAGTAAACAACAGCCTAATCAAGGAACCACCAAGGAGAAAAACAACACTGCCAACATTGATATACAAAACTAATGTGGCTCATAACATTTTAAAAATATAAAAACAAAATAAGAACAATATAATTAAAAGCAAAGCAAAATTAAAGTAAGGACCATTAACGTCAACATCAATTAAACCTAACAATTAGAAGCTTGATTAAAAAAAAACCTGAGGAGAAGAGCAGGCGGAGTTAAACATGTCATCAGTTTAGAGTCATTGTGTTGCCATAAGAGACCCAAGTGTATCGCCCTCCATGAATTTTATTGACCCTTATATAGCACCAAATTAGCTTTGACCATTAATTAACTAGATTCTTGTTTATAAGTAGTAAAATAACATATTCTGTGCTTTGAACTCAACAAATACTCATGGTTAATTTATGCCTGACAGCAGGTTCATTATAGGAAAAGTAGCTTCTCATACAATGAGTGTAAAAGTTAGCTCTAGCACTTTAAACCATGTTCAATAGCAATTGGTACCCAGTGCAGGTCCTTCAGTATTGTATAATTAATTAGCTGATTAGGTATTGTATTTTGCAAATTTCTGTTTTCAAAGCCCACATAAAATATATTACAGTAGCCATGGTAGGATGTAACCAAGATTTTTTAACAGCAATTTTATTAAAAAGTACAATTACAACAATAAAAACAAATACAAACAAAATAGGCTATAGAGAAGTTCCCTGAAGATGGGCTCCAGCATGGAAGCTTGGAAAGCGTCCAAAAGCTTGGAAGACAAAACCTCTGGTCCCAATGACTGATCCAGATTAGATCTTGCAACATTATCCTGGGACCTTCCTTTGCAACAAACAAAATAAAATACAAATAAAAAAAGAAAAACTAGGAGGTGCAAAAAAAGAAAAATAGAAAAGAAAGAAAAAATAAGAATGTACTAAAGAAAAAAGAGAAATGTATAAAGAAATTACCTCCTCCTTCATCACAAGTATAAGCAATTTTAGTTACTTACCACCTTTTCTTGAAATACAAGTGATAACTTCTTCACATATCTCATCTCTTATTTATACATGAATCCATAAAGTTTTGATAACCATTGCAGTTAGCACCTTAGCAGTGCTTCTACCATTGTATTTGTTGCTACAGCTACTGAATTTCTGCAAATCCAAAGTGAGCTGGGATCAAAGAACATTCCCAAACTGCAAACCTGTCCTTTCTGGGGCGGTGCAACTCTACTCCAAACCAGCTTGTTCTCCAGCTTTCTCTTTCCCATAGCATTTCCTTCTTGCCTGGATATAATTTCAGCTTGTTCTTGTTTGTCTCTAACTCATTATCAAGTTTAAACAATGTTCAAAACTGTAAATTCTTTCCTTGGAATTAGATGGTACAGAAATAGGTATCATCAGTAGACTAATGGTAGTCTATTCCAAGCTTCTAAATGGCCATATCAAGTGGTTTACTATAATCTCTGTGTGATATCAGAAGTCAGTGATTCAGTTGTTGAACAGTAGTCCTTGGCACCTGAATATCCCCCAAGGCCCATCCCTTCTGGATAACCCAGAAGAATACCGTGGTCAATAGAATCATAAGCTTCCAAGATCAGGGACAACTATCAGAGTTCCACCCCCCTCCTATTTCCTGACCCAAGTCAATGGGGATTTCATCTAGAATATATTAAAACTTCTTTGGTTGCCTTGGAAAATAAGATCTAAATAAATCCAAGCATGGTTGGACATTTTACACCTGGCCTCCTCCACAGTTCACCATTTCTAGTTATGTCATCCAGATTATACAATGGTATCCCTAACCTCATTTTAAAAAATTATTTAATGAGCTGTTAATATACTTATCAATGTGTATTTTGTCTTGTTTTTTTCCTACAGTATGGATTGGATAGGTCCACTCATGAGCCTAATCCTATATGACCTGAAGTGAGGTCTTTCCTCTGATGCCTAACCTCTTGCTTTTATTATTGATGAAACTGATGTTTTAATGATACTATTACTCTTTTACTGATTATGATTGGGTTTTAACAATGTAATCTTACAGCACAAGTCTACACAAAAGTGAACCCATTGCTGAATTGTTGCAATTTATGTTTGAGATGCTAAGTTATAAACTGTATAAGCCCATTTACATTTGACAGATATGTTTATTATGCAATGCAAACACCATTTAGGCCTTTAATATTTCCACAAATGAAGAATGTGTGACAGGCCTTTGAAGGAGAAACTAAAACTGGGGTTAGGATATCTTGGGATTTATATGTAAGCCTCTGAATTAATCTTTGGGGTGAGAATAAGATTCTCAAACCATTTAAAAATCTAAACCACAAAAAAAATTGCACTGATGTTAGCCCTTTAAAACAGAAAGGACAAGAAAGAGGTAAACCAGTAATTTTAGTATTTCTTTTGAAATGAAATAGAATAACAGAATCTTCTGTTCTCTGCCCATCTTATACTAAACAAAATCAAAAGAGATACTACATATTATAAAATGGTCTGTTCCAAATAATTTTTAAAACAATAATAACAATAATAAGATAAACATGGAGGGGAAAATGACACAGATTCCACAAAGATAACTCCCACTCACCATCCTCATGGAATGTTTGAGATTGTCAGAAGATCTATGAATGGAAGTGATTCTATTGATCCAGAATATTTAGATTTTCAAAAAATATTTTTGTAGGTAGCCCTGCTCAATGACTTTAATCCTAACTGGTTAAAAAAATAGAAAGCAAAGGATGGGAACAAAAGGGCAGTTTGCTCATTGGAAAGTAGTAAGGAATCTCTAAAGGATAGGACTAATGCTTCTTAATTTGTACTTAAATATTCTTGACCAAAATGAGTTGGGGAAATAACAAATGATACCAAAACATTCAAGGTGATGAAAACATGATTCTGAAGAGAGCTTCAGAAGTCTCTCTTTCAATTGGATAAATGGCATGCAGTTTAATCTAGGTATAGAGTGATGTATGTTGTGGCAAAAACTAATTTCAAAAATACCCACTGTGGTCTTGCTTGTCTATAAATATTCAGAAAACATAAACTGGGGTCATAGAGAATAGATCAATGAAAATGTCTGCTTGTGAGTATCAGCTGTGAAAAAGGCAAATTCCATGTTAGAAATCATCAGGAAAGAAACAGGAAGTATAGTTATCAACACTGTAATATTTTTATAAAAATTATGCTACATCCATGCTGGTAATATCAGGAATAGTTCCAGTCATCACATTTGAAAAGGGAAAACAACAAAGTGGTAAAAAATGCAAAAGAATCCAACCAGATTGATTGGGGGTTCAAACACATTCCATTAAGCAGATTCAAATGAGATTTAGTTGGCTAAAGAAAGCACTTCATTACAATTCATTGAGACAAGATATGATCATGGTCACTAACTTGGATAGCTTTAAGAGGGAGTTGGATCAGTTCATAGAGATCTAGTTTCCCAAGGTCTTGTGAGGCCCAGTTGTAGCTTTGCTTTGGGAGTAGCATTTCAAATATCACTAGACAGATTTCATAATCACAAGTTTATTTGTCAAGCATATATAAGATAACAAGTAAAAGTATAAACATAATTTGAATACATGAAAAGAGTAAATAAAAAGGAATATTAGGACAGGGACGGTAGGCACACTGGTGCACTTATGCACACCCCTTACAGACCTCTTAGGAATGGGGTGAGGTCAACAGTAGACAGTTTAAGGTTAAAGTTTTGGGGTTTGGGGAAGAAACTACAGAGTCGGGTAGTGCATTCCAGGCACTGACCACTCTGTTACTGAAGTCATATTTTCTGCAATCGAGTTTGGAACAGTTTATCTTGAGTTTGTATCTATTATTTGCTCGTGTATTGTTGTGGTTGAAGCTGAAGTAATCATTGACAGGAAGGACATTGTGGCAGATAATTTTATGTACTATGCTTAGGTCAGACTGAAGTCGGCATAGTTCTAAGTTATCTAAGCCCAAAATTTGGAGTCTGGTGGCCTAAGATATTTTATTGCGGTTAGAGTGTCAAGTGTGTTTATGGGAGATGCATTTCATTGTCTAAGCTCTCTGGGTGCGATTTTTACTATGCTAATGGTGATTCATGATTTCATGACCACGGCATTTTCTAAGTCTTTACAGCTATGTGACTTCAACTACTTGCATAATGGAGGGGTAAACTTTTTTAAATGGTTTTTAGCTTTTCTATCAGTTGGCGATGATGAAAAACAAAACAAGCTTTGGTTCTATCAGCATCACCCTTATGTTTTATGAACATTTGCATCCTTATAAATACTATGGTTGACTTTTTCTGCACAGTTTTACACTATTTTTGTAGAAGCGTATCAGCAAAATAAAACAAAAATGTTTCACAATGCTTTTCTAAATGCACATGAAAACACAGACATAATAAATGGCATAGTTGTCATATTCGACAACACATCTTGCCTGAATTTCCAATACATTGCTAAGTGGAGTTGATCAATGAATTTTTATTGGACATTACATGCAGCCTTCTATTACACCATCATAAAAAAATAAAATTGACATGGAATGTGGATTTCATTCCTCTTTGGGTTTTTTCACACTAATTGAATTTGATTTAGACACTCATATAAATAATACAAGGTTTTGTTTTGAGTGTTGCCAACTGTTCATAATTCTGTACTTTTCAGATCCATTTGGCTGGAATATGCCAATGAACTATATGACACAGTTCTATATTTAGATAGATCATGGCTCTGTCTAAAATATTTTTTTGTTAATGAATGAATGATAGTAACTTTCCAACAGTTGGACAGTTACTTGCAACTTTTTATTCATCAACACTAGAACCACTCAGTCATTAAATAATCCAATATTATTTATATGTCCTGTCAGTATGAAACATCCCATGGCATAGTAATGAGCAGCATAAATATCTGATGACCAAGAATACTGAATGGACAAAAAGTTGGAGGCAAGATTAACCTAGCAAAAAGGAAGCTATTGTACAGTAATAACTCCCTTCCAAATGGATGTCTATAGATTCAGGCCTTGCCACTGGCATTGACATGTATAATGCAATTTGAATTAACTTAAACTAAACACAGAAGTCCTTAAATGAATAATCACGTAAGTAATCACAATTATTTCACATGCACAGAATCAGATCATGTGGTAGGCACACTAGGAAATGAATGAATGGATGAATGAATGAATGAATGCACAGATATTCTCAGTGGGCTTCTTGAGAAATATGTATATACATGAGGTTGAAAGGCAATAAATATTTCTTGAATGCCATTTTAAAAAACTGAAGACTTACTTCTGGAAATGAGAATGTAATCAGCTGTTCACTTTTAGAATGTAGACCCTTATAATAATAAGTGGATGGCTATGATCCACTTGTATCACTCATTTCTTGAAAATGAGTGTTGGAATTATATCTAACAGAATTCCCAGAAAGCATGTGTGATAGAATGTGCACCTGGAGAAGCAGTGGAGGGGAGACTTGGCAGCACAGAGCCCAAATTAAGAGACTGCACAGTTGCGATCTGGATAGGGGAGGAGGGAAGAGGTTCATGGTAGCCATGCCCTAGAATTTCTCAGGATATATCTATTAGGATAGTTATAGTTTTAGTTTGATAAGATGTTGTCCATTAGATGTAAAATATGCAAGTAAAGGATTGGACTCCAATTGGATTTCTCTCTGTCGTCTTTGGGCTTGGGCTTGACAGCATGATTGTTTTAAGCCAAATGGCTTTAAAATACAGGCAGAAAGAAATTGATGTATATTTCTTTCCATCTTTTCCCCACTATAGCAAATAACTGCCCCAAAACATTTTCAAAATGACTAACTGCATTTAGGATTTACTCTTTTAATCAGACACAATGCCATAGAGCAGTGTTCCTCAGCCTTGGCAACTCTAAGAGTTGCCGACTTCAACTCCCAGAATTCCCAAGCCAAACAATTGTGCAAAAACAGGGCTTCTCTAGGAACAGCATCTTTGTTTTCCTCCTTCTCCACGCCTTTTCAGACCTACAGGCACTGAGGAGAGTAAAAGAGACAAAAAAGAGGCAATCTACCCCCACCTCACCCATTGTGGTTCTGTTTGGGACATGGTGGATTTTTATCAGACTTGTTAGATAAAGGGGAAGTTTGAAAAATAGTTAGTGTGACTGCCTCTGCATTGATAGGAATAGTCCTTTAATTTTCCCCATCATCTTTTGACAGAGATAGATAGATAGAATTAGATAGATAGATAGATAGATAGATAGATAGATAGATAGATAGATAGATAGATAGATAGATAGATAGATGATAGATGATAGATAGATAGATAGATAGATAGATAGATAGATAGATAGATAGATAGATTCTCAGTCATCCAGGTCATGGTTGTTCCAAAATTGCTTTTTCAAGAGACAACTGGACTTCCTGGTTTTTCTTCGAAGACATTTCACTTCTCATCCAAAAAGCTTCTTCAGCTCTGACTGGATGGTGGAGAATGGAAGGAACGATTCACTAAAAGAATGCACCTGTCTGCAAGGAGTATAAATCCTTTCATTTCCCACCATCCAATCAGAGTTGAAGAAGCTTCTTCGATGAGAAGTGAACTGTCTTCAAAGAAAAACCAGAAAGTCCAGGTGCCTCTTGAAAAAGCACTTTTGAGACACTAGGTATATATTTTCTGAATGGGGGATAGCAGTAGACTGTGCTGAAGTATATTTTGGAAATGAGACAACTTTTAAATGTGGGAATGTCTTATTCTTGAAAAAGAGGGAAGGAAGAGTTGAACCTGGTTTGCTTTTGGATGGGAAATCCTTAGGCCGTAGACTAGACTGGGAATTTGAGAAAATATCTTGGGAGAAAAGAATGGCAATCCATTTCTATACCGTTGTCATAAAAACTTTATGGATGAGTCTCCAAAGTTATTAGAAAGCCAACCCAATTCAAAGTTTTTATCATTATCTTTGCATATTCCAAACTCCTTCAATTCCAAATGTTTTCCTCTTATTAACTTATGTAAATGTTGTGATTTTGCCTCTCTTCCCCCTGTTCAAAGGAAATGAATATGTTAATGACACTAGTAGCTCTTGACTAAAATATTGGAATTTGTTTTGATATGTATATAGACGAGACTCATTTTCTGCAGTCTGAAAATGGTGCATTTGAACAATAGCAGGGTTACATGAATACCTTGTTCATTGTATTACTCTTATTAGGAAAGAACCACACATCTTTTGCCCAATGAAGGATAGTCAGTATGCGTGTGTGTGTATTGTTAATCAGGAAATAAACATATCAAACATTTTTAATCAGCTATAATAATTTTTGGCAGACACTGCATCATTTTCTTCCAAAATTCATTATCTTCTTCCTCTCTGACCAGAAGAATATATTTTTATTCATATAATATGCTGATATGTATGTAAGCATCCACATGTAAAACAATTACCAATGGCAAGCTGGTACCTTTCTTGATATCAGTAAAACTAACTGTTTCTTAATTGGGAATTCAGTATTTATTCATATTATTACTGAGTCATCCTTTCATTATTAAAACATCCTGTAAGATGTTTAGTATTTCAACAGAATTAGAAGGAGTGTAAGAAATCAGCAAAATCTAATGTATATTAAAATACCAAAGTGACAAAATGAAAAGCATGTAAAACATGACATAATAATGACTAGGCAACCAGTTGATTCATGATCATTCAAAGTTATGATAGAGATAGACCCTCCTCCCAAGATATTTAAGATCCACTTCTAAAGTTCTGATGTATGGGAGCCCCCATGGTCAAATGATCCTATTTTAGTCACTATTCAACCCATATTGATAAATAGACAGCCATTTGCAGCATCCTACTGTGAATGACAATAATTCACAGCCATGTAAATAAAAGAGGTTTTGCTGGGACTAAGATTGTGCTTTATACTTTCTAAGGAAACCTAGGTCAGAACAGTAGGGGAAGTGATGATGAGCATGCTGGAAGGGATGAACCAAGATTTTTCAGAAGGCTGTGCCAAGACAATATGCCCCAGTAGGGTTAAGCAAGGCCCTAAAGTCACTACATCAATTCTGCTAAAGCAGGGGTGTCAAACTTGATCCTATTGTGGGCCATGTTGGGATTTGTTTGCCTTTGGGGACCCAGGAGGGCATGGCTTGATCATCACAGCTGACTGGATGGGTGTAGCCAGTCCCAGGGTGGCAGGAGCCAGTCCCTTCCTGTCTCTGGGACAGCCCACAGACCAATTCTGCAGCCTATTGTGTGCCGAATCCAGCCCGCAGGCCATATGATTGACACCCCTGTGCTAAAGTAAGTAGACATCTGATTGACTACTAGCTTATTAGGAACTTAGGAGCCAAGATCTTGGCAGCACAAAGAAACAGTAGCCAACAGCTTAAGAACCGGCCATCAACACTCCAATCAACCAATAAGAAGCCACACCCAGCCAGGCACCACATTAATATGACACATAGAATAGCCCAAAGCACACATTCTGGTGAGAGATAAGTTTCCTAAGGATGGGCTCCAGCATGAATCCAAAAGCTCAGAAGATTAAACCTCTGGTGAGATTAAAAAAAAAAAAAAAAAAAACCTCTCAGAGAAAAATGAGGAGACCATGAACAATTAAAAAGCAGATTTATTTTAGAGATATATATCATAAGCTTTTGCAAAAGGGTTCTCCCAAGAAAGAGAGAACATCATACAAATCTGAATACATGATTTCAATACATTTTCAAACAATCAGCAAAACAATTATACGCTCCCACTTATCATTTGTTTATCGGATGCTACATAAGTTTTTTGCTATTCCGTAACATATTCCTGAGTCAGAAATCCCCTATGGAAATATCCTTACCACATGTCCCTGTAACAATACAATTAATCGGAACGTGACAGCTTCCTTCCTTCTTCTATTAAATTAGCCTAGGTCAGCCTGACCTTACTTGGAATGTACTAACCAAGTTTATGGCTTTATTTTCCCCAGAAAAGGCATCATACATAAGTCCCTATCTTAATGTTTTACACAGATGGTTAGCTTAGGTCATGAGACGTGCAAATATGGAGTCACTAAGGCTATATTCTTTACAGGAATAATTCTACTTCTCTCAGTATATTTGCTTTCATTCCTAAGTAGACATCTTTATTGGACAGCACTGATATAGGAAGATGCTTGAAGTGGATGATTATTTTAGTGATCACGTCAAAGGCATCGTTTCATACTACACCGGAGAAAGCAATGAAAAGCCGCTCTTTTATTTTACCAAGGAAACCACATGAACAGGCAGTATATAGTAAAGTGATGGATGATGGGGCTTTCAGACCTCAACATGCTACTGAGGAACAGCTGAGTACCTTTTGGAGTGCTACTCGTATTTACGTTAAGGCAAGATCAAAGCTTTCAGGACGTCCAGTTTTTGATGTTGCCATGCAGACAAAGGAAACACAAAGCAGCAAAAGCAGAATTAAAGTCAGAACAAGGAAGGTAAAAAACACGAATATGGAAAATCTCAGTACAGTGAAAGATTAAATGATGCACTACATATTGACAACTTAGACAACTTAGATTGAAATTGCCACTTTCGGTCAGAAGATCATACTATGTACTACTCAGAATATGGGGGGGGGGAAGGAATGGCTTTGCTTTCATAGTCACGAAATATTTAGTAAATTCAGTACTTGGGTACAATGCGCTTAGTGACTGAATAATGTTAATTAGATTTCACGGGCAGACCTTTAATGTTATGGTTATCCAAGTTTAGCAACATTATTCTCCAAATACTGACATCGAAAACAAGCTTGTATAGTTGCTTTCAATCTAAAATCAGCAGAACATGGAAACAAGATAAACTGCTTGTGATTAGAGACTGGGATGCCAATGTTGGAAATACTAAGGAGGAAAATCTAGTGAGGTTGTATGAAAAGCAAAAATGAAACCAAACAGCTTACCAGTTTCTGTGAATTCAATACTTTCTTCATTGCCTACACCATCTAATATGATTTTTATTGAAACTTTTATGAGATAAAATACAATTAATGAAAACTAATCTAAAGTAAGGAAGAAAAAAAGAAAAAGCAAGCAAAAAGAATGCAAAAATGGCAAGAAAAGAAAAAAGTTGAAGAGAAATAGAAAAGAAAAAAATAGATACAAAGAAGTAGCTTCCAATATTCTTCACAGCATTTATAAGTACACTTATATTTAAACAACCTCTCTAAATTTACATCATAATTCTCTTCTTTCTATCCTTGCCTAATCATCAATGCTGTAAATCACAAGTTCATTTTCTCATTTTTATGCAAAATGTCCATAAGAGGTTTCCCATCATCAATAAATGTAAACAATGTCTTTTCGCTAATCAAAAATGTTAATTTATCCACCTCAGCAAGATCTGTCAATTTCACTGATCATTCCTCCATAGTGGGTCATGCTGAATTTCTCCATTGCTGCTTATAACCACAGTATTCATATATTGAAGTACTCTTGCATGGATTTTTTCTGTTTATTCATTAGTCCTAAAAGGAAAAGTTTTGTCTTCAATAGAATATTAATCTTTGAAATCCTCGGTATTAAAGTATGTATTTGAATTCAGTTTTTTAAAGCTTTTTTCTACAGCCATGAAGCATAATATAATATCCCTTCATGTTGTTCATATATATTTGAAGGACAGTTTATACATTCTACATAATTTCTCTGGTGTCATATACCAACGATACATCATTTTATAAAAATCCTCTTTAAGATTATAACACCATGTACATGTCAGCCCTTTTGACTCCATATTTTCCCATTGGTCCATCTGTACATTATAACCAAAATTCTTAGCCCACTTTATCATTCATTGTTTAATCTCTTCTTCCCCCGTTTCAGACGTTTTATACTTTTTAGCAATTACAACTAAGTTTTCAAACAATAAAAACGCTACCTTATTTATTTATTTATTTATCGAGTATGTATTAGATAATATATATAAGTATAAGCATGAATTGAATACATAAAATGAATACAATTAAAGGGAACATTAGGACAGGGACGGTAGGCACGCTGGTGCTCTTATGCACGCCCCTTACAAACCTCTTAGGAATGGGGTGAGGTCAACAGTAGGCAGTCTAAGATTAAAATTTTGGGGGTTTGGGGATGAAACCACAGAGTCTGGTAGTGCATTCCAGGCATTGATCACTCTGTTGCTGAAGTCCTATTTTCTGCAATCGAGTTTGGAGCAGTTCACTTTAAGTTTGTATCTATTGTGTGCTCGTGTATTGTTGTGGTTGAAGCTGAAGTAGTCATTGACAGGTAGGACATTGTAGCAGACGATTTTATGAGCTATGCTTAGGTCATACCGAAAGCGGCGTAGTTCTAAATTTTCTAAGCCCAAAATTTCAAGTCTGGTGGCATAAGGTATTTTGTTGCAAGCAGGGGAGTGGAGGACTCTTCTTGTGAAATATTTAAACTTTAAACATGGATGTCACCAGGTAGAGTACACAGAAATCGAATGAGACTACAATTGAATACAAAGAAATTAAAACTAATAACATCAGGAACAGCAACACAGGATTAGAACTGGCAGTAAAAATATTGAAATAGTAGACAGTTTCTGTCTTTTAAGGATTGACTAGTAGGATTAAAAGCTACCAGCAGTGAAGAAATATGCTACAAAGGAGCACTTGGTAGAGTAGCAAAAAAGACCTTGGAAAAGATATTCACATGCCATGATATATCTAAACCTGAAAAGAACAGAATCTTGCACATAGCAGTTTTCCCTATGATATTCTATGAAAGCACAAGTTGGACTTTTGAAGTAAGTATGTTGACACATTTGAACTTTGGTATTGAAGTGACTCCTGAGAATAGCCAAGAATGGATAGCTAAGAAAATGAACAAATGGACCATAGAACAAATCAAACCAGAATTCTGTCAGCACACATGATCAGGCACACATGTTCATATTTCATATTTCAGACACATTAAAGAGCTCCCTCCCTTGAGAAGTTTACAGTGCTAGGAAGGGTGGAAAGAAAGAGAGACAAACAACAACAACAACAAAAGACCAGATGGATGAAAGTCTGTAGAGATTCTCAATCATTCAGGTCATGGTTATCCCAAAGGTGCTTTTTCAGGAGGCAACTGGATTTACTTGTTTTTTCTTTTGAAGATGTTTTGCTTCTCATCCAAGAAGCTTCTGCAGCTCTGACAGGATAGTGGGGAATGGAAGGATTTGTTTTTAGCTTTTAGCTATACAATTTGGGACGAACACCCTTTGAATGGTGTGGGAATAGGAATGGATTTCCAGAGGAAAAAATGCAGACCACAGGAACAAGGGGCACTAATCAGGTGACTCTGAGGACCCAGATAAACCTCCAAGTGCTTCAATGACCCTCTAAAAGGATACAAATGACCAGCTGTCTGCAAGGAATATAATCCTTCCATTCCCCACTATCCTGTCAGAGCCGAAGAAGCTTCTTGGATGAGAAATGAAACATCTTCCAAAAAAACCCCCAAGAAAGTCCAGTTGCCTCCTGAAGAAGCACCTTTGGGATGACCAGATGGATGAATTTGCTTTTACAGGTACAGTATAATCCTCAGAATACAATGGCAGCTAGCCTGGAATTTCCATCATTAAGTGATATGATTGTAAAGTCCAACGTCACATGACTATATCACTTAGCAACAGCAATCCTGGCAATCACAGATCCCATTGTAACCAAGAAAGCATATGGATGCACAAGACAGAAGTCCTAGGCAAGCAGGCTGGTAGGCAAGAGCTGAGGTGGGGTTGTGTGAATGCTGCAGGTTGAGATTACTAAGTGGGGGCCACGGGCAGGCACTGAGCATTGGCAGGTGGAACTTCTGAGGGAGGGCAGGCCAATGGAGTGCTCCTCAAGAGGAAAAAAAAATGGCAGAAGCGACTTACAGGAGTGCCTTGCAACCTTCCTTGTCCAGCTTCCCCATCAATTTTGCTTGTGGCAAGCTGGCAGGAAAGAACATAAATGGTGATCACCCAACTGCCATTTACTGCAAAATCATCATCATGAGCCAAGTGCCCAAATGCCTGGATTGGAATCATGTGATTGTGGGGATGCTGCGATGGATGGAATTCTGAGGATCAGCCGCAAGGCCCCATTTTTCAGCATCATTGCAACTTGGAATGTTCACTGAATGTTTGTAGAGCCGTGGTGGCGCAGTGGTTAGAATGCAGTACTGCAGGCTAACTCACTGCTCACTCCAGGAGTTCGATTCTGAGTGGCTCAAGCCTTCCATCCTTCTGAGGTCGGTAAAATGAGGACCCATATTGTTGAGGGCAATATGATGACTCTGTAAACTGCTTAGAGAGGGCGGTAAAGCACTGTGAAGCAGTATATAAATCTAAGTGCTGTTGCTATTGTAACCTGAGGACTATCTATATCAGCAATCTGTACACTGATGAGAGACCTGAAAGGCCAGGTTGGAGTCATATGATCCCAAAGAAATCTACCTATGTGGTTACTAAAAGTCACCCCTGACTTTATGACACATAATCAGTTAAAAGAGTAGTCATACTGGAAATTTGGGGGAGTTTTAACTATAGTGATTTTTTTTTATTTTACCTTACTGGTAGAAAAATGGATTTATCTAGAATTGTACTGTAACACTTTCCCCAGTACTAAATAACACATTGATTTGATAACATTTGAATTGATTACATTTTATCTATTCAAAATATATTGAAAACTTTACAATATTTATTTATCCAATTTGCATGCCATTTGACTTTCAACACTTCTGACTTTTAGATTATTGAAAAAAGAGCATGAGTACACATTGATGGAGGGTGCATAATAATATTCTCTATCTTGGGACTTCCGGTGGTGATGTTGCGCCGCCGTGCAGCAAACAAAACAGGCTCCGTTTAGTTTGCCCGAAGTTTTGCATTTTTGAGGCTATAACAAGAGGATGCCCTCAGATCAGACACGAAAGAAATTGGCCTTCATTGCAGATGCAGATGTGTGAGGACCTGATTGTTTGAATGACATAGGAAGAGAAAAGAGGTAAAACAGCGTGAAGTATTGGTGAGAAGGGACGAAAAGGAGATTGATACTGGAAAGACTCTCAGTGACTTTGAGTAATATGGATTATATTAGCAGATGAGTGAGTCTCCTAGATGGTGGAAAAGTGGTAATTTAGTGGTGGGAGTGGAGACAAGACAATGAATGACATTGAAACGGACAGATTGCATGGAAGGTGTGTACAAAAAGATTTGAAGGGGCATCTTTTGAAGAGTTTAATGATTGATGATAACTTTGGACCAGAATTGTGAAAAAGTATGTGGTTTGGAAAAAGAACTCTGGCTGGAGAACTAACAGTGACTGGGCGAAATAGAAGGAAGACATCTTGAAATTAAAGAGAGAGCTACTTAAAGAGACAGTAAAACGGAAAAATGGAAAATAGTGTTAATAGTGGTGGACCTTTACTGTTGTGACTGTATATAATATGAATTTCAGAAGAGACTTTTACATAAACGAGATATAAATTGAAAATGGACTATCTTTATTAACAGTAAATCTAGAAACAAACATAAGTGAATAGTGGACATATATATCTGATATTTATACTTATACTTATACCTATATATTATCTGATACATATTTTAGATTTTTTTAATGCGATTCTACTTTTATATTTATGTATATATAATAATATATATAAGATTAGACAAGGAACTTGATATATTTATATTTATATATAGGCAATATAAAGAATCAACTTAAGGAAATTCTAAATATATATTTGTTAAACATTTATAACTGAATTGTAATTAACTGATCTAACTCTGCAGAAATATATGAATTTATCTATTAAGTATTAATTATTAATTAAATAATCATTTAGTTATTAATAATCTAATTGTAGAACTATAGATATATTTTAGATATATTTAAATTTCTGACTTTTTATGGTACTTAAAAACTTATAATTGATAATATTTATAGTAAATGTTTGTAGGGTATTTTAAGAATTAAATTATTTCTATTTATCTCAATTTCTACTTATATATTTAGGCTGGTATATTTTTATTATTACAATTGACAGTAAAGGGTAATTGACTTATAACAAGAAATTAGATTTCTGACAGAGATAAAAAGAGTGGAAAGAAGCTAAATAAGGCTAGTTAATACATGGTATTGTGGAAAGACTTTTTTAAAACTCTAAAAATGATGAGTATGATGACGAAAATAGGGGAAAAAACAACTTGGGCAATACCTCCCCATTGGGACAGCGCTCAGTGGAAAGTGTGTTGGGCAGTGAGAAACCAGGCTCCTTACTTATGGCAGAACTACTAGCGGATCCCCTGCAGAAAAGCAAACAGGAGATTCAAAATGATATAGATGAGGCATATAGGATCCATACTAATTATGCACACCAACATAAATTACCCAGGGAAGTCCATGTGCGGTTTACAAGAAAAACAATTAGAGACAAGGTTTACAGCAAGACAAGAGACGATCTGTTGATTTATAAGGGGGAAAAAATTCTAACTCTAGACAAGTACCAAGAAAAGTAAGGGAACAAAGAAGGAATTATCATTTTCTATCCTCACAATTAGTCAAATATTAAGTGCTGTTCAGATGGCTCATCCCTTAAGGGATGTTGATTACTTGGCAAGAAAAGAAATTCTGAATAGATATCTTGGACAAGGCACAAGAATTTTACGATTACTATATAGTCAGAGATGAAGAACAAGACAGTAGAGACAGTAGAGAGGAGTTAGAAAACAAAAGTCAAGATGATCAGACATCAGAAGAAAAAATACTTGAACAAGACATAAGAGAAAGGATGGAAATGGAATGCCATGAAAGGGAAGGAGCCAGGACAAGAGCACAAAGGGAAACAAGAGCAAAGAAAGGGCCAAAACTTACAGACAAATAATAAAATGAAAGAAGAAATTAAGATCCTATCACTTAACCTCAATGTTATGAATTCCCCAGCCAAACGGAAACAAACACTGATAAAACTCCAAAGACAAAACATGGATATTATTTGCTTGCAGGAGGTTCAAATTAAGGAAAAAAATGGCAGTATCCTAGAATTCCCTAAATTAGGAAAACTTCATCTGACGTTGGCAGCAAAAAAGAAAAGAGGTACAGCAGTATACATAAAAGAATGGTTAAACCTGAGACAAATATACAAAGATGAAGAAGGAAGAATTCTGGTAATAGAAATAACAACAAACCAAAAGCAAATGCTCCTAACAGTAATATATGCTCCAAACACTAACTAGAAGAAATTTTATCACAAATTGCATCAGAAAATAATAGAGGTAGAATGGGATAATTTGTGTCTTATAGGTACAATTTATCCAGAAATGGATAAATTAACCATGGAGTTAAAAGATAGAGAGGAAACAGAGTATTATAAGATCTGGAACATGTGGTATAAATGGCTAGAAACTAGATGTAAAATTTTTTTTTTTTTAATTTGATTTATATGCCGCCCTTCTCCGGAGACTCAGGGTGGCTTACAGTGCGTTAAGCAATAGCCTTCATACTTTTGTATATTTATACAAAGTCAGCTTATTGCCCCCACAAACTGGATCCTCATTTAACCTACCTTAGAAAGGATGGAAGGCTGAGTCAACCTTGAGCCTTGGAGAGATTCGAACCAGCAGTAAATTGCAGGCAGCTGTGTTAATAACAGGGTGCTTTAAACCACTGTAGTACCAAGGCTCTTTATGCATAGAGTAGATATAGAAATCATGTTAAGTAGATATAAAAATCATGTTAAAGTGAAACCCGTATATATTTATGAATATGATAAAGGTTAAAGGGATTATGTAAGTGTATGTAAGTACATTTAATATATAAAGAATTTACAAAATGTATGTTAAATCTGGAACCTGACAGGTTCCAGATGGAGCTTGGGCCATTTCCTGAGGCTCTGGCACATGCCTCGACTGGAGACCTAGTGGCCGCCTGGGATAGGACAGCCGCTGGAGCTCTGGATCGGGCCGTGCCTTTGTGGCCTCTGACCTGGCGCCGATCTCAATTGGCTCCTTGGTTCACTGAGGAGCTGAGGGAGTTGAAGCGCCGGAAAAGATGCCTAGAGAGTAGTTGGAGGGCCAGTCTTTCTGAATCTGACCGGACACTAGTAAGATCCCATATTAGGAATTACCTAGTGGCGATAAAAGCAGCGAAATATAGTTATTTTGCTGCTCTTATTGCATCATCGGATAACCGCCCGGCCGCCCTCTTTAGGGTGACCCGCTCCCTGCTCCACCAGGAAGTGCGGGAAGACCCCTTGGAGGGTAGAGCCGAGGATTTTGTTCAGAATCTATATGACAAAATCACTCAGATTCGGGAAGATCTGGACTTCGACTGGGTAGTCTCAGGGGGAGGGACTGGGGCAGGTCTTGAGAATGTTATGTGGGATGAGTTTGATCCTGTGACCCCTGAGGACGTGGACAGGATTCTGGGCAGACTGAACGCGACCACTTGTTTATTGGACCCGTGTCCTTCCTGGTTAGTGCTAGCTTCCCGGGAAGTGACACGAGGCTGGCTCCAGGGGATTATAAATGCTTCGTTGGGTGAGGGTGACTTTCCCGCCGCCTTGAAAGAGGCGGTGGTGAGGCCTCTCCTCAAGAAGCCTTCCCTGGACCCGGCAATGTTGGTAAACTATCATCCGGTCTCCAACCTTTGCTTTGTGGCAAAGGTTGTTGAGAGTGAGGTTGCACAACAGTTCCCCCAGCACCTGGATGAAACAACGTATCTGGATCCGTTCCAGTTGGGCTTCAGGCCCGGGTACAGCATGGAAACGGCATTGGTCACATTGGTAGATGATCTCTGGAGGGCTCGGGACAGGGGGTGCTCCTCTGTCCTGGTCCTGTTAGATCTCTCAGCGGCTTTTGATACCATTCACCATGGTATCATGCTGCACCGGTTGGAAGAGTTAGGGGTGGGAGGCACTGTGTTGCAGTGGTTCTCCTCCTTTCTCTCTGACCGGTCGCAGTCTGTGTTGACAGGGGGGCAGAGGTCGACCCCGAGGCCCCTCATATGCGGGGTGCCGCAAGGGTCGGTCCTCTTGCCCCTCCTATTCACCATTTATGTGAAGCCGCTGGGTAAGATCCTCCGTGGTTTCTGGGTGAAGTACCACCAGTACGCTGATGACACCCAGCTGTACATCTCCACCCCAGACCACCCCAACAATGCCCTTGAAGTGATGTCCCAGTGCCTGGAGGCCGTGCGGATCTGGATGGGGAGGAATAGGCTCAGGCTCAACCCATCCAAGACCGAGTGGCTGTGGTTTCCAACGTCCCGATATAGTCAGTTGGTGCCATCACTGACTATTGGGGGTGAATCATTGGCCCCCACGGAGAGGGCGCGCAACTTGGGTGTCCTCCTGGATTCACGGCTGTCTTTAGAAGAGCACTTGACGGCCGTGACCGGGAGGATTTTTCATCAGGTTCGCCTGATTCACCAGTTGTGTCCCTTTCTGGATCGGGACTCCTTACGCACGGTCACTCATGCCCTCATCACCTCCTGCCTGGACTATTGTAACACTCTCTACATGGGGCTCCCCTTGAGGAGCACCCGGAGGCTCCAACTGGCGCAGAGTGCAGCCACGCGGGTGGTAATGGAAGTGACATGGCGTTCCCATGTAACACCCCTCCTGCGCGAGCTGCACTGGCTCCCGGTGGTCTTCCGGGTGTGCTTCAAGGTTTTGGTTACCACCTTTAAAGCGCTCCATGGCTCAGGACCTGGGTACTTGCAGGACCGCCTACTACCACCAATAGCCTCCCACTGGCCGGTACGCTCTCATAGAGAGGGGCTCCTCCGGGTGCTGTCGGCCAAACAATGTCGACTGGCAGCTCCCAGGGGGAGAGCCTTCTCTGTGGGGGCACCTACTATCTGGAACGAACTCCCCCCGGAGATACGGAGGATCCCGGATCTGCGCACCTTCCGCCGCGCTCTAAAGACCTTTTTATTTCACCAGGCGGGCCTGGCCTAACTTTCTCCCTTTTTTTAAACATTTTTAATATTTTTAAATATTTTTTAGTATTTTTAATATTCAACGTTTAAATTTGTTTTAAATTGATTGGGGTTTTAAATCTGTCTGGGCCAAACTATTTAATTCGATTTTATCTCTGCTTTTTAAATTTTGTATGTATGTATTTTATTGTTGGCTGTTCACTGCCCTGAGTCCTTTGGGAGTAGAGCGGTATATAAATCATATAAAAGTAAAGTAAAAGTAAAAGTAAGTAAGTAAAGGTGAACAATTGTATAACATAGCAAAAGGTTTTATGTATTTAGTTGTATAAATATAAAAATTACATAAATGTATAATACAATAGGCCATAAATGGAAAATATGTAATTAGAACTGATACCGATAACTGAATGCTGTAGAAGTGGAAATGTGATTTTAAAACTAAAAAAGGTTGAATAAAGATTATTTTTAAAAAAATATTCTCTACCTTTTGAAAAGTCTGGAGGAATAAGTTTTGATCACCGGGAACATGGGTTTGAAAAACATTGATTTTATTGCCAAAGGGGTACTTGTAAACATCTCATTAGTGGAGGGAAATTAAATTTCTGTAATACTGTCCTGTATGAATAATGGAAAGATTAGAGTGAAAGGTAAGTATCAAAACAAACCCTTAACCAGCCACAGATTAAGATTTTGGAGATTGCAAAAAAAGGGATTGAAGTCTGCATGGAGATCTATCTTCATTTGTAGATGACTGCCATCAAACTAAGTTATTTTTTTTTTGTTTTTTTGTGTGGTGTAAAACAGAAGGAATGGTGAATTTAGACTGAGGTTGTTGACCTACAACTCACAGCAACCTCAGTCAAGCTGGCCAGTCATAGAATAGCACTTTAACAACATCTGGATAGCTATTACTTCCTCAGCCTCTGGTCTATAGAATCCATTAGCTTGGCTTAATTTTTGATGCTGTATGACATTGCTCTTGATCAGTTCATATCTGTGTTTTGGGAAGCAATGCTTAGTAGATTTGTACTCCTCCTGTATTAATTGGAAGTCCTCTAATACAGTTATTACATTGGGTTATGATATATTGTGGCATGTTAGCAAGATCAGATTATTGTATTTTTTATTGTTCACATTCTATGTGAATAAATGAATAATCCTACCAATGGCAGAGGTTGCAACGAGCATTAGCATTATTAATCACAGCAGCAAGTGCTTTCTTGATATTTCTTGTGCAGAAATCAATTTTACAAACAACACATATATTGGAAGAAATGCAAAGAAGAGTGCAACATTCTTACTCTGACACTTACTAGTTTACTTTATAATAAGTGCCATTGTTCCTGGTTGATTAGATTAGTCTGTGTTATGAATATAATTTGTAACATGTATTTTTTTTTTTTTAAAAGCTAGACAGCAAAACAGGTATATTCCCTGCTACTACACAAGAGGGCCTTTCCAAGAAATGTTATTTATATGCATTAGATATCTGTAAAGGAGAACATAGGATGGATTCGATGTGTCAAACCACAAATTTAGGTAATACATCAGATGCTTCCTGGCACTGAGAATAGAATCTGATTTAACTTTGTGGAGAATATTTATGTTTGTGTATATGTGTGTTTGAAAGAGAACCAGAGAAAAAGAGAATAGCTTTGTAGTTTTAATTTTGTGGCTCCCAAGATAACAGTATTGTAAGAACCATAATACAATTGGGAAAGTAAAATTACGTGTTCTGTCAAGGTATTAATAAATTATCATGGACAGTAACTGCTTGAATTAGATTCTAACTCCAAAGTATATAATACTACTTAGATTCAATCTTTAGAATCTTAGATTCTAAACGTAGATTCTATCTCCAAAGTATATAATACTACTACACATTCTTTATTTTTATTTTTATTCAATTCAGAGATTTAACTGTTGGCAACGGACTATTTCGAATATAAAATTTCCTTCAGATTTATAGATTTTTAGTTAGAGTGTTGTTTATTCAACTTACATATCTGTTAGCAACCTACTAAGAAGAGCTATTCTGATGTAGTGACTAAGGCACCAGGCTAGAAAACACAAGACCATGAGTTCAAATTCTGCCTTAGCCATGAAAGCCAGCTGAGTGACTTTGAGCCAGTCATTTTTTCTTAGCCTAACCCTCTTTACAGGGTTGTTGCTGTGGGGAAAATAGGAGGAGGAAGATGTGTTGGATATGGTAGTGCAGTAGTCAAAAATGTCGTATTGCAGCCAAACTCTGTCTACAGCCTGGAGTTCAATCCTGACATGGCTCGAGGTTGACTCAATCTTCCATATTTCTGAAGTTGGTAAAATGAGGACCCACATTGTTGGGGCAATATGCTGACACTATAAACTGCCTAGAACTTTGATGGTGAACCTATGGCACATGTGCCACAGGTGGCACGCATATCTGTGGACACGCGAGCATTGCCCTAGCTCAGCTCCAGCGCACATGCACGTGCCGGCCAGCTAATTTTCTGGCCTTCCGGGCCCACCATTTCCAGCCTCTGGAGGGGCTCCGGGGGCTGGGGAAGGCCGTTTTCACCCTCCCCAGGCTCCAAGAAAGCCTCTGGAGCCTGGGGAGGGCAAAAAACAGGCCTACTGGGCCCACCGTGCCATCGCGTTCCAAAAGCGGGGGGAGCGCGGGGGGTAGGGCGCATTGAATTATGGGTGTGGGCACGGGTGCACACGACCCCCCCATTCCCCCCACTTTTGGCACACAATGGCAAAAAGGTTAGCTATCACTGGCCTAGAGAGTGCTGAAAAGTGCTATGGGGTGGTATATAAGTCTAATGCTATTGCTATTGCTATTCTCTGCCTTGAGTTATTTGTAAGTGTAAGGCATATATTTCCCCTCTTTCAAAATTCAAAAACGTACTTGATAGAGGTAGCATGTGACAGGGCCTTATACATGCTACATGATAAGATATGCAAATGCAGCCATTGTGACCAATTAAACCAAGGTTGATGATTTTAGCTTTCTCCTTTCCCTTCCCTTAAATTTCTAGGGAACTGAAATTTGGAGAATTGGGAGAGCTAGTTTGGCCTAGTGGTTATGCTGATGACTTAGAAACCAGGAGATCATGAATTCTAGGCCCACCTTAGACATGACAGCCTTTGGGCCAGTGACTCTCTCTCTTAGTCCAACCCAACTCACAAGGTTGTTGTTGTGGAGAAAATAGAAGGAGTAAGGAGTATTAGGCATGTTCGCTACTTTGAAAGTAATAAAACTGGGATAACAATCTAAAAAAAATAAGTAAAGTAACATACAACATAGAATAATAAGGTTGGAAGGGACCTTGGAGGTCTTCTAGTCCAACTCCTCAGGCCGGAGACGCCACACCATTCCAGACAAATGACTGTCCAGTAAACTAGGGTTGATCCATTCTCTTTCTGCACTCTGTACTCTTGTTCCTTCTGCAGGCTGATATATCATTTGTCTGACTTTTGCCCTTGCTGTGGCTCTTCCTCCTGTCCCCCAATGTACTCTCCATAGTACATTACATCTGTAGAGGGAAAAGGGAACGGCCTTGACAGATATGAGGAAAGATCACAACCAAGGTAATGGTCAGATAAGCAAAGTAAATTAAGGTAAGGTTGAGGTAAATTTTGCCTTAACAGCATCATAATATCTTGTAGACAAGCTATCCACTTTCTGCTGATGTTGCAACAATATAGCCTTGAGGCGCTTGGCAGATAACAGTGTGCCTAGGGGATCGGAGGCCATTTTTCTCTCTAGAAAGAGAATATGAGATTTGCAAGGTTGATGTCAGCCCTACAAGGTCAATTAGATTAAGAAAGTAGTGCCATATAAATCAGGTTTACATTTATTGTAACAAAATCTAGCAAATCTGAATGTGTTTCTCCTCTCCGTCTTTGTATGAACCAGGAAAGAGCTTGTGTGACACATTTGTTTAAGTTATTTTTGGGCCCGGGCTTAAGCCCAGTTTATCTGACCATTGCCCTGGTAGTGGCTCCAAATTATCAATGTGTGGGGACTGATTTATAGGCATGAAATCCGTCTGGGAGTCACTGGGCCAGTCACTCTCTCTCAGCTCAACCCACCTCATAGGTTGTGGGGAAAGTAGGAGAAGGAAGGAGCATTAGATATGTTTGCTGCCTTGAGTTACTTAACAAAGTAACAAAAGTGGGGTAAAAAAAAATCAATCAAATAAATAAATAAATAATATACTACAAGGATTTTGCAGTTCTTAATTGTGGTCAACATCTGGGTGGGAATATGGTACAATAACACATCTCTATAAAACTGGGGATTATGCTGAAACAAAGACTGACAGCCAGGCAATAAACTCAAGCTAACCGAGTTTCTTTGGACAAGGAAAAGCTATGAGTCCCCCACTCCCCCATGAGCTCTGGGAAGGGGGCTGAAGGTTGGGGTTGGGAGTTCCCGTAAGGAAGTTGCAGGGTCTGGAGAGGTGGGTTTCAGCAGGTTCTGACCAGTTCTGGAGAACCGGTAGCGGAAATTTTGAGTAGTTTGGAGAACCGGTAGTAAAAATTCTGACTGGCCCCTCCCCCATCTATTCTCTGCCTCCCAAGTCCCGGCTGATCAGGAGGAAATGGGGATTTTGCAGTATCCTTCCCCTGCCATGCCAACCAAGCCACACCCACCAAGCCACACCCACAGAACTGGTAGTAAAAATTTTTGAAACCCACCTCTGCTGGAGAGCTCTTGCAAGTAATGCACTAGGAACCATGGGGGAACACATGTTCATAGCCTCACACAAGTTCTTAAAGGACACTGGGTCTATTTGACCCATTTTCTAAAGTATGTTTAAATGGAGCAAACTTAAAGTCTAAATGAACCTTTAGAGCACCAGAGTATTTAATACCACCTATTGAGTGTACCTTCAATCTGGAAAAAAATTAAACCAGAAAGGAAGGAACCATCTACAAAGTTAAAAGAAATACATGCAAAAAGCTTGTATTTTGGAGTTAAAAGTAAAAAAAAAAAAATGAATTAAAGGGACAGGGGAAAAAAATAGAAAAAAAGTTAATTTGGATTTTTTTTAAAAAAAAGTTTATTTTTTTTAAAAAAATAAATACAGGTCATATATAACATCATGAGAAAGAATACTGTTCAAAGGAAGCAAATTGGCTATGTTAATGAAACAGATGAGTAAAAAAAGAAGGGAAGCATAATGTTCTGAGAAGAACAAGAAGCACCTGAAGGCAGGACAAGAAGTAACAGAGGGGAAACTTAGCCAGGAGAGAACCGACCTAGAACTAAAGAGAACTTTCCTGAGAATGAGAACAATTAATTAGTGGAAAGGCTTGCCTCCAGAAACTGTGAGTGCTCTATCTCTGGAAGTTTTTAAGAAGAGATTGGAGAGCCATTTGTCTAGAATGGCATAGGGCAGTGATGGCTAACCTTTTTGCCGTCGTGTGCCAAAAGCAAGGGGAGAGCAGGGGGGTTGTGTGCGCGTGTGCCCATATCCATAATTCAATGTACCCTGCGCATGCGCATGCAACCCCCCACACTTCCCCCGCATTCGGCACATGATGGCATGGTGGGCCCGGTAGGCCCATTTTTCGCCCTCCCCAGGCTCCAAGAAGGCCAGAAACGGCCCATTTGCCGACTTCCGGTGGGACCAGAAATCCCATTTTTTGCCCTCCCCGGGTTCCAGAGGCTTTCTAGGAGCCTGGGGAGGGCCAAAATGGGCCTTCCCCACCCCCCCGGAGGCCGGAAACAGCCTGTTTGCCGGTGGGCCTAGAAGGCCCAAAAATCAGATGCGCACTTGGGCTGAGCTAGCCCACCAATATGGCTCCACGTGCCACCTGTGGCATGCATGCCATAGGTTCACCATCATGGGCATGGGGTCGCTTCTTACTTGAGTAGGGGGTTGTAATAGAAGACCTCCAAGGTCCTTCCAACTCTGTTTTTATGTTATGTAGTTATATAAGTACTGAGTGCTGAAAATGGGATAGACATGGGAATAAAAGTCTTTCTTTCTTTTTTTACCACAGTTTTACATACGGGACATGTAGTCCTCAACTTACGACTGTTGTTTAATGGCAAAAACTGCCCATTTGGGAGAGTGGATTTAGATTGATGACTGTGAGATTTGCTTAATAACTGTTGTAATAAACGGTCAAAAAAGTTGAATCTGGTCATGTGATGCTTCGACTTACAACCGCAATGACATGATGGGAATTCCAGGCTCCAATTGTGGTTGTAAGTCGAGGACTATCTGTTACAAATCACAAATGAAGAAAAATAGTTATTACTAAAAGTTATAGAAAGGAGGAGAGAACTGTTGGACCATTCTAGAAAAAAATTATTTATTTAAGATCGATAAATTCACAGAAAAGGATATTATTTTGACAGCCAGCAAGATTCCTATAGTGCATAAAATGGAGTATCTTGAAGTACCCACAATGGAAAATAAAATAAGTGCTTTTTCAGAATATTGAACCTTTCATGGATTTTTGGCTGAAAATGGAAAGACCTGAAATGATTACTTTTAGACTGAATGATTGAAAAACTATTGAAGAAGAGGACGAAGCAATTATTGTTATGCTTTAGAGGGATAATAATTGTGATTATAACTGCTGTAATGAAGATCAGAAGTCACCTTTTTAATCCTTTTTTTCTTTCTTTTCTTTTAAATGTGTGGTTTCCTGCACTTCTTATTCTCTTTTCTTTTTCACTTCTTTTACATATTTGTTACTTTGTGTTATGCAAGTAAGATTCTCAGTAACATATATGTGTGTGTGTGTGTGTGTGTGTGTGTGTAGATAGAATATATATATATATATATATATATATATGTATGTATGTATGTATGTATGTATGTATGTATGTATATGTATATGTATATGTATATGTATATGTATATGTATATGTATATGTATATGTATATGTATGTATGTACTGCATACACTGTTCTGCCCCAGCTCCGGATTTCTGAGGATATTGACATACACCAACGGTCCTTATCAAATTTATTAAGTAACAAGAATAAACAAGACCGGCAAAGGTTGGCAACCAGCCCAGAAAACATATGATAAACCAAAATACTGAGATAATAATACAAGTTGTTTCCAGCAAGAACGCACTAGCTGCGTGCGACTTAAATAGGCTAAGGGAGTGGCCAATTATCCTCAAGCCCTACTCTCGAGTAGACCTCCTCCTCCTGAGTAGCCACTCCTGCCTTTTGGCAGCCCTGCATGCCCGAGCATTGAGGAGAGGCTCCTCCACTTCACTCTCTCCACTGGAAGGAGCCTCTGGAGGTTCTGAAGGCCCTGGCTGAGTCTCTGCCTCTGGCATCACATCCTCTTCGGCCTCCTCGCTGTCCAACACGAGCGCTGGCTGTGCAGGTTGCTGGCGCGACACCACACCAGACTTCTCTTCATCGGGATCAGCCACGATCCGAGCAGGCCGCTGGCGGGCCACAACATACACACAGTATACAGCATACATAATTTTGTACGTACACATACATATACATATACAGACAGACAGACAGACAGACAGACATATACTTGTAGCCAATGATCCATGCATATTCATGTATACAGAAAGAAAAGGGAGAAAGAATTCCACTGTATACAAATTTTATAAAGTTACCTATCAAGCTAACAGCAATTTTAATCTTACATTTCAAATTAGTGGGTTTTTTTTTTTTAAAAAAAAATTTAAATTTCTGAACATACATTTCACTTACTCTCCCTTGACCCAACAATTCTTTAGCTAGCTGCGGTGGCCGTAGGGATACAATCTCTCTGTGCTGTCTTAATTAGATATGCACTCTCCAAATCTTCATGGCTGACTGGAGGATTTTGTTTTGTTTTGAAAACAGACTAGGGACATCAGAACATTTTAAGTAACATGGAAAGAAGCTTTCGTTCCTTTTTTTTTTTTTTGTCCTGAGTTCAGAACAAAACTCAGGGATGCAAACAAGATTATTTCATAGTTTTAACCATGTGCATGAAAAGCAGAGACATCAATGAATACATCATTCTTTAAATAGAAGCAGCAATGTATAGAGGAGAATTTGGGAGAGTGACAGCACTATCAGTGGTGGACTATACAGGAAGGCTTTATGTGTATAAATATTGCTTTAACCAGTTAGTTTTGTCCGATTCGTGACAACTTTATAGGTAAGTGCTCTCCATGCTATTCTGCATGTTGACTTAATATCATAAAGTGTTCTGGTGAGATTCTTTTTACAGAGTAGTTCCCCATTGTTTTCCCTCACCGTCCCCATTTACCTGGGCTTGGGACCGGCATATGGTTGATGAACCAACCATATGGCTGGGTTATGTATACAACTACCTAAAGAACGTTGTATACAAAAAGCATGGACAGGCTGTCTGTCCTTCCAAAACCACATACTATATTGCCAATTTGTATTAGTACTTGTGTGTATACATATACAAAACCACAAATTGGCAACACAGTCTGTGGGTTTGGAAGGACACACTGCCTGACCAAGTTATAAATAAGCGTGCTTCCTTCTATCAGTTCCCCCACTGACCGGACGACCCAGCTGCCAATCAAAAGGTAGCTATCAATCAAAAGCAGCATTGGGCAGGAGGCAAGGAGGAGGGAAGAGAACAGGCTGCCAGGAAGCTTTGTCACCATGAAAGCCTCATGAAGAATAGGCTGAATAAACAGAACCAAAGCCCCAAAGTCAAACCTTAGATAGCCCTGATGAGAGGAGGTAACTGGGAGAGAGAAATCTGGAGAGGGACAGAAACCTCAGTTTGGCTTGAGGTTTAAGCTCTTCTATCCACCCCCCTTAGACGGAGCCAAGTTTAGGAAAGAGGTGAAGAATCAAGAAGCCCAGATAGGAGCAAACAAGATGAAAAGGTGAAGAAAAAGTAAGGACTCTCTTTTGACAAAAGAGAAATAGAAAACAGAAACTAAAAAAGATAGAAACAGATTGAACTCTATAGAAAAATATAGTTTTATAGAGTGATACAGGAAATATACAGCGATTAAGACAACAGGAATGTAGAAATCATCAATAAACAAATATATTAGGGACATAGAATAAAAATATATGAAAATATAGTGAAAGTGGATTTTAAAAACTATAGTGTGGATGAAGAGCAAATACATATATACATACTACATACGTGTGTGTGTGTGTGTGTATATATATATATATATATATATATAATATAAAATTTACATATACACACACGTAAAGGTAAAGGTTCCCCTTGCACATATGTGCTAGTCGTTCATGACTCTAGGGGGCGGTGGTCATCTCCATTTCAAAGCCGAAGAGCCAGCGCTGTCCAAAGATGTCTCCGTGGTCATGTGGCTGGCATGACTAAATGCCAAAGGCGCACGGAACGCTGTTACCTTCCCACCGAAGGTGGTCCCTATTTTTCTACTTGCGTTTTTTACGTGCTTTCGAACTGCTAGGTTGGCAGAAGCTGGGACAAGTAACGGGAGCTCACCCTGTTACGTGGCACTAGGGATTCGAACAGTTGAACTGCCAACCTATCGACAAGCTCAGCGTCTGAGCCACTGCATCCGTCCTACACATAGATTTTATATATTTTTTTAATGCTTGTGTGTGTAGGTTTTGGCAAGTTCTTGGCAAGTTTTTTCCCCCCATTGTTTGCTTCCTAGAGCTGAGATAGTGTGACTGGCTGAAGGACAAGCAGATAGCTTTGGGCTTAAGGCAGGACTAAAACTCATGGTCTTATGGTTTCTAGGTCAGTGCCTTAACCATTACTTAATACTGACTCACTACAGAAAACAGAAAGCTGAAATAGACAATAGTTTTATTATTCATCTTAATTTCTTAATTTCTGAATTGGTTGAAGGCATTGATCATTTACAATTAACTTTTATTTGAAATATTTTATTTTTGTAAAATATTAGTCTTCCCCCAGACATTAAAAGGAGATACAAAAACCCAAACAAATGTCCAAATTTCTGTTGAGTCCGGATCAATCTGATTATTTGTGGTTCCAAGAACCCATGACAGTGGAAAAGATATGACAGTTTGATTCACAGGATTATTAATTTAATAATTGACATTGAATTTTAATTTAGATGTAGCCAAATCTAAGGATTGGCTACATCTAAGCATTTCCATTGTTATAATTCCATATGTGACCAATGATAGATATCAAAAGTGGAATAGCTAACAGACTGTCATCTGGCTCATATATATTGTGTCCTTTAAGAAAAACTGAATGGCTGATCCGTTATAATCAACTTCTCATGTATTTATTAGCTATTTTTATCGCACAATTGTTTTACAAGGAAAGACTCTTTGATCAATTGCCAGGTAACTGCGTCAATCTTACAGCAGCCTATTAATCCAGCACATTAATTCCTTTCTATTTAGTCACTTTATTATTCAGATGTGGTTTACAAGACTTGGAGTGGGGAGGGTTCTTCTTTGGCTATTTTGTTCAAGTAATGATGCAAATCTAAGTTCTTTTAAATAATCCATAATTTTCCACTTTTTAAACAATAATTTTATTGAAGATAAATTAATTAAA
Organism: Pantherophis guttatus; assembly: GCF_059756535.1. Classification (NCBI taxonomy): domain Eukaryota; kingdom Metazoa; phylum Chordata; class Lepidosauria; order Squamata; family Colubridae; genus Pantherophis; species Pantherophis guttatus. The sequence goes on from NC_142065.1 coordinate 87,958,108, forward strand.
AAGGTAAAAAAACTAATAAAAACTAATACAAAATGAAAAATAAATGAATATAAAGAAAGAAAAACAGAAAGTGCAGAAATGAAGGAAAAAATAAAAATAGAAAAGAAAGAAAAAATAAGTATAAAGAAAAAGAAAATAAATATATAAAGAAATGACTTCTCCCTTTAAAACAGTATAAACTATTTTAGTAACTTGTGTCTTAAAATATAAACAAATGATCTCTTCTTCCTACATCTCATCTATAAAGAAATATTAAAGCCTCATCATTCATTCCTGGTTAGACAAAATGAATTAAGGGTTACCTTAATGTATCTATTTTAACGTTGATCAAATAAACCAAAGTTATATTCCTTTCTTTTACTTTTAACAATCTTGATTTTTAATCCCTTCAAATACTGTCCCTAGAACCTGATTTCTTTCTTTCTTTCTTTTTTGGTCCCTTCTCACAAAATTCTTCAAAACTTTAACATGATTCTTTTAAAAATCCAATAGAGGAAAGTTATCCAGTTATCTTTTGGAGTGTTATTCATTTATCCTTTTTAATTATTAAGGTATCAGCCTGTTTCATTTGTTCATTTCCTTTTCTATATTATTATCATAGTCTGTCATTTTAAAATCCACTTTCACTCTAGCTTCAAACTTGTTCAGTAAATTTTGTTCCTTTTCCACAACATCTTTTAAACATAGTCTGTTTATAACGGCAGACATTTTTAAATTATCCTTATTGTTCACAAATGTCCTTCAATATGCCTAGTATTAAAAGTATTATGCTTCAACCTGCATTGGCAAATAAAATTTAAATTTTCTTCTCCTTGTAATTTTTGTTTCCTTCTGGTTCCCCCTAGAATCTAACCTTCAGAGTCCTATCCTATCTGCTTATTGTTTTAAGAATTCAAAACAACAGTATTATCACATGGGAGGGATTCTTACAATAATTGGCTTTGCAAAAGGTTCACTAAAAAGAGCATTATGCTCTGGATGAAAAGAATCCATTTTTGAAGCATTAAAGTGGCATTCTCTGGAAGAATCAGCATTACTGTTTTGAGGATTTTTCTCACTTGTCTCCTATTGTGGGTGCATTGACCAACATTTTGATGGCATCCCTTGCACTTGTATAAATCCTCTTGCATAAATCCATACCTTGTGAGTACATCTAGACAGTTCCCAATATACATGTAATATAGCTTTAGAATATAATTTCAATAATAAAACAGACAAAACAAGAAAAAAACTAGTGGCACTAGCTCGTTTTATCAAAACAGAAGCCTTCTCAGTAACAAAATAGATGCTTTATGCATAGGCCTTCCTTTAGGTCTGACATTTCCTAGAGAGAAGATTTAATACCAACATAAGAAGGTAGTTATCTCAGTCATCTAAAGCACCAAATTCCAGGGCCTTAAAGGCATAATAGGTTCATGCAACATTTGGCCCTCCCAACGTCTCTCCCTTTTGACTTACAAATACCGCAACCATAGCTACAGCTGCTATTTTCTTGAAAAGGTCTTCTTTCTGCAAGACCCGATGTCCTTAGATTTCACCCAGTGCAGCAGTGGGAAATTCTATAGTTATTGAATCATATACGGAACTGAGCATGTTCTCTTCCCTATGAGGTCCATTGACGATAGAGTCTTTGCAAAGAAGAAGCTCATACGATCAGAGAACATGAATAGTTACTGCTTAATAACAATACTGTGCTATCGCATCTCCAATATGTTATCCTCATTTCACCTCAGTGCTTTGCATAACACATTTACTGAGTCTTTGTCAAGGCTGGGATGAGTGTTATGGTATAAGAGTGAAGCAGGATGTTTTTCCATGTATTTAGTGCATGAACTGGGGCTGTAAAAAAAAAGAAAAGAAATATTAGAATTTAAGAGTTAATTTATAGGATAGAATACTGTGGCTAATGTTCCTTTAGTATATTCAGCAGCAATAGTGCTATATGAGTGCTGTACTGTATATATGAACAACATGTTCATGAATTCAGTAGATATAAAGCCTGCCATCATTTTACATACTGGGCAATGTTTACAGTTAAAATGGGAATCAAACACAATTAAAACAGATAAAAACAATGAAATATGTTTTTATCATACTCCTGAATATCAGAATCTGTGCTATTGACATTCAGTTAAAATACATTGCTAATAAAGCTTATATGCATTTATGAAAGGTGTGGGGAGTTAATGGGAGGTAAGTAATGAGGCAGCACTTATACATACTTGCTGTTGAGTGTTGCATTGGATGTTGCATTGAGAAACAAGTATGTAAAGTCAGAGTTAACAGACTAACAGAACAATAGAATTGGAAGGGACCTTGGAGGTCTTCTAGTCCAACCCCCTGCTCTGGCAGGAAAGCCTATACCATTTCAGACAAAGTTAGAGGCATAGTATCATAACACATGTATCGTGGTTTCAGGTAACTTGATTTTTGGAACAGATTTGACATTCTAAAGCTCCTGCAATTCAGTTTTCTGAGGGCAAGGTTATGCTGCTTCATTGCGTAATATGTACACATGCAAGGAAGCCCTGTCATATTCAACAGGCTTTACTCAAATAAAGATGCAGACAGTTATAACATTTGGGGAAGTTTGAATTCCCATATCTTTATTCTGCTTTTTGGTTTTTATTTTATTTTCAGTTTCTTTTTTTCTGCTTAAGATAAATTCACATGTTTATAATACTGAGTAATTGCCTGAACATTTTCTGTATTGGCACTGCTTATTATACCTCTTGAAAATTCTCTTTTAAAAAAAGTTTTACATAATGCAAAAGTATAAAAGGTGTATGGGTAATCTCTGATCCTAGCCAGATGAATAACAGAATACAAATTGATGACCTGAATTGATTCAGAAAATGGATTTGATCTGAATTTTGCTGGTTTGCTGGTTTCATTCTGAATCCCTGACATAATTCAGAAGGTCAATTTGATTCACAGATCTGAATGAATCGTCTTTTTCATCAAATATCCAAATCGAATATTTGCACAACAATAAGGATTATTTTGCAAAAAGTAACAAATGGTGTGAACTAATGATGATATATCTACATGGGACGGGAGCAGCAAAGAAGATGTCTGTTACATTGTATAGGGGTTGTTAAAGTTAAGGTAATATGTTTCCCCAAAAATAAGAGCCTGTCTTATATATTTTTTGAACCCTGAAATAAGTGCTTGGCCTTATTGCAATGTGTTCAAAAGCCCGACTGGGCTTATTATCAGAGGATGTCTTATTTTGGGGGAAAAAAGATAGTATGCTGACTCCCATAAAGTATGAAACGGGATGTTGATTAGGGACATACAATTCTGCTGCAGGATCTATCTGAGCAGTTGTGCTATGTTGTAAGTGGAAACAATAGACACCATCTACTAGTGACATCTGGGAGAAAGGGAGGAGAGGCCGATGGCAGCCTTTTCTAATAGAAGAATACATACATATAGGTATACATATAAGCAGGGTTGGGTTCTACTTATCTTTACTGCCGGTTCGCAATGGGATTGTGCATGCATGCTTGTTTTGCTCGCGCATGCGCCTTGCTTCTGCACATGTGCAGATCACTGATGATGACATCCGGGGCAGTGGGTGGAGCCTCCTGCTGATTTTACTACCAATTCTTGTGACGCGGTCCGAACCGGGGGTAACCCACCACTGATATACAGTACACACACATCGCCATCATGCTATTTGCTTTGAGGATGGCAACAGTATGAAAACTTAAGTAAAAGCATAAAGAAGTGGTGACCAAAGGAAACTAAAGGCAAGGAACAAAGAGAAAGGAATTTGAACCAAATCTAGTTTATTCCAACACTATTCACTAGACATCTCCAAATTTTGTATCAGTGCATAGATGACATTATGCTGATCGGAACATTCCTTCTGTTGATTAGTTCTTTGGGAACATTTTTTTTTTTTTTTTACAATTTCATAATACTATACCTGGCTTCCAAGTTTGTGTTGGCAGGGGGGCAGAGGTCGACCTCGAGGCCTCTCATCTGTGGAGTGCCACAGGGATTGGTCCTCTCGCCCCTTCTGTTCAACATTTATGTGAAGCTGCTGGGTGAGATCCTCTCGCCCCTTCTGTTCAACATTTATGTGAAGCTGCTGGGTGAGATCATCCGTGGCTTCGGGGTGAGATACCATCAGTGCGCTGGTGACACCCAGCTGTACATCTCCACCCCAGGCCACCCCAACGATGCCCTTGAAGTGATGTCCCAGTGCCTGGAGGCTGTGCGGATCTGGATGGGAAGGAACAGGCTCAAACTCAACCCTTCCAAGACTGAGTGGCTGTGGCTCCTGGCATCCCGATATAGTCAGTTGACTCCATCACTGACTATTGGGGGCAAGTCTTTGGCCCCCACTGAAAGGGCTCGCAATCTGGGAGTCCTCCTGGATAGGCAGCTGTCTTTGGAGGAACATCTGATGACTGTTACCAGGGGGACCTTCTGTCAGGTTCGCCTGATTCGCCAGTTGCGGCCCTTTCTCGATCGGGATTCCTTGTGCACAGTCACTCACACCCTCGTCACCTCTCGCCTTGACTACTGCAATGCTCTCTACATGGAGCTCCCCTTGAAGAGCACCCGGAGGCTCCAACTGGTCCAGAATGCAGCAGCGCGGGTACTGATGGGAGCAACATGGCGCTCCCATGTAACACCGCTCCTGCGCGAGCTGCACTGGCTCCCGGTGGTCTTCCGGGTGCGCTTCAAGGTGTTGGTTGTCACCTTTAAAGCGCTCCATGGCATAGGGCCTAGCTATCTGTGAGACCGCCTGCTGCTACCGACGACCTCCCATCGACCCGTGCGCTCCCACAGAGAGAGCCTCCTCAGGGTGCCATCAGCCAAACAATGTAGGCTGGTGACCCCCAGGGGGAGGGCCTTCTCTGTGGGGGCACCTACCCTCTGGAATCAGTTGCCCCCAGAAATAAGGAGAATCCAAGACCTCAATGCCTTCCGTCGTGCCCTTAAAACCCATCTTTTCCAGCAAGCTGGGCTGGCTTAAGAAGAAATTTTTAAATTCTTTTAATCAGTTTGTGATTTCTTAACTTTCGGGCCAAATTTATATATATTTTTAACTGTTTTTAATATTTGTATTCTATGTTCTTATCTTGGCTGTACACTGCCCTGGGTCCTCAGGGAGAAGGGCGGTATATAAATTGGAAATTAAATTAAATTAAATTAAATTAAATTAAATTAAAGTATTTGGGACAAGTAAAAAGTAAAACAAATAAATATCAGGCATCTAACCGGATGATATTTGTTTAAGCTTTATGAACATGTCTCTTTGAATATAAACTCTCAGGCTGACTGTTTTTAAATTGCATTGCAAGTTTGCTGTTCTGGCAGATGCCATGGTATCTTCCATGTTTGTAATTAATGACTTCAAGGAGTAGTTTCAATCATGCAGAAGATCTCTGCATGCTTTAGATAAGTAACTCCAGTACCAATGCCCAATGGGTGTGCTTAGTGTTGATGAATTCCTTGGCAGGCTTCCAACAGAGATGTCTGAATAATCCAATATCTCCAAGTTTGTATGCAAAATGAGTTGTTTTGTATACCTCTTGGAATTTTCACTTTTCAATTTTGCATGCACCTGGATGATGCAAAAGAATTTAAACATATCAGTGAAAAATGTATTTTGAGAAAAATTAATGAAATGCATATTTGGAGAATTTTTCCTTGTTAAACTCATATTAATACAATATGAAAACAGTGGATGAAAATGTGTGAATTGATAATATCTGGAAATCAATGATTACTGAAAAAAGGTTGATTGTGTTTAGAATCAGGGCAATGGTTTTTTTTTAAAAAAGTGCTTTTGTTGCACTTTTCTTTGGCTGTTAAGGGTGTCTTTGGAGTATATGCTTTTTGCCACATAAACATATCAGTACACCAATATCATAATCCCATGTCTATCATCACATTGATTTTAGTGTGAATGATGGGTCCCTTCACATATGTATGCTTGCTATTGTAGGAACCAGTTTCTTAAAGGTGATTCCATGTCACTTTCAAATGTGCATGAATAAATCAAAAGTGAACATTGAATCAATCCTATATTTTCCCCACTCAAATAGAGTTGGGAATGTGGAATGATAATACTCCCCCCATAACTTGGTATGCTGGAGTAACTATTGTGCATTCTTGACTGATGAAATATGCAGGCAGATGATGGATTTCTTCTTCATATGCTGTTATTTTAATTGGTTACTCTTTTGAAATCCAATTTTGTTTACACTTCTGTATATATGTTTTTCTTTTAACCAGGTTTTTCCTATGTAACCAAGGTTTTTCTGCAGCCCTAGCTCAGTGGAGTCACAACCACTCGATTCTGGGCTTTTTTCCTTCTGGCAGCCAGCAGGCCCTTGCTGCCTGGTGAGAGACTTATATAGATCTATTTCTGGCTCGTTAGCCATCATCAGTAAGCCACACCCACATCTCATGTATCCTCCCTATAAAGGTACAATATCTATTTTCTTACTCTTCATAGGATTTATGTGTGTTTTTCTTTTAACCAGGTTTTTCCTACGTAACCAAGGTTTTTCTGCAGCCCTTTATAGATATTGTACCTTTACAGGGAGGATACATGAGATGTGGGTGTGGCTTACTGATGATGGCTAACGAGCCAGAAATAGATCTATATAAGTCTCTCACCAGGCAGCAAGGGCCTGCTGGCTGCCAGAAGGAAAAAAGCCCAGAATCGAGTGGCATTCTATTGCTTGTATAGAATGATTGTTATAGGGTCAAATAAGGACTAACCAAAGAGTTGGAAACCCACTAAGTCACCAGTTATCCAATGAAGGATCTTGAGCCAGACAATAGCTCCCAGCCTGATCTACATGAAAAGATCTTTCTGAAAGTAAAATAGAGAGTTAAATGTCACAAAGAATCCTAGGATAGATGAGCTTTTAATGCTTAATAACTAAGAATTATGAGAATTGTAATGCAACACATCTGGGACAGGGGTGAAATGCTCCTGGTTCGGATCAGATCGCCTGATCCGGTAGCGATGGTGGCGGTTGGTTCGGAGAACCGGTAGCAAAAATCCCTGCCCCCCCCATGCCCAGCTGAGCCGCACAATCATCGGAGGCTTTTTTTTTACTTTTATTTATTTATTACTTCATATGAAAAAATGTTTTTAAAAGTTAAAAAAAAAAGCCTCTGATGATCGTGCGGCTCAGCTGGGATCGTCAAAGGCTTTTAAAAGAAAAAAAACCCTTTTTTTCTTTTAAATGCCTCTGACGATCCAAGCTGAGTTTTTAAAAAAGCCTCTGACGATTAGGCAACTTAGCTAGGATCGTCAGAGCCTTTTGAAAGCATTTTTTTACAACCTCTTCGCCGAAGAGGTTGTAGAAAAAATGGTTTTAAAAGTAAAAAAAAAAAAATGGCCACACCCACCCAGTTACATTACCCCCCCCAAGCCACGCCCACAGAACCAGTAGTAACAAATTTTAGATTTCACCACTGATCTGAAAGATATTAATTTTAAGAGGGTTTCATTCCATTATTCATCAAGGAACATGCTCTGTACATTTTGGAAACCCTGAATAAAAACTCAGATAGGTTATCACTGATTTTAATTTCAAAAATAGGATTTCAGGAGACATCATTAGAAGTTCCGTTATGCTCAAATTAAAAGTAGAAAATGGAGAGTAATCTCCATACACTATAAAAAGTGTCATAGAAGGGCCAAGCCATTCTTCCATTTGCTTAAAGACATTTGTAATCTGCTGTCACTGAGAATAATTGAAGCGTTCTCAAACAGCCTCAGACATGTATCTTTAGGGAGCAAGACAACCTTTTTACTTCAAAGTGAACCAGATCACTAAAATTATAATTAAATTACACAGAAATGCTATAAATTAGATATGATGGGAATAAGCCTTTCTTCTTTGGTATGGTCAAAGAAACGTATTTATAAGCGTTGGAAAAACGCAGGGAGACCCATTTCATCATGGTGTGAAGTTATTTACCTTCGACAGCCAAACAAAATGGAGCAGGAGAAATTCATAATATGATAATGTCACATAATTGAATGTTTTGGTAGCCTGCAAGAGAGAAAACTATTCAGATTCCAATTTTTGATAGCGCCTCTCTTGGTAGCTGATCATGGCTAAGACCTGGTGCTGAAAAGAGGATCAGGAAGTGGCTTGTGGAAGAATTGCTGGAGACTCATTGCCAGTCAAAGGAGGAGAGAAAGCTAAAAGGCCAAAATGAAGCAAGAGTCTATCCATGTAATTGTTAAAAGTTAACACCAATTTGATGGCATTTAATCAATCAGTCAATATCAGTCCCCACAGCTAAGGTCTCCAGATGTGTTAGACTATCTGTCTCATCATATCCAGACATCCTTTTTACAGATGGTGTGTATGTGAAACACATCACATAGGGGAAAGCCGAGCAAGGCGACCAAACAACTCTCTGTTGTAAGGCAGTTTTGTCTATTTAGCTTTACTTCTACCTTTTTCCCACCCCCCTTAAGACTTTGGTAGCCAAAGTTTTCCCTTTGGACTTGCTCCATGGGTGGCTGAGCAATTTCAGTGCAATTTTGGAACGGCTAAGGCAGCGTAATTTTAATTTTCAACTTCCTACTGTTCGGTCATAAGCACTTCTGATTGAAAGCCATTTTGGATCAGATGGAGGAAGTCATTGTATTCTCTTTCCAAAGGGGGAAAAAAGAATAAAAATCAAGGTTTGTTTTCTTTTAGTTTGAAAATTATATGTTGCTTTTACTGCAGTGTCAAACGTAATGTAATCATATAAGGTTGAGATTTATTTATTTATTTATATATTTATTTATTTATTTATTTGTTTGTTTGTTTGTTTGTTTGTCAAGCATATATAAGATAACAGGTAAAAGTATAAACATAATTTGAATACATGAAAAGAGTAAGAGTAAAAAGGAATATTAGGACAGGGACGGTAGGCACGCTGGTGCACTTATGCATGCCCCTTACAGACCACTTAGGAATGGGGTGAGGTCAACAGTAGATAATTTAAGGTTAAAGTTTTGGAGGTTTGGGGAAGAAACCACAGAGTCAGGTAGTGCATACAAATTAGCTGGTTACAGCAGTCTGGACAGCAGTCTGGAATCTTTGCTCAGAATGGGAATACAGATGCTGCTAGGTCCAGATGTTTCCCTGCTCTTTCCTGCATCAGTCAGGTGGCAACTATCACAATAACAATAAAACTAGTGAATTTTCCTTTTGCGTGGTGATGTACAAAGGTTTTTTACTGCTTGCCAAAGCCTATGCTTCAGCTTTAGATTTCATAGTGACGCTTGTTGGTATTCTTGGAAAGAAATCAGACTTCTGGAATAAGTTGTTTTATGCATTCTTTTATCTGTAGTCATATTGTCATTCTCAGCAGATGTACTACCAATTCATATAAAGTAGTGGTGTCCGTGGCTGAGGCAGTGGGAGAAGGAGTGGCCGATATAAAACAAAGAAGTCCCCTTGAATTTATTAGATTAATTGGATTGTTTACAGCCCACCAATTTTCAGAAGCCAGTTAAATAACATGATAAAATATCAGCCAACGTTAGGATTTGGAAGATCGATCCAGATATGCATGTATGAATAGTCCATCTCAGATTAAGTATCTATGGAAATTCTCAGTAATCCAGGTCATAGTTGTCCCAAAGGTGCTTTTTAAAGAGGCAACTGGACTTTCTTTGAAGACGTTTCACTTCTCATCCAAGAAGCTTCTTCAGCTCTGACTGGATTGTGGTGAATGGAAGTAATGCAAATGAGTATGAAGGCTCCACACCCATTTGCCTATTCAGATGACCTGAGGACACAGATAAACTTCCAAGTGGCCTCAACGACTCTCTAAAAGAATGCAAATGACTAGCTGTCTGCAAGGAGTAAAAATCCTTCCATTCACCACTATCCAGTCAGAGCTGAAGAAGCTTCTTGGACGAGAAGCGAAACATCTTCAAAGAAAAAACAAGGAAGTCCAATTACCTCTTGAAAAAGCACCTTTGGGACACAGATCTAGTACCATCTTTGCTTTTCAGAGAAGTGAGTTCAACCATTCCAGTGCCATATATTAAGCAATTTATTTATTAAATGTATATCTATATATTATACATTTATAATATAAATTTATATTAAATGTATATGCTGCCCATCTCACATGAAGGAATGGGAAGATGATTCTTAGACATAGTGAAATAGCTGTTTGAAACAGTAACACCTATTCAAATTCATTTACTTGCACAAACCTTTGAAGGCTATAGAACATGATTGTTCAATTCATAAAAGCTTCCTGCCCTTAATACAAGTAAACAATAGGATTAATTGTACAGATAGTCTTCGACTTATGACCACAGCCGAGTCCAAAATTTCTGTTGCTAAGTGAGAAAGGTGTTTAATGATTTTTGCCCTATTTTACAACATTTCTTGCCATAGTTGTTAAATGAATCACTGCAGTTGATAAATTAGTAATCCGGTTATTAAGTAAATCTGGCTTCTCCATTGACTTTACTTGACAGAAGGTTGCCAAAGGGGATCACATGACCCTAGGACAATGCAACCATCATAAATATGAATCAGTTTCCAAGCATCCAAATTTTGACTATATGACCATGGGGATGCTGCAACAGTCATAACTGTGAAAAATGGTCATAAGTCACTTTTTTCAGTGTTGTTGTAACTTCAAAAGGTTACTAAACGAATGGTTGTAAGTTGAGGACTGCCTCTATCTAGCAGATATTTAGCATGATGCATCAAATATAAAATATATAATATGTTTAAAGCTTGTAAATAAACATCCAAGCTGGAATGTTCCATCATAATGTTCTCAGTTTCCTGTGTTTCAGTGGAACAAAAGTTAAAACACTTCAAATAATTCAGCCATAGGACTCTGTTTGCTTCCTTGCCTTTCATTGAAGGGCCATAACAATAGATGGCAGTTCATGCTGATTGCTACCAATTGCAAGAGTTGGCCAAATGGATCATTTTAAAAACATTGATGAAAACTGTCTGCAATTGTTTCCTACTTTGTTGCCCAGTAAATAAGCACTAAATCCTTCTTTTCCAGCAAAATATATAATATCAAGAATGGACAAGAGCAGGAACAGAGTTCATACGCATAAACATCCCTCAAAGCTTATCAGATCTACTATACAAAATTATATTTTATATGAACTCTGGCCTGAAAACGTACGCAGAGTACCATAAACCAAAATGTTAGCAAGCCAACCAAGCACAACCTATAAGAATTACGCTTTGCTTTTTAATGTGTACTCAAAACCCAAAGCTCTAAAATAACCAGTGCCCAATCAGCCAAAAAGATTAAACTGGCACGGAGAACTTTTTGCAAAAAAAAAAAAAAAGACCCTACATTGTTGGCTTGTTGAACTTTTATGAATTATGTTTTGACCTTTTAGAGTATTTCATAAAGTTACTGACTGGGGACACGGTGGCTCAGTGGCTAAGATGCTGAGCTTGTCGATTGAAAGTTCGGCGGTTCAAATCCCTAGTGCCGCATAACGGGGTGAGCTCCCATTACTTGTCCCAGCTTCTGCCAACCTAGCAGTTCGAAAACATGTAAAAAAAAATGCAAGTAGAAAAATAGGGACCACCTTTGGTGGGAAAGTAACAGTGTTCTGTGCACCTTTGGCGTTTAGCCATGCCGGCCACATGACCACGGAGTTGTCTTCGGACAGCGCTGGCTCTTTGGCTCTGAAACGGAGATGAGCACCGCTCCCTAGAGTCAGGAATGACTAGCACATATGTGCAAGGGGAACCTTTACCTTTATAAAGTTACTGAATTTTTAGAGGCATGCTGAAATCTTAACATAGAATGACATAAGAATAGGTTCTGCACACATAAATCTGAGCTCAAGAAAACAATTACACTGTTCTTAACTCTTTGCATTTATATTCAACATCATAGCATGGCCAAGATTTGCGTATGAGCTGAGTCACACACCTTTGATATTACCTTCGCAGCATCCCACCTTTAATTGCCTGTTCTTTTTTATAGTCTAGAAAAGATTTTTCACATAGCAGAATGTCTTTTAAAATTTAGCATTCATTCTAAGGCAAACAGCAGCATAATGGTGTTGTCCACAGGGGCATAATCTTCTATCTTGGCTGTATAGACTGGATTGCTGACTGGATGCTATAAGTCTAGTATATAATGCATATGCATCTCACTTCAGTCATCATTGATCAGCATGGTCAAAGGCTAGGACCCAGTAACATCATCATTAGTTATCATGAGAGATAACTTCTCTCTAGCTTTCTAGCTAGAGAGAAGTTCCCTGAAGATGGGCTCCAACACGAGTCCGAAAGCTTGGAAGACAAAACTTCTGGTCCCGGTGACCGACTGAGATTGGATCCTGCATCATTAGTTGTGCATGAAAAGTGAATGGGCCTTGGGATCAAGACTGAAGCATTATCAATAATCATGGGAGAGATTGTGAAACTAAGGTAGTTCAGAGACTAACTCTAAATAGAGCGTAAGCATTATTAGAAAATTTACATTGCTGTCTATTCGCACATGATGAATCAAGGTGGCTTACAGGAATATAAAAAAATCATATATATATATATATATATATATAAATAATAAAAGAAAATAACCAAGTAATAAATGTATAATATAATAATAATATAATATAATATAATATAATATAATATAATATAATATAATATAATATAATATAATATAATATAATAGCCCCCCACCCTGGCGACAGTACATCACACAAGCCATTTAATGGGTTCCCTTAGGTTGCAGAGGGACAGATGCATAAAAGTGCCACACTGCATTTTATAGTATGCATTTTCTGATAATGTGAGCTGAGGATTTAACTTGATAAGACTTAGTGTGATGAGTCAGTGATTCGTTTGGTGTGACCCAGGAAAAATTGTGTTTTAGAAACTGCACTCACCACTTTCCATTGGCGGTATTTGGTCAGTGGGTAGGCATCCTAAGGATTCAAGTTTTGGAGTTCACTCTACAACTAGCCTAGCAATAGCCTCCATTTATACTTGACACTCATATCCAGAAAATATATTGCAGCTATCATAAAAATGCTGTTGGCAAACCTTTGATCCCAGATGAAGTGATTCTGGTGCTGACTGTCTTCAGTCCCCTTAAATCCAAGGTCATCTTACGAGTCAGATGACATTTGTTGGTGATGAAGCTGTTGCCAACAAGGCAACTAGACTTTTTTCCATGAGGAAGGCATTTTGCTTCTCATCCAAGAAAGGAAATGCCTTCCTCAAGGAAAAAACAGTCCGTTGCCTTTTGAAAAAACACCTTAGAGAAAACTATGACCTGGATGACTAAGAATCTCCATAGACATCAGAGGCCAACAACTTTTATTTAAAGGATTATCATTTGTATGTTGGGTCCACTATTGAACACAATGAAGAGATGGTTAAAGTTTGGCTATTCAACCATGTAACTGATGACTAGACTCACTTCATCTATTATGGGAGCTATATAATAATTTAATAGGCTGTACACTGCCCTGAGTCCTTCGGGAGAAGGGCGGTATAGAAATAAAATTATATATATATAAAATTATATATATATATATATATATATATATATATATATATATATATATATATATGTTTTCTCAGGTTTTCGCGGGTGTTTGTATGTAGGTCTTTGGTTATATATATATATATATATATATATATATATATATATATATATAACCAAAGTTATATATATGGTTATATATATAATATATAACCAATATATATTATATATATATATATACACAGAACCTTAGCATAGAGCAGCACTACCACTTGGCATTTATGTCAAGGGATATGCTAGGATCTATAGTGACAGATGTCCTTTAGATCTTGCCCCCCCCCCCCGATTTATGGAGAAGAAGAAATAAAGTGCACATACTAAATCTGAATTAGACACTACATCTGATTTGGAATGAAGTGGATTCAAAGCATTGGGGAGTGCTGGTGGTGGTTGCAACACTTCATTCTTGCATTAGTAATTCAGGGAGGGCATCCTTGTCTGACGGAAATGAAGGGATCAGAATGGACTAGGTGCTGCAAAAGTGAGGGGTAATTAATTTGAGGAAATAGGGGGTGAGAGCAGGTTTAGGTTATCAGGGGTAGGAAGTGGAGATAAAACTTTCCTTCCTTATGGATTAAATTGTCCCATCTCAAAAATTGATAAGCCACCATTGGTATCAATGAGAATATCCTTTCTAGAACCAGCTGTTAACTTCTGCAGAAGGAGATTGATAGCTTTGGAGAAAAAAGTTTTACTTCCATCTATGTCATCTCAGATTGGTTTTTATCACTCAGAGCAGCTATTTATTAATAAAAGCACATTTTCTTTTCAATGTTAGTTTTAGATTGACCAAATAAAATAGACCGGTCAGTTATTTTCCTGATGATAAATCAGCCGCCGCCGCCTTTTTCTAATCCACAGAAACACACAAACAAATAAGTAATAACTCCTAATTCACATATTCCTAATATAAAAGAATTATTCTCCATCTGGTTAAAAAAAGTCATATTACATAGAAGCTGCAATAAACTGTCTCATTCCCCCCCAACATCCCTTCATTTTGATTTTTTTTTCTTGACTTACAAATGAAAGCAAAACCGCCATTTGTAAGAACAGGAATTTAAACAAGGAAAAGACCTAATGCCGACAAGGTCATGAAGAGTCTGTTTGGAAGAAAGAGTACTTAATTTGGTAATAGATCACACTGTTTTATTAGAGTTGTTTAATCATCCAAAACCTACCTCTGGGCTAATTAGGTGAGTGTAGAGGTGGCAGAAATTTACCTTTTATGCACTGCTTTGGAAAGGTCAGCCGAATTAAAGTCGTTTTCATGAGCACGGCGTCTGCTTTGTAAATCAGGTATTTGCTCATAAAAGGAGAAACTCTCCCAACAACCTTGTTATACTTATGAGGTTATGTATCAAGCCGTGTATGTGTGCTGTTAGGTCCTATATGGAATAATAATAATATTAACATAGGAGTGGGTTAATTTTGAAAAAAGTGGCATGGGGAAGAAGAAGAAGAAGAAGAAGAAGAAGAAGAAGAAGAAGAAGAAGAAGAAGAAGAAGAAGAAGAAGAAGAAGAAGAAGAAGAAGAAGAAGAAGAAGAAGAAGAAGAAGAAGAAGATGATTATTATTATTATTATTATTATTATTATTATTATTATTATTATTATTATTATTATTAAGCATGTATCTCGGTTTTATAGGAGCCGACTTCTGTTTTCTCTATTCCTCCCCCTCATCCTTTTGTCTAGTTGGCTTGAGCCTGGATCCCTTGCAAACTCTAAATTTAAAGTAGTTCTTGGATATTCTGTTCTACAGACCAGAAAGCTCAATGATTCAGGAAAGCATTATTGTTCTACATGTTTTAAACAAGATGATTAAACATAAAATCATGCTTGAAACAACTCACCCTCACTTAGTATCTTTTGACTCTATGGCTGTAGCAAAACAGCAATTCATAGTTGCTTTTTCATTCTGTATCTGTCCTAGTCTAAATTCGATTTTGGGCCATAGTTATTGACATTGATAGTGGTAGTGTCCTAAGTGAAACTGAACAAATGTGGTAGGTGGGTATTTAAGTTTCAAGTTGTATTGAGATATTTTTTGAAGCAAATTTTGTTGCCATTTTGATCCTGCAATAATTATGGTGAAAGCATTTTATGAGCCCTGGCTATTGCATGGTAAGAATGTATATATACATACATACATACATACATACATACATACATACATACTTACATACATACATAAATACATACCAGGGGTGGGTTCCACTTACCTTTACTACTGGTTCGCAGCGGGAGTATGCGTGCTTGCTTCGTTCGTGTGCGCGTGTGCACTTTTGTGCGTGTGCGCTTCTGTGCATGTGTGCTTCTGTGCATGCGCAGATCACCCATGATGACATCGTGGTGGGTGGGAGGAGCCTCCTGCTGGTTTTACTACTGGTTCTATAGAACCGGACTGAACCGGGAGCAACCCACCACTGATACATACATACATACATACATACATACATACATACATGCATGCATACCGGGGGGTCTGAACAATCTACTCTGGCAACTGTAGTTCAGTGATGGTGAACTTATGACACATATGTCAAAGGTGACATGCCACAAAGTTTTGGGTGACATGCCAGTATTTACTTACATCCAAAAATTATTCTCGAAAGCATGCCTTGTTCTTCTGTGATTTTTGGAGGCTGCAGAGGCCATGGTGGGATGGGATGTCCTCTCACATTATCTCTGGACCCTCTGAAATTCTTCCAGAGGTTCCAGAACCTCTGAAAATTGTTTGAGAACAGGGTATGTTTTCATGTGTTTTTTCAGAGGCAGCAGAAGAGCATTCTCCAAAGCTGCTTCAAGAACTGAGGACTTGTTTGACCTCAATGAGCCTCAGGTAGACCCCAGAGGCTTGTCAACAGAAGGAGAACACCACTTGAAGGTAAACGATCTGTGGAAGATATTGGGGAGCATTCCAATATCTTGGAATGGGGGCTATCACACCATTCCTAATGGGAGTGGGGGCTATCACGCCATTCCCTAAGGCTTGTGTCACTGTCTTAGATCATACCATAGATGTCCATTCCTAAGTACAATGATGACAACATTACAAAACATGTAATCACAACACAGGCTGCATCATGTCAACCCCATTAGGTAGACAACATCAGGAAATCAGCTCTACAAGAAGGTTAAAACTACTCTTACTGAGATTTACTATAATAACAAAATCTTGCAATTGTGCAGTTCCTCCTCCTCCTCCTCCTCCTCCTCCTCCTCCTCCTCCTCCTCCTCCTGATATTCGAGTGAATGAGGAGGTGTCTGCCTGAATTGCTTCCCAATCTCATTGTGGATTTCAGAAATGTTTCAGCCTGCATTGCTTAAGCAACAGTTTCTGTATATCTCCTTCAAGGTCATCTACCATACTTTCTATGCATCATGACATTACATTCAACAACTTGGGCTACACTTTGCATTATGACATTCTCATACATCTTTTGTCCTCCTCCTGCAGATGCTTATGACCTAACTCATTTTCCTTCATTGTTTACTGATCAAGTGCTATTTTACATTTGCAAGCAAAATTATGGGATTCAGCTTCCACATACTGTATCTGTTCCATTCTTTTTTCTCTTCTGAGAATGTTTATGGGTCTGCTATGATTTTCTTGGAAATAAAAAAAAGGATGTTATAGTCTTTATCTTGTTTTGCTTTGCAGTTTGCCAAGTTCCTATTTATTTATTTATTTATTCAAATTAAAATAATAGATTAAAATACATACAAAAAGACCACTGTAAGAAATCCAAACATATTTTAAATATTACATTTTAAATATTATTAAAAAGAAAATTTAAAATATGAAAATAATATTACAGAATATTAAAATGAGATTTAATGAAATTATCATTTAAACTATAATTAAAATAATCAGCTAACTTAAAAAATGAGGTGGCATTCTAAAAATAAAAAAGGCTCTCCATAAATGTAATTTACTACCCATGAATGACAGCACAAGAATAACAAAAATGTATTTATAAACCAGCCTTACTGAATTGTTAACAATTAACTGAAAAATCCAAGTGCTTAGTGTATTTAAACACCCATTTTCTCATAATTATGAGCTTAAAATGGTATCTACATTATGTGGAAAATACCATTAAGGATTCATAGTTATCCTATTGTCAACTCGCATTTTGTGAATTACTTTTCACAAAAGTACAAGCTTAAATTTCTCTTTTTAATTAGTTGCATAGCCCCTTTTGGGCTGATTTTAATTCATCCTAATGAAAAGTGCCAACGTAGATAATGTTAGTTTGAAGTACCAAATATCAATAATAGTTAGAGAGTTCGTACCCAAATCTCCTTTTGCAAATTAGTCTTAGAGATAAAAAAAAAAATCACGATTGCTAAGGTATTTTGCCTTGTTCTTCTGTAAATAAAGACAAAATATAAATCAAATGAATGGAATGAGTGTATGAAGGAATAAATGAATACATTTTTTAAAACAGGAAAATGGTTGATAATTAATAAGCAGTGTGATGGCCTAATGGTGAAGACGCTTGCCTCCCACTTGGAAGGTTGAGAGTTCAATTTGAGGTAGTGGCAGATGTTTCTGTCCTAAGGCACAAAGAAAAAATATATGCTGTGAACTCCGCATGGCATCAGAAAGGGCATCCAGCCAGTAAATGCTCAGCTCCATCCAGTCATCCTGATTCTACCCCAAATTAAGGGATTACAATGGGTTTTAAAAAGAGAGTTTAATGGTTGGTAATTAAAGACTAGCAGAGGGTTAATTCCCATATAATACATTTAGGCTGCAGTCCAACACATTTACCTTTGATTTAAACACACCAAACTCAGTGGAATCTTCTTCTAAATAGACTTTCACCATTGGATGTCACAGAAGATGCTGTTCATCTTTGAGCTCTAAAAACTAGGAACTGTGTAGTTTTCGACTGTTTTTCTTCCACTATTCCAGTTTCCCATATCTACCTTTTCCTGGGGGGTAAACATCAAACTAGAAAATATAGATGGATGGATGGTCAAATAGAAAGATAGAGACAGAGACAGACAGACAGCTAGCGAGGGAGAGAGACAGAGAGAGATAGAGAGAGAGACAGACAGACAGACAGTCTATGTTTCAAATAAGAATGTGTATGAAAGCGTGAACCTGAGATCTGTGCTGCAGATCTAAAAATGCAAAGAACTGCAAGATAATAGTAATAATAACAGCAACAGCAACAGATAACATTAACACTGTAAAGATGATTTTGAATCATCATTGTGAGTGAAAAATAAACTCAATTTCTCTACTTCTGGTGACTTTATGGACTTCTCCAGGTAGTTTCCTTGGCAACCATAGTATCTAAGTGATTTTTTAAAAAAAGAATAGTTTGGTTTGGTTTGGTTTGGTGTTGTTTTATTTCTCTGCCTGATCTGTAGATCTGAGGTTCCCTAGAAGAATCCCATCCAGCCCAACCCTAAATTTCAATTAGGTCAGCCTGCTGCTGCTGCCTCTTACTGACTTTAAACTTATCATATGCCCCTATGTTGCCAGATTTGAAATACACCTGGAATTAGTTGATGGCTGAATGGAAGACTCCTCATCCTTTTTTTCCCCTTATGACCTTTAGAAAAGTGACATAAAGTATCTGAAACTTATAGAGAATATTTTATCAGATCATTAAAAATGTTAATTAAGTACCTGTCACTGTAATGAATAAACATGCACTTTTAAGTAGAGGCAGCATAAAATCGAACAAGCTATCTTTTATGTCCTTTTACTGTAAAAAGTTGCATTTTCATTTTCAAGGAGCATTGTGCATGTGGGTGGGTCTACAGGTGTGTGTGCTTGCCTTTATATATTTCTAAATAAATAAATATAAATATATATACATATATACATAGTGCCCAAGTTCATACTTTTTCCCCAGGTTCCCCACCAGCAAATGCTAAATGCGATTTAAATAATCCAGGTGGTCCAAGACAAGCCAGAATTAGCATGTCCTACACTGCAAACATTTTAAACATTATGATCATCTCAAAGTGAACACATTTTCCTCTTTTTCCTCTCCTTGGTAATAACTAGTCTACAGTTGCACATTATAGGAGCTTCATTTATTAGGCAGTTGTAGATGATTAGCCCAATTTATTCCTTTTATCACTATAAGCATATCAGGACACCAGCATGGCTATTCATCAGCATGCATCCAGACAGCAATTTTGTGCATGATGCACTATAAATGTGTTCAGCTTTGGTTTATGTGGACAATATTTATTGATATGCACTGTGTTAGAAATTAAAACTGAGAAATGTTAAATTGTTTATTTATGAATTTATGACTTCATGGACTCTTTCTTCCCTGTCAAGGGTCTCCAGACCACATTTTGAAAACTACTACTGATAGATTAGAGGAAAAGGGTGGAACTTTGTTTACTTCCATTTTTAAATGGCCAATCTGGAATTTTGCAGCCTGGATATGGTAGCCTAGCTCTAATGTTAGTTATTCTATTAACTAATTTATTGATTCCTCTGTTCTATCAATCACTTTCCTCTTTAATAACATCATAATGAATTTAGGCAGCATGGAGATCAGTGGGACCTTTCAATGAACACACATAGGATTGCATGGTTACAGTTATTTTCTTTATAATATTATCGGGTAGCATTTGCAGGTCAACCTTTTCTGAGCTAAGCAGGTTTGGCCAAGCTA
The DNA here is from genome assembly GCF_059756535.1 of Pantherophis guttatus. Taxonomy (NCBI): domain Eukaryota; kingdom Metazoa; phylum Chordata; class Lepidosauria; order Squamata; family Colubridae; genus Pantherophis; species Pantherophis guttatus. The sequence goes on from NC_142065.1 coordinate 87,978,325, forward strand.
GTAATTGGATAAGGGATGCTAGTAATTTGATAAGGGGCACTAGGAAACCCCACAGATGGAGAAGTTATAAGTGATCCCAGAAGGAAACAATGGCAAATAACTTCTGTACTACTGCTAAGAAACTGTGTCGAGGTTTCCTTGAAGTGATCGAAGTCAAGCTCAACTTGAGAACTTCTTTACCTTTTGCTATGTTTTGATCTAATATGTGATCCTTTGGGTTCAATTTATTTTCTTCAGCTTCTGTAATAGACATTATGTATCAGTGAACTGCTTCGTTTGTTTTGGTAAGGATTTTCAGCTTTTGATTTATGGGAGATGTATTGTAAATAATGTCGCCTTCAGACAAGGAATGATTATCCAACTATTATTGGATAATATGGCTTTAGTTTTATCCATTGTAAACAGAAGAATAATATGTTACCTGAAGAATATTTAGAGCATTAAAAAAAATTCCAAATGCATGCATGTCTTTTTTTGGGAGTACCAAAATTGTTTTTGGCATTGTTTACTTGTTGAAATGCAATGTAGATCTATAAAATTATTTTATTGATTGATTATGTACCATCAAGTTAATGTCAATTCTTACCAATCTCATAACAAGACATTCTCCAGGATGATCTGCACCCGGTCTAGCTCTTCAGGTTTTCCTACAATGTACCCATCACCACTGTAATCAAGTCCACTCACATTATTATTGCTTGTCATATTATCTTTCCTTCCATCTTTCTCAGCAATTGCAATTTGTCAAGGGAGAAATGTGTTGTGTCTTTATATAATATGTCTAAAATATGACAATTTGACTTTGGTCATTTGTGCCTCAAGTGAAAACTCTGGATTGATTTATTCTATGATTTCTGTAAATATTCCATTAATTCCTGTCATCTGTCAACTTGGTAAATGACCAAATTCTGATATAACTTCATCTTCTAGTACTAGTGATTCTTCTAAATAGGGAGTCTCTTGTAAGGTAGTTTGGAAGTTGAGATCCCTATTGTACAGAATGTCAGTATTCTCTTTCAAAAGCAGTACCATAAATGATAGATTAAGCATACAAATCAAAATAGACAAGAAAATGATAAGACAACACCTATCCAATCTAGGCCAGTTCACATCACCAGGACCAAATGGATTATATCCCATGGTTCCGAAGGAATGGCAGATGTGAACTCAGAATCATTGAACCGTAACTTTCAAAGATCCTGGAGCGCTGGTGAGCTACGAAAAAAGGAAAAATTGGAACCAGGAAACTGGAAAAGATAATCAAGCAATGGATCTGCATATACCTAGAAACAAGCAAAATGTATTAGAAGCCAACATTGGCTTGTCATGTCAGACAAACCTTACTGCATTCTTCAATAAAGTGACTAAAATAGTGGACCAATGTAATGGTGTGGACATTGTATACATGGACTTCAGTAAAGCATTTGACAAAGTAGATCTACTTCTTGGTAAGATAGAAAAATGTAGGATAGAGAGCATCATCACCAGATGGATTTGTAACTGGCTGACTGCTCTCAACATGTAGTTCTCAATAGAATTATATTTACATGGAGGGAAGTATGCAATGTGGTATCCCAGGGTTCTGCCTTAGGTCCAGCATTCTTCAACATCTTCATAAATGATTTAGATGAGGGAATAGAAGGGGAACTCATCAACTTTGCAGACGACATCAAGCTTTGGAGAATAAGCTCAAGGAGAGGATCTTCACTGACTTGAACACTGGGCTGTATCCAACAAAATGCAGTTCAGTGGTGGGAAAAGTAATGTTTTGCACTTGGGCAAGAAAAACCTAATGCACATGTATATAATAGGTAGTATGTGGTTCAAAAGTAGTAACTGTGAGAGGGATCTAGGAGTCATAGTGGACAATCACTTAAATGTGAGTCACCAGAGTGCTGCAGCTGCCAATAAAAGACCATGCAGTCCTAGGCTGCATCAACAGAGGGATGTATCAAGGTCATGTTAAATATTAGTATTGCTTTATATTGCTTTGATAAGACCATACTTGGAGTACTGCATTCAGTCTTGGTCACCACGATACAAAAAAGATGTTGAGACTCTAAAAAGAGTGCAGAGAAGAGCAACAAAGATTATTAGGGGAGCGTATACTAAAACATATCATGAACAATTGCAGGAACTGGGTAGGTCTAGTCTAACAAAGAGAAGTACTAGGGGTGACATGATAGCAGTCTTCCAATATTTGAGGGGCTATCATAGAGAAGAGAGAGTCAACCTATTCTCCAAAGAACCTGAGAGCAGGACAAGAAGTAACAGCTGGAAACTTAACAAGCAGAGATCCAATCTAGGACTAAGGAGAAATTTCCTGACAATGAGAACAATTAATTAGTGGAATGGCTTGCCTCCAGAAATTGTGGGTGCTCCCTCACTGGAGGTTTTTAAGAAGAGATTGGCGAGCCACTTGTCCAGAATGGTATAGGGTCTCCTGCTTGAACAGGGTGTTGAACTAGAAGACTTCCAATGTCCCTTCCAACTCTGTTATTCTGTATTCTATACTGTATTTCAACCCTATAAGGTAGATCAGACAAAAAAAAAACAACCCAATATTATATAAGTCAGATCTACATTTATAGTAACATTCATAGTAACAGAATTTTGCAAATCTGAATGTGCCTTCTTCCTCATTTTATCTTTGTGTGAACTAGGAAGGAACTGGTCTGAGATGTTTTCTCAAATTAGTTTCTGGAACAAACTCAAGCTCCACTTATCTGACCTTTACCTTAGTAGCAGTTCTTTCAAGACCATTCCCTGTTGCTTTTATAGTCTGATATTCTTTGACTCTGTTACTGTCTGTAAATTGGCATTCTTTAATATAATATATCAGTTTGAGAGTGAATCTATTTTCTGAGTTTGGAGATTTTTTGGAAGACTATACGTTATATTTTTTGCCTTTACAATGTCATTGTAATACTACTTCTATTTTTTTCTAAAAGCTCTCTGACATTTTTAAAATTAAATTCCTTCCTGAGATCTTTTCGTTCTTTGCTTGGCAATTTCCACTATTTAGCCTGATATCCATTTTCCCTTCTTCTATTTCTCAATCTTTCGGTGTCTGTTTTTACCCTCATCTTCAACAACCTGTTTGATTTCATTCCATAATTCCTCTGGTTCTCTATCAATGAGCTTCAGATCTTTAATGAAATTTCTGATGTACTCCTTGAAAAGGGTGGACATATGTATGCTCAAGATCATAACATGGAAATTGGGTTGGTGTCTTTTTGCTTTGCTTTGTAATACATACATGAACAGTTTGTGATCTGTTCCTAATCATCCCCATCCACATCTATGCTGTTATAACTGAGCTGTTCTACTTTCTTGAACCAATAATATAACCAATTTGGTTTCTGTATGCTCCATCTGGTGTTGTCCGTGTATTTTATGCATTATTTTGGATGGTTGAAGATTATGTTAGCAATGAAGAAATCAGTGGATTAGAAAAAAAAACCCTCCTGCTTTATTTCTGATTCAAACGATCAGTATGAATAATGCCTTTGCTGTTGTCTGTGATCATTTTTCCAACATTTCCCTATATTGCTACTGCGTGATACAGATTTTTTTTTGACCTGTGTATTTAGATTGTGCTATGAGATTTCTGAATACACTATGGTTTAAATGTTCCTGATGTATGGAATTGGGTGATGCAGAATTTTTTTTAAAAAAATAGAATAATTGTTGCAAAGTTATTCCTAAATGTTCATTTCAAACCATTTTAGCCCTTCTAGTCCAACGTAATATTTTTAGATGTAACAGTCATAACATTTAAGAGTAAAACTAGGAATTGATGTGGACACATCCACTTGAATTGCTGCTGATTGTTGCAGGGTGAAAGAGCTATCTCCAGATCATTTGGAAGAGAATTCATAAAGGAAATACACAAAACGGCAATATTGGCTTGCTGTATTGTGAACAGCGCAATTATTTTTACACTTGCATATGTTGTGATCTTGCCCTGAAGACCTTTAACAAAGATTTTCAGTCTACAGTGCTTATAATGAAAGCAACGGAGGAGAGAATGAATGAAATAATCAAACAAACAAGAAGGTTCCTTATCTTGGATATATGAACACTCCCTTTTAGAAACTGCTAGCAAATAACCAGTCAATAAGTGGAATGACAGCCCCAAGGTCATTTCATAAATATCACTGTTTACTTACTAGGTTC